>NC_133328.1:149384008-149711641 GCF_042186555.1 Aquarana catesbeiana | reverse complement strand
AATATAAAATATTCCATGGACTCGACATGCCTCTCAGCAAATAGCTTGGGGTGTCTACTTTCCAAAATGGGGTCATTTGGGGGGGGGGGTTTGAACTGTCCTGGCATTTTATGCACAACATTTAGAAGCTTATATCACACATCACCCACTCTTCTAACCACTTGAAGACAAAGCCCTTTCTGACACTTTTTGTTTACATGAAAAAATTATTTTTTTTTGCAAGAAAATTACTTTGAACCCCCAAACATTATATATTTTTTTAAAGCAAATGCCCTACAGATTAAAATGGTAGGGGTTTCATTTTTTTTTCCACACAGTATTTGCGCAGCGATTTTTCAAACGCATTTTTTGGGGAAAAAACACACTTTTTTAAAATTTTAATGCACTAAAACACACTATATTGCCAAATGTTTGATGAAATAAAAAAGATGATCTTAGGCTGAGTACATGGATACCAAACATGACATGCTTTAAAATTGCGCACAAACGTGCAGTGGCAACAAAATTAATAAATTTTTAAAAGCCTTTAAAAGCCTTTACAGGTTACCACTTTGGATTTACAGAGGAGGTCTACTGCTAAAATTACTGCCCTCGATCTGACCTTCGCGGTGATACCTCACATGCATGGTGCAATTGCTGTTTACATTTGACGCCAGACCGACGCTTGCATTCGCCTTAGCGCGAGAGCAGGGGGGACAGGGGTGCTTTTTTTTTTTTTTTTCTTTATTATTTTTTTACTTTTTTATCTTATTTTTAAACTGTTCCTTTCATTTTTTTTTTTTTTAATTATTTTTATTGTTATCTCAGGGAATGTAAATATCCCCTATGATAGCAATAGGTAGTGACAGGTACTCTTACTCTATTAGACCCTAGATTTCTCCTCTGCCCTCAAAGCATCTGACCACACCAAGATCGGTGTGATAAAATGCTTTCCCAATTTCCCAATGGCGCTGTTTACATCTGGCGAAAGCTAAGTCATAAAATGCTCGTAACTTCCGGTTTCTTAGGCCATAGAGATGTTTGGAGCCACTCTGGTCTCTGATCAGCTCTATGGTCAGCTGGCTGAATCACCGGCTGCATTCTCAGGTTCCCTGTTGAGACAGGAGAGCCAGAGAAAAACACGGAAGACGGTGGTGGGGGGGCATTCCCTCCCACTGCTTGTAAAAGCAGTCTAGAGGCTAATTAGCCGCTAGGATTGCTTTTACATGAAAGCCGACCGCTGGCTGAAAAGAATGATACCAAGATGATACCTAAATTTGCAGGCATCATTCTGGTATAACTACTCAAATTCGTGAATGGCGTGCCTGAAGACAAAAAAATGGTTAACAATAAAGCACAGTAAACGGTAAAGTATAAAAAAATTGCATACCTGAAAAGCAAGCATGATAAAACATAATAACAATAAAACATTGCAGAATAGAATACAGTAAAAAAGAGCAGAACAATAGAGAGAGAATAGAGAGAGAGAGAACAATAAAACGACAACTATTTTTTTTTATTTTATATTTTTGTTTGTGTTTTTTTTTTTTTACACTTTTTTTTGTAACTGTAACTTTTATAACTGTAACTGGTTCCAGGTTTGGGTCTCTCAAAATGCGATGGCATCTTGGGAGAACCTGTGAAAGTGTGTCCTAGTCTGTGCAATGCTGTACTCTACGCTAATACTCAACTAGTGTATTGTAGGGTTCAAAACATTCACCAATGCAAAGACCAGGATTGTCAGGACAGGAGGGACAATAATAGCGGGTGTCACGCCTATATCCGTGCTTGCTGCAGACGCAACATCTTTTTTGGGGGGGTTCGTTGGGTAGGGGTACTCGGGAGGACATAAAGAAAATGCCTCTCATGCAGCCGACTGCATTTGGTTGGGGATGTGAATGGGGGAAGTACGGGCGCTGCAGAAGTGGTGGGTTCCCAATTCTGATTGGCGAATGCAGCAGGAAGGGCATTATGGGCACGACGGGCCTGTGTTTGTCTTTTTGGTGGCAGCGGGACACTACTTGTGCTTGCCACCTCACCGGCTTGAACTGCACTTATGGGACTCGCCACGTCACCAAGTGTTACTGCAGTGCTGGTTTGACTACGACCGGGGTGTACTAGGCCGCTGGCGCTTGCCAGTTGACCAAAACGCTACCAAAAAACTGTTAGCGATCGCAGGGATCAGGCCTGACTCTGCGAACTCTGCAGTTATGCGTTTAGTGTTTTGTAAGTGACAGTGATCGATCGATACTGCACTTGGGTGGGCTGGGCTGGGCCGGGCGGAGGGGCAAAACGTAGGTGCTAGCAGGTATCTGGGCTGATCCCACTAACACTGCGTTTTTGGAAACCCTAAACTGCTGGGGACGCCAGTATAGATCTGATCCGATCAGATATTGATCCGTTCAGATACTATACCACTAAGGGAGGTGTACGGTGCGTGCGTGGGTGTTAGCGCTACTGGCATTAACCTGACGCTGCCTGGGGCTGGTGCTTGCCAGTTGACCAAAACGCTACCAAAAAAACTGTTAGCGATCGCAGGGATCAGGCCTGACTCTGCGAACGCTGCAGTTATGCGTTTAGTGTTTTGTAAGTGACAGTGATCGATCGATACTGCACTTGGGTGGGCTGGGCTGGGCCGGGCGGAGGGGCAAAACGCAGGTGCTAGCAGGTATCTGGGCTGATCCCACTAACACTGCGTTTTTGGGAACCCTAAACTGCTGGGGACGCCAGTATAGATCTGATCCAATCAGATATTGATCCGTTCAGATACTATACCACTAAGGGAGGTGTACGGTGCGTGCGTGGGTGTTAGCGCTACTGGCACTAACCTGACGCTGTCTGGGGCTGGTGCTTGCCAGTTGATCAAAACGCTACCAAAAAAACTGTTAGCGATCGCAGGGATCAGGCCTGACTCTGCGAACGCTGCAGTTATGCGTTTAGTGTTTTGTAAGTGACAGTGATCGATCGATACTGCACTTGGGTGGGCTGGGCTGGGCCGGGCGGAGGGGCAAAACGCAGGTGCTAGCAGGTATCTGGGCTGATCCCCCTAACACTGCGTTTTTGGGAACCCTAAACTGCTGGGGACGCCAGTATAGATCTGATCGGATCAGATATTGATCCGTTCAGATACTATACCATTAAGGGAGGTGTACGGTGCGTGCAAGGGTGTTAGCGCTACTGGCACTAACCTGACGCTGCCTGGGGCTGGTGCTTGCCAGTTGACCAAAACGCTACAAAAAAACTGTTAGCGATCGCAGGGATCAGGCCTGACTCTGTGAACGCTGCAGTTATGCGTTTAGTGTTTTGTAAGTGACAGTGATCGATCGATACTGCACTTGGGTGGGCTGGGCTGGGCCGGGCGGAGGGGCAAAATGCAGGTGCTAGCAGGTATCTGGGCTGATCCCGCTAACACTGCATTTTTGGGAACCCTAAACTGCTGGGGACGCTAGTATAGATCTGATCGGATCAGATATTGATCCGTCCAGATACTATACCACTAAGGGAGGCATATGCTGCGTGCGTGGGTGTTAGCAGTACTGGCGCTAATCTGACGCTGCCTGGGGCGACGCATATCACCGGCGGGCGATCAGGGGGCTAAACCTTTATTCGGTAATAAACGGCGGGTGCCCTGAAGATAAACAAACTAACCAGCGTTACCCGTAACAGTTATACGGTGATCAGTGGTGAAAGGGTTAACTAGGGGGCAATCAAGGGGTTAAAACATTTATTAGATAGTATATGGGGGTCCCTGTCGCTATAAAATGCTGACGGCGAACCTAAATATTTGCCTCCCTAACTAGCGTCACCAGCGACACTAATACAGCGATCAGAAAAATGATCGCTTAGCGACACTGGTGACAGGGGGTGATCAAGGGGTTAAAACTTTATTAGGGGGGGTTAGGGGGGTACCCTAGACCTAAAGGGGGCTAACACTCACTGCCCTAACCCACTAACTGTCACAAACTGACACCATGCAGTAATCAGAAAAAAAAAAACTGCTTGGTGTCAGTGTGACAGGGGGGGGAGGGGTGGTCGGGGGGGATCGGGGGGGGCGGTCGGGGGGATCAGGGGTGTAAAGTATGCCTGGCATATTCTACTGTGAGGTGTAGTGTTGTACAACTCACTCAGATATCTTCTCTCCTCGGCGCCGGAATGGAAACTGCCAAGCCGAGGAGAGATGACATCACATCCTCTGCCTCTGTGTACTACACAGAGGCAGGGGACAATTCCCATTGGCTGGGAGCGATCGCGAGGGGGGGGCCACGAATGGATGGCCTCCCCCTCATCTCTGATCGCTGCCAGACCAAAGCCAACTGCCTCGGGCACCGGGGGGGGTTCCAATCGGACCCCCCGCCCGCGGGAAGGCAATCACGTACCAGGTACGTGATTTTGCCTGCCCGTGCCATTGTGCAGACGTATATCTGCGTTAGGCGGTCGGCAACTGGTTAAGGGGATTTCCTCCTACTTCCTGTGCAGGAGTACAGCAGAAAGTGATAGAATATCTCTACATAATGAGTAGAATTTCTCTACTCATCAGGGCAAATCGTATGACTTTACCATGTGAGGACACAGGCAGCAATAAAAACCTCAATACAGAAATATCCAGCACAACACCAATAAATGTGAAATGTTCAATAAGGTTATAATGCAAAAAGTGTAAAAACAGATAAAAACACATCACCCACCCCTTTCCCAAGATGACAGACAGACAATTTATTTTTATTTTTTTGTACAGTCATTTGTCTGTCTGTCACCTTGAGCAAAAAGGTCTATAGTGGCTCTGAAGTATCAGTGAAATATATATTTGTAACACCTCTTTATTATGACCTCATTAAACTTTTGAGGTTTACTTGCTGGCTATTTCTAAAGTGAGCACTGTATAATATATTAGCACTTTAAGCCGAGCAACCCTCCATAGTGGCGATAAAGTTATAGTGCTGAATGGATTGGACTGCAGCAATTCTATCCAACATAAATTAAAAGTTTCAGCTTATAATATATAATTTAGGAGAGAAGTAGATAAGAATTTCCAATAACATTTGCTAAAATACTTGCAGTGCATATAGCTATCCCAAAGGCACTGTTTTATTTTTTCAACAACACTCAAGTTTTACTTTAATTTTAACAGTGCTAAAACTATAGGGTAGCATCTTAATATTATTCTACACCTTGGAGATGAAGTGCTAAACTGTTGATAGAAAAAAGACTTGTTATTGTAATAAAGTTTTAAACTAGGAGAAAACGCTCATGATTCCAGAAGACACGAGCATTGCAATATAGGTTCATGAATATGTGAGGTAATACAACACTTGATAAAAGGAATGTGAAATATTAATTATTAAAACTGTGCACAGTAACACACATGATACCTAAAAGAGCAATTACAAAAAATAAATGATTATACTGTATAACATATGCAATACTGCCACTTGCATTCGATTATGTGTTCTCTCACCGATGTTGAATAAAAAAACATTCAAAAATGAAAGAAGGCATTTAACCCATGTCAAATTTGTAATTTGAAATCTGGTTGGTTGCTATGGGTAACACATTCAATTTTAATAAAAGTTAATGTTTAAAAACGACAGTACGTGGTGATTGCCTCGTATGAAATATAATCCTATTTACTTGATCCTACACAGTGGGGTTGGCAGCCCAACAAGATGTTTGAAAAGCACTACCAAGAATTTCTGAGACTGTTGCCACTTGGAGTTAAAGCGGGACTCAAGACTAAAAAAAATAGTTTTTTTTGTGTACAGTGCCTTCAGGCTAGTACAATCTGCAATTGAACTTTTTTGATAAAAATACCCCTTTAATACTAATGCTTAGTGTATTCCAGTAAAGGTATCTTGTATGCAAAGGTCAGTTTAGTCATTTTGCAGCATTGTTTTCTTACTTTTGTAAGTCCCAGCAGACCGCGGCCCTCTTATGTGTGGGCATCTGAAGCCAGGGAGTGTCTCTTCCTGTATTCCGTGCCTCCTGGATACCCAGCATGCACTTGCTGATCTGGTGCATGCACAGTGCGTAGCGAGTATTATAATAGCTTGCTACTACCCGGCGATGCCTATTGCCTCCTGGAATTGATAACACACTTATCCCAGGAGACAATGTAAAGCCGGAAATGACGCACGGGGCCACAGCCACTAAGGAAAAAGTGAAAAAAGAAAAAAGCTGAAATAAAGTAAGTGACCCCCCCCAAAAAAAAAAATGTCAAATTGTTACAAGTGTACACATTAGTGCTGGATGGTGAGGAATATAAAATGTGGGTGGAACTGTCTTAGGGTAAGAATTTATACTTAGCATCTGTTTTTGGATTTACATATGTTTTACGCCTGGCCTAGAGTTGATTTTGCGGATCCACACTGATGACCTTGAATTTTTGTCCTTTGGCTGCACAGTTTACCCTTACGTCTAGATCCCTCACTGCTTATGGAGCCCCCCCCCCCCCCCCACCACCACCACCACACTGCTTCCAGCTTCCTCTGTTGTGATGGAGGATGCCAGCCAACATGTTCTGTGACAGTGCAGTTCCAAACCACAGCCATAGCCTCTCCAAGACAGAAGGCTGAAGAGAAAAAAAAAATAATTTAGTACCAATTTTTATTGACAGTGGCTTAGAAATGCTGTTGTTGTTGTTGCTGTCTGTGTCTCTGTTGGGGGGATTTTCTGACACTTCTGTCCCAATGACAACACAAGAAGTGAGTTGAGAACATGGCATGAATTCCACTTTGAGAAGGAAAATCCTGGCAATGAGAACAGTAGCATAGGTCTATTTAATAAAATAAAGGAACTGACAGAGAAGTGTTGTGCTGATTTACAATCACTTTAAGGCTGGGTTCACATCTAAGCCGCATGCGGCTCTCAGCAGAGGTCTGGTGCGTCCCTGTTCTCCGTTTCAGGGACGAATCAGGGAAGAATTTTTGCCTAAATTCGTCCCTGAAATGGAGCCAAAGACGCACAGGACCTCTGTGTAATCCGCTCCGCAGCTCCCCAGGAGATATGTGAACCGGCTCCATAGAGATCTGGTCACAATCTCCTGTCATGCGAATTGGATGCGGCAAAACCTTCATCCAATTCGCACTATTGTGAACCCAGCTTTAACGTTGTATACAAAATAAATTGATGTTAGGGAGAGGTTAGACTGGTAAACAAAGTTCAATGTTTGACAGGCTAAAACTGATTCAAAGAAATTAACATTTTATGAATAATGGGACTGAGCAATACACAAAATCATAAAATCATAAATGTTACATCATCACTCTGGAGAGAGAGTCTGAATAATACCTTTTTATATACAGTAGATTTCAGTATAGAAAAACATCATTGGTTATTGATTTATTTATAACCTCATGGTACATAACTGGAAACTTATCATATGAGCCTACATAAGCAAACATTTAAAGAACTTCAGGAACAGCAGCACGGTTAAAAATGTGCTGTCTTATGATGGGTTAGGCCTAACAATGTGTATGTCACCCCATGGACTTCTCTTTACCTCATCTCTTCTTTTTACCTTTTACATTTTTACTCAACACTGGGAGTATTGCTATCATTTTACTTCTGGTGCTCTGATCCTGCAATTGCGCAATCATTTGCAGCTGCTCTGCCTTCCCATCCCCTCCCCTTGCCCAATCATGGAAGGCTTTGTGTTATGTGAACCTATAAATACAAAGTATTCTGTGAATTTACAGCGGAGGGGAGGGGTGGGCAGTGCAGTTGCTCTGTAGCAGAGCACAGCTGTAAGTTCTGTAGTTCCTGGAGTTACACTTTAAGCATATAGTATCCTAAAAGCGGATCTTCACTCTTTAAATGGTCTTGACTCCTCTTCATCCAACACCCCTCCTCCGCTACACATACTGTATATGGTGTTTTTATTTTTTCTGATTGTTTACTTGCTTTTTTTATTAAATAAGTCTCTGTCTGCCTCCCCCCCACCCTCCATTATTCACTTAGGCAAATAACGTCAGAACCCCAGGGGGTGACGTTCATATCCCATGAGGCACCAGGAGCCTTGCACATAACCCCATTCACTAACAGAGGAGGGGATGGGCCTAGCAATTTTTCATCAGAAGGCTGTGCCAGAACCTAGAAGAGCTAGCACAGCTTCCTGATGTTGTCACAGAGAAGCATGGTGCCGCAGGATCCAGCTGCGGCTGCAGAGAAGAGGATCCAAGCACGATAATATTGGATCCATTGTGTGGGTAAGTATTTGAACTGCGGCCATTCCAGTATCAGTTAAATGGGGGGGAGAAAAAATAATGGGGGGGGGGGTATTTCCTCTTTACCATAAATTTCATAGATTTATTTAGAAATGTGTCATTGTAGAAATACACTCTCCAGCCACTTTATTAGGTAGCCATCAGAAGATGGGTACACTGTGGTCAAAAAAGGATTGGACATGGTCAGCAACAATACTCAGGTAGGCCGTGGCGTTTAAACGATGCTCAATTGGTACTAAGGGGTCAAAAGTGTGCCAAGAAAATATCTCCCACACCATTACACCACCACCACCAGCCTGAACCGTTGATACAAGGCAGGATGGACCAATGCTTTCATGTTGTTTACACCAAATTCTGACCCTACTATCTGAATGTCACAGCTGAAATCGAAACTCATCAGACCAGGCAACATTTTTCCAATCTTCTATTGTCCAATTTTGGTGAGCCTGTGCGAATCGTAGGACAAAACCAGAGAAAATTCCCAGCTCAACTCACCAACCAGTCTGCTTACCAACCAAATTAACTTGTCCCATAGTATTTGTTAAAAACAGGGGTTTAGTTAGCACACATTTGAGCTTTGCGAATTGTTGCCTCAGGTTCCTGTTCTTAGCTGACAGGAGTGGCACCTGGTTTGGTCTTTTGCTGTTGTAGCCAATTTGCTTCAAGGTTCGATGTGTTGTGGGTTCAGAGATGGTATTCGGCATAACTTGGTTGTAATGAGTGGTTATTTGAGTAACCGTTGCCTTTCTATAATCTCGTACCAGTCTGCCCATTCTCCTCTGACCTCTGACATCAACAAGGCATTTTCATCCACACAACTTCCGCTCACTGGAAATTTTCTCTATTTAGGACCATTCTCTGTAAACCTTAGAGATGGTTTTGTGTGAGCAATCCAGTAGATCAGCAGTTTTTGAAATACTCAAACCAGCCCATCTGGCACCAACTGTCAGGAAAGACGTCTGCGTTGTACAGCTGCTGTTCTCAGACACACACATGTGCGTAGGCACCAACAAGGAATGAGCAGTACAGCCATGGGCACATATGCGAAGGTGACAGCGCGTGCACTTGCCTGTCCCCAGGACTGGCACCAAATGGCCTATTTAAATGGAGCTTCAGTGCTAATTGCTTCTTGGTCTACAGCATTTATGTGAATCCTGATTCCCTGTGTTTGACTTCTGATACTAATCCAGCTTGCTCCCAACTACCCCTGTCTGCTTCCTGCTCCGACCCCTGGCTTAACTACGGACTCTGTCTCTGCCTGCTGCTCCTGTTTACCCTGCATCTGTGGCCAACCCTGCCTCCTGCCTATGACCCAACTACGCTTCTGCCTGCCATTTATGTCCGATCTGCCTGTCTGTTACCGACCTGGCTCGCCTGACCCTGCTTCCAGCTCCTCCAGCCTGCTGCAGCTCCTTCAGTCCAATTCAGCACCTCCAGGTTCCTGCTTTCTGTTGTGCATCCACAGTCTGTCATCAGCCAAGTCTGCCAGCCTGTCTGCTGCCTCATCTGCCTGCTACCAGCCAAGTCCGGCTTACTGCCTGTGAGTTCCTGGCTACTACCAGCACAGACTTCTGGACTGATCCTAGGCACTCTTACCCCACTCCAGTGGCTGCTGTCTCAGTAGTTCTCGAGCTGTACGAGAGGCCTTCCTCTACACATCAGGCTCACCAACCAGGTACGTGACACCAACAATCATGCCACATTCAAAGTCACTTTCCTCTTTCTTCCCCATTCTGATGCTCAGTTTGAAATTCAGCAAATCTCCTTCACCACATCTAGATGCCTAAATGCAAGTACTGATCCCTATGCACATTAAATCAACTTTTATAACAGTACTTCACTATTAGTCCATCCTCTTTTCATTTCTGGGTGCCTGTATATCCTGTTGAGAGCCTCCTATTGGAAATCTATCATCTGATGTTTACACCATTCCATCATCTGATGTTTTGACACCAATCTACGTGTGTGGGATACCATTTACAAGCCTGAAGTGACCCCTGGACTACAAAGCTGGGGGTCGTCCTGTTCTGGTGAGTGGGAATGCAAAAGGGGGTGTCACTGTACTCCTGCAAGTTTGTGAAGCATTTTTTGCACCTACTTTATTGTGGACTAACATTTCAGTTGCATTTATTTGGATTTTTATTTGGACTTTTTTGTTGATTTCACTTATATTGTGTGTTGCAAGCGCTGTATTTTTTTTATCCACATAAATGCAGTTGCTGAAATTGCGAATGGCTGATTAGCAATTTGTGTTACCAAGCAATTGAACAGCTGTACCTAATAAATTGGCCGGTGAGTGTATATGGCATTATACTGAAATAAATAATTCCACAATAAAAAATAAATTTAGATTCATAGGCAAAGGACATTGATAAATACCATAGATAGATAATTCTTCCCTGTCATCCCTGGAATTGGTTTATGCTATCACAGTCTTTCAATTAAATCCATGTACTAGCAAGACACTCAAGTCCTATTTCTTTCTCAGAAGATGTTTTAAATCTATGCAAGCTGCAACACCTTTATTCTTTCCATGGTGTGTACTGCTCACCCTTCAGGCACTTTGCTCTTGTATTACAGCCCAAATGTCTAGAAGAAGCCAGCTTATTTTTTTGTGCCAGGCTCATTTAAGATAAATGCTAAGGTTTATGAGGAAAATACATAAAAGGCTTTGGGGAAACATCTTCCCAAGGTAATTGTAAAAGCTTTATTTCAAAGCAAAGTACCCATAGAAGATTGATGGAAAGAAAGCAGATATAGAGCAAAGTGCTGTTGTTTTTTTCAGAGAGATAGGATACAAAAGTCTGCACACCAGACAGATAAATACTCGTACGTCTTAATATTTATTTTTCTTTGCTTAAATTTCTTAACAACCATAGTACCATCAGAAGTTGTTGATTTCAGCAATCAACTGATAATTCCCAATATTTTCCAGAAAAAAAAATATGTTATCTCCAAATATAATGTAAATATAATGTACGAGACCCCTTCTTCCCTGCTTTCCAACCCCACCTTCAAAACCCTCTCACTGTAAAAAATATAAATGAATGCATACATTTTTTTCCAAATGTAATGATGTGTGAGTGCCGTTCAGTGAAATAGTACTGTGCACCCAGGCCGGCGAGATAACAAACCCCCAGTATGTCAATGGCAGCCTGGACTTACAGAAAGAGGGTTGAACGATACTGCCATTTATTAAACCTAGAAAAGGACCACCATTTGATGGAGGTTTACTTTTTGTAAGGGGCAGCACAGGGGCGGACTTGGATGGGGAGCAGGGGGGCAATTGCCCCCCAGGCCACTCTGATGCTCTTTATATAGGCTGCACCCCAGTCAGTTCAGCCATCAGAAATGGTTGAGCCCCTTACACAGCTTTAGGCCTGCCCCCCCCCCCCCGGTCTGACCACCAACATTCCCCAGGGCTCACCCACTCGCTGTTCCATCAAATCCACCTACTGGCCATCCCACGTCCTCCTCCTTCTCCATCCCATGATCTCTATCCCATGTCCTCTTCATCCTCTTGCAAGCCCATCTCCTCCATCCCATGTCCTCCTCCTCCTCCAGTCAAATGTCCTCTATCCCATGTCCTTCTCTTTCTCCTCTAGTCCCATCACCCCCTACCACAGAAGGGGGAAGTGGGACAGGAAGGGAGCAGGGGGACAGGTGGGGGGCAGTGGGTTAGGAGGGGGAAATGGGACAGGAGGGGGAGTGTCACAGGAGAAGGGCAGCGTGACAGGATGGGCAGCCAGATGAAAGGGGGCAGCGGACAGGCAGGGGGGAGTGGGACTGGAGGGGGAAGTGTCATTGGAGGAGGTCAGTGGGACAGGAAAGGCAGCAGACAGGAGGGGGAAGTGTAATGGAAGGGGGGCAGCGGGACAGGTGGGGGGCAGCAGGAAAGGTGGGGGGCAGTGGGAAAAGTGGGGGGCAGCATCACAGATTAGAGGCAGTGTCTCAGGTGGGGGACAGTGGGGCAGGTGAGAGGCAGTGTCACAGGTGGGGGCAGTGGGGAGGTGGGAGGGAGTGGGAGAGGTGGAAAGCAGTGTCACAGGTAGGGGGGCAGCGGGACAGGTGGGAGGCAGTGTCACAGGTAGGGGGCAGCGGGACAGGTGGGAGGGAGTGGGACAGGTGGGAGGCAGTGCCACAGGTGGTGGGCAGCGGGACAGGTGGGGGGAATTGGACAGGTGGGAGACAGTGTCACATTTGGGGGACAGCGGGACAGGTGGGAGTGGGTGGGACAGGTGAGGGGCAGCGGGACAGGTTGGGGAAAGAAGGACAGGTGGAAGGCAGTGTCACAGATAGGGGGGAAGTGGGACAGGTGGGAGGTAGTGTCACACACACCTAGGGAAGCAGCAGTCTTCCCAGCTCTCACCTGTCAGTGCCAGGAGGGGTAGCTGAGCATGTGTCCCATCTCCAACAGGATCTCTGGCAGCTGCAAGAAAGGGGAGGCTCCTCCACCCTGACCTCCTCCTCCATGGGGCCCTCCGCTGGCACCAACTGGCCTCACCCACCCCGCACAGCCTGACGCACACTGGTACCTGACCGGAGCGGAGCCTGCATGCACAAAAAAAGGAGGGGCCCTGCCACCTGACCTCCTCCTCCATGGTGCCCTCCGACCAGGACACACAAAAGAGCTTGGAGGGGCACCTTCCCCCTGGTGTTCTCCTCCATGGGGCCCTCCGACCTGGCACCTGACCTCACCCCACCCCGCACAGTGTCTGACAGTGGGCCCTGACCTGCACACACGTGGGATCTGCCCACCTCTCCACTCTTCCCTGCATTCTGGCAGCCGGTCCACTCTGACGGGAGCTGCCTCGTGTTTAATATACCCCGGGTTGGGACCTGCGGTCCGTGCCCCTTGGACGTGCTGGCCCCTTACATGTGTACAGGCTGTACCCCCTGATGGCAGCCCATACCCCAGTAGTGGACTTTCCAGGGTGGTTACAAAGATCGCACTTGCCCTGGTGTCAAATGAAATGTTGTATCTTTTTTTTTGAGACAGGTAGAGGTGTTTTTTTTATTTTTTGCTATATAAAGGAAAAAGACTAAAAAGTAAAAAAAAAAACAAAAAAAAAACAACAGTTTTTCATAGTTTCTGTTAAAAAAAATTTGCAAATAAATAAATAATTTCTCTAGTAAAAATAACCAAAATCTTGTGTATATTATTTAGTCTGTGTAAAAGTTATTAAGTCAAACTATGGTATATACAGTATATTTGAAAATTGATCAGTCCTGATGTTCTGACTGCCTATCTTATTTCTTGAGGCCCTATCTTGAGGACTTGAGGATCATACAAATATCCCAAAATTGACCCATCTTTGGAAAGTAGATAGTCCAAGGTATTTAAGAAGAAGTATGGTGAATTTTTGGAAGTTGCCCTTTTTGCCACATTTTTTACATGGGAAAGAAAATAAATAAAATATGGGTTTTTTTTCGACAAAGTTGTCATTTAGTAAGTTATTTCTCACACACACAACATAGGTATATTTACAATTACACCCCAAAAAACAATCTGCTATTCCTCGCAAGTATGGCAATACTACATGTGTGAGACTTTTTCACAGCTTAGCCTAATATAGAGGCAAATAATCCAAGGACCACCTTCGGGCTTTCCAGGGGCATAAATTACATCTAAATTCCTGACTGCATATCAAATTTTTGGAGACCCTGAGGCACCAGGACAACGAAAAAAAAACAATCATAAATAAATGCATTTTGGAAAGTAAACACCCAAAGGTATTTTCTAGGAGGCATAATGAGTCCTTCGAAGATGTCATTTTTTGCCACACATTTTTGGAAAAAGTAGAAAGAAAATGAAAATGTATTTTTTATACAACACTATCAATTAATAACATATTTCTAACACACAGTATAAGCATTAGAACTTAGAAATACACCCCAAAACACATTTAACTACTCTTCCTGAGTATGGCGATACCACATGTGTGAGACTTTTTCAGTCTATCTACATAGAGAAAGTGAAACCCAAAATACAAGGGCCACCATAAGGCTTTCTAGGGGCATAAAATACACATTTAATTTCCTGACTACTTATTACATTTTTGGAGGCCCTGGAGCACCAGGACAGTAGAAACACTCACAAAATGATCTCATTTTGGAGAGTAAACACTCTAAGATATTTTTTAGCAGGCAAATGTGTTTTTTACCACATTTTTGGAAAATGCAAAAAGAAAATTAAATTTTTAGAAAAGAAGGAAGTCTTTTCTGAAGATGATGCACAAGAAAGCCCGCAAACAATTTGCTGAAGACAAGCAGACTAAGGACATGGATTACTGGAACCATGTCCTGTGGTCTGACGAGACCAAGATAAACTTATTTGGTTCAGATGGTGTCAAGGGTGTGTGGCGGTAACCAGGCGAGGAGTACAAAGAAAGTGTGTCTTGCCTACAGTCAAGCATGGTGGTGGGAGTGTCATGGTCTGGGGCTGCATGAGTGCTACCCGCACTGGGGGCTACAGTTCATTGAGGGAACCATGAATGCCAACATGTACTGTGACATACTGAAGCCAAGCATGATCTCCTCCCTTCAGAGACTGGGCAGTATTCCAACATGATAAGAACCCCAAACATACCTCCAAGATGACCACTGCCTTGCTAAAGAAGCTGAGGGCAAAAGTGATGGACTGGCCAAGCATGTCTCCAGACCTAAACCCTATTGAGCATCTGTGGGGCATCCTGAAACGAAAGATCGAGGTGCGCAAGGTCTCTAACATATACCAGCTCCGTGATGTCGTCGTGGAGGAATGGAAGAGGATTCCAGTGGCAACCTGGGAAGCTCTGGTGAACTCCATGTCCAAGAGGGTTAAGGCAGTGCTGGAAAATAATGGTGGCCATGGGCGTAGCATAAGGGGTTGCAGGGGTCACAATCACAAACCTGCCCCTAGCTCCAGGGGGCCCCTGCAGCCTCCCTGTCATATTATCAAAGCCTCCACAAAATCCAGCTTCGATCTGCCCTAGGGCTCCACATCCACGCTCCAGTACTGGGCTTCTACTTTGTCTTCCACAGTTCACACCCCTCTGTTCCCATTGGCTGGGGAGAAGCTGTAAGCCATTTCCTGAATGGAGAGGAGCACAAGGTGAGAACAGCCCAGGATGGGGAAGTGTCTGTGCTGTGTGCTGGCAACAATGGAATGGTAACCAAGCTCAGCGAGGCAAGAGGAGGAGAGTGCTGTCCTGTAGCCACGATGGGACCAATGTCACTGGTGAGGTATGACACTGCTCAGTGTCTCCTAGTCACCAGCTGGGATTCTCTGTACCCCCCCACCTGGGGATGTCTACTAGGTTTGAGCCGAACATCCCCCTGTTCGGGTCGCACCAGAACTTGCGAACAGGCAAAAAATTTGTTCGAACAAGCGAACACCGTTAAAGTCTATGGGACACGAACATGAATAATCAAAAGTGCTAATTTTAAAGGCTTATAGGCAAGTTATTGTCATAAAAAGTGTTTGGGGACCTGAGTCCTGCCCCAGGGGACATGGATCAAAAAAAAGTTTCAAAAATGGACGTTTTTTCAGGAGCAGTGATTTTAATAATGCTTAAAGTGAAACAATAAAAGTGTAATATTCCTTTAAATTTCATACCTGGGGGGTGTCTATAGTATGCCTGTAAAGGGGTGCATGTTTCCTGTGTTTAGAACAGTCTGACAGCAAAATGACATTTCAAAGGAAAAAAAGTAATTTAAAACTACTCGCGGCTATTAATGAATTGCCGGTCTGACAATACACATAAAAGTTCATTGATAAAAACGGCATGGGAATTCCCCACAGGGGAACCCTGAACCAAAATTTAAAAAAAAAATGACGTGGGGGTCCCCTAAATTCCATACCAGGCCCTTCAGGTCTGGTATGGATATTAAGGGGAACCCCGGCCAAAATAAAAAAAAATGGCATGGGGTCCCCCTCAAAATCTATACCAGACCTTCAGGTCTGGTATGGATTTTAAGGGGAACCCCGTGCCAAAATTAAAAAAAAAATGGTGTGGGGTCCCCCCCAAAAATCCATACCAGACCCTTATCCGAGCACGCAACCTGGCAGGCCGTAGGAAAAGAGGGGGGACGAGAGAGAGCCCCCCCTCTTGAACCGTACCAGGCCACATGCCCTCAACATTGGGAGGGATCGAAGAAAGAAGATAGAAGAAAGAAGAAGCATTTAAATAAAGGTATTGTCAAAAACTGTCTCTTGTCATTTTTAACATTTTTGACAGATTTTTTGTGAAATGGTAGGGGTACATTTGTACCCCCTTACCATTTCACACAGGGGGGAGGGCCGGGATCTGGGGGTCCCCTTGTTAAAGGGGATTCCAGATTTTGATAAGACTCCCACAACCACTGGGCAAGGGTTGTGGGGATGAGGCCCTTGTCCCCATCAACATGGGGACAAGGTGTTTTGGGGGCTAACCTAAAGCACCCTCCCAATTTTGAGGGCATGTGGCCTGGTACAGTTCAGGAGGGGGGCGCTATCTCTGCGGCCTGCCAGGTTGCGTGCTCGGATAAGGATCTGGTATGGATTTTTGGGGGGACCCCATGCCATTTTTAAAAAAAATTTTTGCACGGAGTTCCCCTTAAAATCCATAGGTATAGATTTTGAGGGGGACTCCACACCATTTTTTAAAAAATTTTGGCCGGGGTTCCCCTTAATATCCATACCAGACCTGAAGGACCTGATATGGAATTTAGGGGGACCCCACGTCATTTTTTTTTTTTTTTATAATTTTGGTTCAGGGTTCCCCTGTGGGGAATTCCCATGCCATTTTTATCAATGAACTTTTATGTGCATTGTCGAACCGGCAATTCATAAATAGCTGCGAGTAGTTTTAAATCACTTTTTTTCCTTTGAAATGTCATTTTGCTGTCAGACTGTTCTAAACACGGGAAACATGCGCCCCTTTACAGGCATACTATAGACACCCCCAGGTACAAAATTTAAAGGAATATTACATTTTTATTGTTTCACTTTAAGCATTATTAAAATCACTGCTCCCGAAAAAACGTCCGTTTTTGAAACTTTTTTTGCATTGATCCATGTCCCCTGGGGCAGGACCCAGGTCCCCAAACACTTTTTATGACAATATCATGCATATAAGCCTTTAAAATTAGCTTTTGATTTTGATTTCTCCCATAGACTTTTAAAGGGTGTTCCGCGGCTTTGGAATTTGCCGCGAACACCCCAAATTGTTCGCTGTTCGGCGAACAGGCGAACAGCCGAACAGCCGATATTTGAGTCGAACATGATCCCTAATGTCTACTTACCCCACTATCCTGAAGCTCATCTCTAATGTCTACTTACCCCACTTCCCTGACAACTGGGGAAAAGATACACACTTCAGGGAGGTGACCTTCCCCCAACACCTGCCAACATTGACAGAGAAACCTTTTAGAAATTGCTAAAACAAATCCCTTAACACCTCCTCGGGGGCCCCTGAAGGGCTGCAGGCTCCAGATTTTGTGTCACATGGCTTTGCCCTCCCAGATCTAAGTTCCCCCCCAAACCCCCTGACCACCCCCTCCACCCTGCATGCTATGCCCGGCTGCTGAGCTCTTTTCCCACTACAGCACTCTATACTGTTCCTTCTCCGCAGTGCTGAAATCACATTCCTTTACAACACAGCCAGTTAGCCATGATCTGCACAGGGTGTATCTGCCTACTGCAACTACACTCCTGTTCTGACCAGAGAATTTCACAGGTCAGAAGGGCAACATAAAAGCCAGATACACCCTGTGAAGACTGACAGACTGTGTGTAAAGGAATGTATTTTCAGCCCTGTGTAGTGTGGGGGGGGGGGGGGAGCAGTATACAGTGCTGGGATGGGAAAGGAGCTCTGCCAAGTGACCTGCCAGGGATCCCTGTCCTGATTCTCCAGCGGTGATCCCTGTCCTCTGATTCTCCAACAGTAATCCCTGTCCTCTGATGTAAAGAAGTACTCTGGGAACTCAAAACTCTTAAGCCACTTTGAGTATCTTGGCTTTCGGTGGATGTATTTGCACGCACGTTGGAAGTAGTGGGGGGGTAGAGCCAGGTCAACTTGCATCGGGGCCCACAAGCTTCAAGCTACGCCTCTGATGGTGGCCACACAAAATTATGATACTTTGGGTCCAATTTGGACATTTTCACTTAGGGGGTGTATGCACTTTTGTTGCCAGCAGTTTAGACATTAATGGCTGTGTGTTGAATTATTTTAAGGGGACAGCAAATTTACACTGTTATACAAGCTGTACACTCACTACTTTACATTGTAGCAATGTGTCATTTCTTCAGTGTTGTCACATGAAAAGATATAAAAAAAATTGTGAGATACTCTATTGCAGTATATTGTAGCGTATCCATGGAGTGTGTCTGTGTAGGGTGAGTGCTCAAATAAAAGTGCACCAAACACCTCTTTACATTGATTAAAAGTGCATCTACGTACAGATTTCAACTTCTTCTTTACGTTTGATTATAATCACCACCCCCTCCCTCCCAATAATGTCTGGGAAGACAACAAGGAGAGGCAGACCTTCCCTTGGCACTGTAAGGGGGCCAGCAACAAATCTGTCCAAAAGGTGGATGTGGTGGTCAGTCCTCAGGCAGGGCATCATTTCCTCTGTTTAGTGAGTTTGCCCATGCTATCCAGCCAAAGCATTCAGAGGAGGTGGTGGACTGACTTACTAAACCTTCCTCATCCTCCTCATCCTCTGTCACACAAGCAGAGACAAGTGTGCAGTCCCCTGCAGCTGCCAGAGTGGATAAATCTGCCTCCTTGTCCACAACTTTTCCTGCCATAGCCCCAACATCAGCCATTGAGCAGTCAGCTGAGTTATTTGACCACAGCGTCAGCCACTTTCTCCTTAAAGATGCCCAGCCATTACTGGATTAAGATGTTGGTTCTGAGGTTGAGGATGACAGGAACATGAGCCTAGAGAGAGGGAGGAACACTGGTAGACAAATTGGCAATCATGTTCCCCAAGCCGCAGCGTATTGCCAAGTTGTCTCCAGTGGTAATGATGAAGATGGAGGAGATGGAGATGATGATGAGGTCACTGATGCGACTTGGGTGCCAGATAGAGCAGAGGAGAAAACTGAAGATGAGGCGGCACAACTCCAAGGAAGTTGACATCAAGAAAGAGTAGAGAGCAGCCACCCTATTCCATCACATTCTGCAGCTGTTATCTCCCGGCCCACTCCCCAAAGCTCAGCTGTCTGGGCCTTTTTCAGCACTTCTGCAGCAGATCGCACTGTTGCTATCTGCAAACTGCTTCTCAGGCACATCAAGCTTGGCAAAAACACCAACCATATGCATATCATTGCAATTTTTTTTGCCTTCATCAAGAGCATCTCTATAGGGTTACAGTGGGAAGGCGCCCCCGACACCCAAAGAGTAATTTTTCTGCACCTGTTTGACAGATGCATATCATTGCAATTTTTTACAGCAAGGCCAATTCTTGCTTTTATCAGGAGTACCTCTATAGGGTTACGGTGGGAAGGCACCACCGACACCCAAAGACCAATTTTTACGCACCCGGTACTTCTATACAAAGTCAAAGTGACAACAGAATGTATCCAAAAAATCTCTAATCTTGTTCCCAGTGCACTACATTGTGGCCTCATCATACACACTCGCCCCCAGCTGTTGCTGAGCAAAATAAAGGCAGCTTGCAGGGAAAGTGTAATTTTTTTGGGCTTTATAAATGCAATTATTGCTGCAGCAGATTCTAGACATGGTACAGATCTGCCACTTTACAGGTAGACTAATGCCCCGTACACACGTTCGGATTTTCCGATGGAAAATATCCGAAAGGAGCGTGTGGTCGGAAATTCCGACCGTGTGTGGGCTCCATCAGACATTTTCCATCGGATTTTCCGACACACAAAGTTGGAGAGCAGGAGATAAAATTTTCCGACAACAAAATCCGTTGTCGGAAATTCCGATCGTGTGTACACAAATCCGACGGACAAAGTGCCACGCATGCTCAGAATAAATAAAGAGATGAAAGCTATTGGCCACTGCCCCATTTATAGTCCCGACGTACATGTTTTAGGTCCCTGCTTTTAAAACGATCGGATTTTCCGACAACTTTGTGTGACCGTGTGTATGCAAGACAAGTTTGAGCCAACATCCGTCGGAAAAAATCCTAGGATTTTGTTGTCGGAATGTCCGAACAAAGTCCGACCGTGTGTACGGGGCATTAGGGGACCTTCCAGGCACTATATTGGAAGGAATTTTTCATTTTTAGGCTTTCACTTTAAAAATCAAAGCATCACTGCTCATTTAAAAATGAAGTTTTTCACAAACTTTTTTTATTTATACATGTCCCCCAGGGCAGGACCCGGACCCCTATAACCATTTTATGCCCAATTACTTGCATATAAGCCTTCAAAATGGGTACTTTTGATTTTTGATGTTCAGGTCCCATTGACTTTAATGGGGTTTGTTATTCGAGTCCGAACTTTCGCAGTGTTCGAAGGTTCTGGTGCGAACCAAACAGGGGTCTGTTCGGCTCCTCCCTAATCAGAAACATTGTGTCTAGCTGTACTATTAGGCCTCAGTCAGAGGAGATGTATCGATGCATATCCAGTGCAAAGGCCATGTTTACCCACATGGAAATTCAGCGGTGTTCCATACATCCCCATGCAAGTAGTCCCATTAATGTCTATTGAGATACAGCAGCTATACAGACAGAGCCCCTGTTCCAAATCTGTCTGTTTTCGAGCCTTGCACCCACACAGATATCAGATTGGGAGCAGTAGCTGTGTCTGTGTACTCGCTGGCTGTGTTCCAATTGACATAAATGAAACTGCATTAAGGTAAAAAATCCTTCTGCCTTTAACTACTTTAAAGATTTAGAAGCTGAGCTTCATAATTTCATGTTTGTCAGTGGGCACAAACTGATTTTCCTCCCATTCAGAGTAGCTTGAAGTCTGCCTAATGCCGTGTACACACGAGCGGACTTCTCGTCGGACTGAACTCTGACGGTCTTTCTGACTTGCCTACACACGATCACACCAAAGTCCGTTCGTTTAGAACGCGATGACGTACGACGGGACTAGAAAAAGGAAATTCAATAGCCAGTAACCAATAGCTGCCCTAGCGTCGTTCTTGGTCCGTCGAACTACCATACAGATGAGCGGTTTTCCCGATAAGAACTGAGTCCTTGGGAAAGATTTGAAACGTTCTTTTTCTAGGTCCGTCAGAATTTTCAAAAGAAAAAGTCAGATGAAGCTCACACACGATCGGAATGTCCAATGGAATGGTTCCGTCAGACCTTTTCTGCCGGAAAGTCCAGTCGCTCCAAACAAACACCTAAAAAAGGTAAAATATATTTAAACTTTTTTTTTTTTAGGTATGGTGTTCGAATGAGAACACATAACAAACATATAGTGAGGGTTTATTAAATTTGATGCAGATATGTAATAAACTTTAAAACAAGTATTAAAGTAATATTAAAGACTGAGCAATGAAGAAATCCTGGACTGCCGTACTCTGAAGAAAGGCATCTTTATTGTAAATTGTTAAAATCCAACATGGAACCCTTCACAGGGACAATACAGTATTGTCCCCGTGAAGGGTTCTATGTTGGATTTTTCTAATAAAGATGCCTTTCTTCAGAGTGTGGCAGTCCAGGATTTCTTCATTGCTCTAACTTGCGCAGAGCCTGCACCTGAATCTAGTCCCAGAGGGTGGGAGCGACTGCATGAGGTCCGGAGGATTGGTGAGCGGCATTTCCTTCCTACTTAATATTAAAGACTCATTTTTTTTGTTTTAAAACAACAAACATGTTATACTTATCTGCTCTGTGCAATGGTTTTGCATAGAGTAGCCCTGATCCTTCTCTTCTCGAGTCCCCTGCTGGTGCTCCTGGCTCCTCCCCCCTGCCGGGTGCACTCATATCAAGCTGATTGCTATGGGGGCACTTGTGTATGTTTGCTCTCGAGCCCTGCTCTGTGTGCTTGGCCATGCCCCTGCTCCCTTGTCACTGGCTCTAATTGACACCAGTGGGAGCCAATGGCTCCTGCTGCTGTATCTGAGCCAATGAGGAACGAGAGAACCAAGACAGCCTCAGCTTTCCTGCACATCGCTGGATTAAGATTGGGCTCAGAAATGTATTTGCGGAGGGGGGGTGGGTGGGATTCAAACTGCATGCAGAAGGTTTAGAATGCAGTAGGGTAAAAAACTTTCTGCCTTTACATCCATTTTAAATACATACAGTACACTGAGTTAAAAAAAATTCACATAAATTTAACACTGCTTATTTGCCACATGAGGTAACAAATAAAATATGTAAATATTAAAAATAGTAAAATCTAGCTGACCCCTACATTATGAAATGTGGTACATGCCAACTGATATTAATAATATTGGCATTTTTTTGGCCAGTGACATGCATGCCAGAATGTGCAGCATGATTGTTAATCTTAGAAAGAAACATTAGCACCCCAAATTCAGTCTACAAAAGCTCTTCTTGATCTTAATCTTGTAAATATCTTTCTTTTATGTTTCAGTGATGATTTAGTCTCTTGGCCTCCCAACTACCCACCTAAAGCCTACCATTTAGCTGAAGGGGGCTGTTCACATGCATCACTGCAAATTTAGCATGACATATTGTGTAGCAATGCCTGACAAATTTGCCTATTCAAGTAAATGGGATGTGCTGCAACCGCAAGCCATGGGCTTGGATCAGCAGTTGTGACGCTTTAGACATTAGTCCCATTGAAAATTACTTGTTCAGCAAAAAATAAATAAAAAGATTCAGCAAAGGGTGAGAAAACTCACCTAAATGAAAAGGCAGACCTATGCCTTTGAACTTGTTTATATTAATATGATACATTAAAAGGTCACATATGATGCATCTCTGTACACAGAAGGCTTTGACAATTACATTTTAGCAACATTTTCTGGGGGGGTGCACTAAATACATAAAAATGGCTCTAGGAAAGTTACTGGAATATTTGATTCTATTTTTTCTCCTTTTCCTGCTGTTTAAACCTATAGAATGCTACCAGATCCCCCATAATCTGTTAATAGATAAAAGCCGTTAAAATAACTGAATCCTTTTGAAACAATTATGCAATATAAAGACCAACCACAACATTGTATTTCTTTTTTTTAAAGCTTTGATGACCCTGCAATACCCTGGATATCCAGATTATATAGACAGGTGGGAAAAAGACTTACAAATTACACTTACAGATAATCAAAAATATTATATGTAAAGCGCTGCATAAATTGACAGCGCTATATAAGTACCTTTCAATAATAATATTAATAATAATAATAATAATAATAATAATAATAATAATAATAATTTAAATAATAATAATAATAATACAATTTTCTTATATGTCCGCCACCTTGAGTAGAATGGCAGAAACAAACTTTAAACTCCTATCTTGATGGAATTATACACTAGTAAAATTACATGCAATGTCTAACTCAGTGTTTCTCAACTCCAGTCCTCAAGTCGCCCCAACAGGTCATGTTTTCAGGATTTCCCTTTGAGGAAACAGCTGTGGTAGTTACTAAGGCAGTGAAAGTGATAAAATCATCTATTCAAAATAATGGAAAGCCTGAAAACATGACCTGTTGGGGCGTCTTGAGGACTGGAGTTGAGAAACACTGGTCTAACATGACCTCACCTCTGTGTTCGAGTGAATGCGGAGAGCAAGCTACACATGGGCATACAGTATATGGTGGTTTTGCTCTAAGATCTGCCCATTTTGAGAAGAAGAGCAAAGGTGATCTCTCTGATACTGGGCCGAGTAATTAAACCTGAGCCATTAACTTTTTACTTCATTGTACAAATGAAACATCAGTGCAATACAAGATGTTCATGACCCCATATTTGTTAAATGCTTGTAATGCCCTGTACACACGACCGGTTTTGTCGTCGGAATAAACACCTAAGGTTTCTCTGACGGAACTCCGACGGACTTCCATTCAAGCGGTCTTGTCTACACACGGTCAAACCAAAGTCCGACCAAAGTCCGACCGTCCAGAACGAGGTGACGTACAACACTTACGACGGGACTAGAAAAAGGAAGTTCAATAGCCAGTAGCCAATAGCTTCCGTCTCGTACTTGCTTCAGAGCATGCATCGTTTTTGGTCCGTCAGAACAGCATACAGACGAGCGGCTTTACCTATAGGAATTGGTTCCGTCGGAAATATTTAGAACATGTTCTATTTCTAGGTCCGTCAGAATTTTCAAAAAAAAAAGTCCGATGAGGCATACACACAATCGGAATATACGATGAAAAGCTTCTGTCTGACTTTTACTGTCGGACATTCTGCTCGTGTGTACGCGGCATAAATCTTTGATTCCACTATATTGTGGGAAATGCTTAATACCTATTTTTTCACAGTGGCTACGAAGGGTTGATGAGCTCTGCCTAATGGAAGAAATAACCTGTAGAAATAAAGGGCTGACCAGCAAATATCTTAAGATAGGGGCAAAATGGTTTGAATTTAGGAAAACTAAGTTATACTATGAAATAATTTCAGATTATGATAGTAAGTCAGAATATGATTTATTAATTAATATTGATTAATTTTATAGTTTTTGTACCCTTCTGACAGTTTTATATCTATATTTGTCATAGGTTCTCCCCTAACCTCCCTCTTTTTTCTCTTTCCCTGTTTTTTTTTGTGTTGCTCCCGCCCTCCTCCCTCTACTCTGCTATCGGAGGGGAGAGGATAGGAACTAATAAGATAAATTGCATTGTATATGTTTTAAGATAATGTTTGGAATTTTCTAAAAATGCTGAAAATAATGATTAAAAAAAAAAAGAATTCATAAAAGCCTTATTTGTCACAAAATAGTGTGTAAACAACAAAAGTCATTGAGCACAATGTATCTGAAAATAAATAAATACATATTTTGCCCTGGACAGAAAAGGATATAAAACCTTCATTCGTAAAGAAAAAAATGAAAACCGCTAAGAGGATATTTTGCTGCCTGCTCATGATACTATGGGAAAAACTGAAATATTACCATAATATATTTCTATGAAAATAATTCCAGGGTAGGAATTCAATAGACATTACCTGCACAAGCTTGTTTGCCCTTTGCACAGCATTGTCAGCCTGTATTTCCGTTTTCCATGTGACCATTGCCACTGTGCCTCAATCTGTCCTCATTTCTCAAACAGCTAAACCCTTTGACACTGGGGTTTTTAATTAAAATTATATTAAAGTTAATCAGCCAAGCAAAGGCTAGAGTTATAGGCAGGTCTTTGAGGATCATGTAATAGGCACACTGTCTGCCAATCTTGAAAAATATGTCAGCAGATGCCAGTCACTAGCCTGTATATATATATATATATATATATATATATATATATATATATATATATATATATACAATGTCTATAGAGAAAATAATACTTATGTCTTTTACTTGTTTTTTTTTATGGGTGATAACAATAAAATAATGATATTATTATTGTAAACCAAATTACTGAAATCTCTTATTGGCATTAACTTGTTAATGTGCTTTTAAAAGTGATTTTCATTCCTTTATATTAATATTTAATATTTGGTATATCAAACCAACATTTTTTATTAGTTGTGGATAGTATTGGGAATGTTTAGAGCCCTTTCTAGTTTCTTATTGTTATCCCTGTCTCTCTTTTGAGGGAATTGTTTTCACTTCCTGACTTGCTGACAATGGTTTACCAGAATTTCACTCACTTCTTGTCTGGTAAAACATTGACAGCAGGACAGGAAATGAGAGGGTTATCTCTATAGCAAAGTTCTGGATAGCAGTGAAAACCTGGAAAGAATTCCAACATTTCCTCACACTATCAAAAACATTTGGTTTGAGATACATAGTCTTTAAGGACTCATTCACACTCATTTACAAAATTTATGGCACTGCAACATACTCCTGCGAGTTGTGTTAACACATTGTAGTACCACGTGTTAACACAACTCACAGGAGTGCTCCATGCACACTTTAGTATGTTGCAGTGCCATACATTTTGGATGGCACCCCAACACACATCCTGCATTTCTGGCATTAGGGTGCATTACAGCCAATTCATGTGCTACATTATTGTTAAGTGTAAATGCACCCTAAGGCCTCATGTACACTGCTGCTGGTAAACAGACGTTTAGGAGCAGTTGGGTATTTTTTTTCAACTGCCCCTGAACTCTCCTTTATGTTATCTTATCAGTACATACAAAAACGTGGCAAAACGGACGTTTTAAACGTGGGTTACTATGTGTCAAGTTAAATCGTTCAGGAGAGGTTGTAAAAACGCCCCGTGTACATGAAGCCTTAAATCTTCAGTTTTCATTACACAAATTCCTGGGGATCCTGCCATGAAGGTTCTTGTTCAGACATTTTGAAGGGTCACATTTGCCTCCAGAAGGCGCTCACTCATTGTCATCTTGTCATCTGCTGGAGACTACAAGAGGCCAAGCTAACATTTATTCAGGCATGGTCCACCCCAATTGACCAACTAACAGGAAGCCAGTACAAAGGAATAATGTGCAGTTAAAACTGGTAAAAGTGCGTTTAGACAGCAAGAGTCTGAATTGAAATGCAAAAAAGGATGGAAAAAATGTGAAATTTTTTTATCAAAAAATAACATGGCAATTGTTTATGGTAAATCATTATTTTTAAACTAAATGGTCCCCAGTTAGGTTTCAAAGAAGAAGTTTAGGAAATAAAAAACAAACATACCTACTCACCTATATGGCATTCATCCAATGCTGCAGCTGTCCCTGCCAGTTCTAAGTATAAAACATGACTTCTGATCTCTCAGTTCTCAGGTCCTCTCTGAGGAGTGACTGATAGTCACTGCTCTGCCCCTCCAGCACTCAGCAGAACGCCGGGCAGGAGAGGGGTGGGAGAGTCTGGCTTAGGGTCTCAGAGGCATGCTGAGAGGCTGAGCCAACTGCCTGTAAGGCAGCTCAGTAAATCCCAACATTATTGTCAGAATCCTTCCAGAGTCTGGTGCAGTTTTGGAAGAACTTGCCTAGGAAGCTGAAATAATTGTGGCAGAGTATAAACCAAGTGGTCTCAATTAGAAAATTTACTTGGCGGCTGTTTATGCTGTCTCTTCCTGACTAGGAAATACTGACTAGGAAATACTGCAAGTCTCTAAGGTCCAGTGTTGCCAACCTATCAGATTGAACTTTACTGACACAACACCCAAAATTTACTGGCACAGCCAAGTTTTTACTGGCATTTCCAAAAGTTACAAAATTATAGTTTTAAGTGCAAACGAGAGTATTTAGGCTACAAACAAATACAATATGCAATTAGCAATATGATTTAAAGTAGATAAGGCAAAAAATATATTTCTTATTTTATTTTCCATATAGTAAGTAAGTAGCTCAGTGACAGAACTCAGGAGGGCAAGAAATTAGAATGGGCGCACACTCACATAAAACTGACTCTCACAGTAACACTGACAGCAGTGTGCAGCAGCACAGATGATGATGAGAACTCACTGACACAACATGTCCCCTCCTGAGTCACAGTGACAGTCTCACTCCAAGGCATGTGCTCCCTCCAGTCCACTCCAGTCTAAACAGCACTAATGGTCCCGGTCCCAGCTTGCCTTGCTCCAATACCGCAGACCCGCACACGAGGCTCTGGCCGCTCTGCTTGGCTCCCTTGCACCATGACATCACACGACATGCTCAGGCACCGCCTCCACCAGACCCACCCGATCACACTGTAGCAGGCACTGGGATGGTCTCAGCCAACTCCGGACCAAGCCGAGCGTCAGAGCCATATTTTTTACTGGCAACCTATTACTTTCACTGGCATTTACTGGCAGGAGAAAATTGCCTGTTTTTTTACTGGCTGCCAGTAAAAATACTGACGGTTGGCAACACTGCTAAGGTCTATCTCATGTTGTATTGAGGTGTATTAGGGACACTAAACTCCCTCCATAGGTACCATGGAGACAGATATAGTAACTAAATAAATAGTCCTATGGGGGTTATAGGCGTTCATTTTCAACCACTTAGTGTATCAATTCTCCTGTGCAAATATGAGTGCGAACATAATAACATGTGAATATACAATAATATAATACATTCATGTGTATTTTTTCTTGTGATAATATAAATCCCATGCTTGAGTGCAATCAGATATAGTTCATGAAAATGTCTGTAAAAAGTTGTAACTTGTTGAGTCTTCACAAATCCTTAAAAATCCGTGCTTTGTATCAATTCACCTCAGTACTCCCCTATAAGAAATGCACTCACCTCAGAGTGTGACCTCTAACTTAAGTTTGGTCAAATAAAGCTTTTTAGTCACCCCGAACGAACAGATCATGCTTTCCTCCTCGTTGCTCCATTGATGTACCTCCACTATAACTTGACATAATGGAGGTATATAAGCTGTATACCAACTGTATACAGCTTATATCATATAAAACCACGATGCTGCAGCTACTTTGTGCTTCTCCGTGAAAGATGCAAAAGCGTCTTGCAAAAAAAATATGCCCCTCCCCTAATATATATATATATATATATATATATATATATATATATATATATATATATACAGTCAGGTCCATAAATATTGGAACATTGACACAATTCTAATCTTTTTTGCTCTATATACCACCACAATAGATTTGAAGTGAAACAAACAAGATGTGCTTAACTGAAGACTTTCAGCTTTAATTTGAGGGTATTTACATCCAAATCAGGTGAACGGTCTAGGAATTACAACAGTTTGTATACGTGCCTCCCATTTTTTAAGGGACCAAAAGTAATGGGACAATTGGCTGCTCAGCTGTTCCATGGCCAGGTGTGTATTATTCCCTCATTATCCCATTTACAAGGAGCAGATAGAAGGTCCAGAGTTCATTTCAAGTGTGCTATTTTCATTTGGAATCTGTTGATGTCAACTCTCAATATGAGATCCAAAGAGCTGTCACCATCAGTGAAGCAAGCCATCATTAGGCTGAAAAAACAAAACAAACCCATCAGAGAGATAGCAAAAACATTAGGTGTGGCCAAATCAACTGTTTGGAACATCCTTAAAAAGAAAGAACGCACCTGTTAGCTCAGCAACACCAAAAGATCCGGAAGACCATGGAATACAACTGTGGTGGATGACCGAAGAATTCTTTCCCTGGTGAAGAAAACACCCTTCACAACAGTTGGCCAGATCAAGAACACACTCCAGGAGGTAGGTGTATGTGTGTCAAAGTCAACAATCAAGAGAAGACTTCACCAGAGTGAATACAGAGGGTTCACCACAAGATGTAGACCATTGGTGAGCCTAAAAAACAGGAAGGCCAGATTAGAGTTTGCCAAACAACATCTAAAAAAAGCCTTCACAGTTCTGGAACAACATCCTATGGACAGATGAGACCAAGATCAACTTGTGCCAGAGTGATGGGAAGAGAAGAGTATGGAGAAGGAAAGGAACTTCTCATGATCCAAAGCATACCACCTTATCAGTGAAGCATGGTGGTGGTGGTAGTGTCATGGCGTGGGCATGTATGACTGACAATGGAACTGGTTCTCTTGTATTTATTGATGATGTGACTGCTGACAAAAGCAGCAGGATGAATTCTAAAGTGTTTCGGGCAATATTATCCGCTCATATTCAGCAAAATGCTTCAGAACTCATTGGATGGCGCTTCACGGTGCAGATGGACAATGACCCGAAGCATACTGCGAAAGCAACCAAAGAGTTTTTTAAGGGAAAAAAGTGGAATGTTATGCAATGGCCAAGTCAATCACCTGACCTGAATCCGATTGAGCATGCATTTCACTTGCTGAAGACAAAACTGAAGGGAAAATGCCCCAAGAACAAGCAGGAACTGAAGACAGTTGTAATAGAGGCCTGGCAGAGCATCACCAGGGATGAAACACAGCGTTTGGTGATGTCTATGCGTTCCAGACTTCAAGCTGTAATTCACTGCAAAAGATTTGCAACCAAGTATTAAAAAGTGAATGTTTGATGGATGATTGTTAATCTGTCCCATTACTTTTGGTCCCTTAAAAAGTGGGAGGCACATATACAAACTGTTGTAATTCCTACACCATTCACCTGATTTGGATGTAAATACCCTCAAATTAAAGCTGAAAGTCTGCAGTTAAAGCACATCTTGTTTGTCTCATTTCAAATCCATTGTGGTGGTGTAAAGAGCCAAAAATATTAGAATTGTGTCAATGTCCCAATATTTATGGACCTGACTGTATATATATATATATATATATATATATATATAAAATTTATTAATTATTTTATATACACAATCAATCAATTATTTTATTTTATTGACTATTTTTTAGGGAAACCTTTAAAAGCTTCTGTATTATCTTACACATTTTATCTTTTGGTATAAGTCCTTGTTTTATATACCATTAGGTGAACTTTTTGGAATACATAGGGTTAAATTGTCAAAGAGCCCTGGAAGCTTCTGAGTGTGCTGCTATTCCACTTCCAGACACTTGCAGCTCTGTATTGGCAATTCACTCTTCCCCTATTTATGAGTGGGTAGCCATAGACCATCATGCTGATGAAGAGGCAGATATGCCTGGAAACACGTTAATTGGCTGAGCATGCTCCTTACGTGGCATCTGCGCGAGGCAGAGGAGGGCGTTCCCTGTCATTTCAGCCACTTTCTGATCAGAAGATGGGTCTATATGGGTCGCTTCTATATAGTGACACCCAGCGTCCAACCACCTTTGTATACCCAGCCTCTCTGTATACACTAGCCTCTTTTAATACCCAGCCTCTCTGCATACCCAGCCTCTCTGTATACACTAGCCTCTCTGTATACCCAGCCTCTCTGTATACACAAGCCTCTCTGTATACCCAGCCTCTCTGTATACCCAGCCTCTCTGTATGTAACAATCCGCATCTGGTGGCAGGTGACGTGACAAGTGACAAGCTGCATCTTGTGGCAGGTAACGTGACAAGCTCTCTGGTCACCCCGATGTAAGGGGGGCTCTCTGGGGACCCTGATGTCAGGGGGAGGCTCTTTGGGGACCCTGATGTAAGGGGGGGTTCTCTGGTGACCCCGATATAAGGGGGCTCTCTGGTGACCCCGATATAAGGGGGCTCTCTGGGGACCCTGATGTCAGGGGGAGGCTTTTTGGGGACCCTGATGTAAGGGGGGGTTCTCTGGTGACCCTGATGTAAGGGGGGGCTCTCTGGGGACCTGGATGTAAAGAGGGAGGCTTTGGGGAGCCTGATGTAATGATAATATATTATGTAATATATATATATATATATATATATATATATATATATATATATATATATATATATATATATATATATAGGAAGGCCAGTATGGTGGCCTGAATTTATGGAAGGAGCCCGGGGGGTATTTAAGCAACCCGTTCGCCTGTGGTGCTTGTCGGTTTCCTGAGCGCGATATACGTCACTAGGCCGACGATTTGAATACCAGCGTCTGCAAGTTCTTGGCTCGCAAATTCCCGCATCCGCGATTTTCGTGCTCGAGAGTTTCGAAGTCCGTGTTACCGATTCGTAGTTCGTACCACGCGTCTGGCTCGGCTGTCGCAGGTAGGGTCCCGTCGGACTTTTGTTTTCACGCATTGTTAGATATCATGTCACTAAACCATGATATCAAACTCACGAATCACTCGCAAATTTCACAACGTAACCGCAATGCATACCACTCGCACCATCGTTATGTTACCATTTCTCGTTATTTGAATAAACCACCACGACGTATACGTCGCTTCATTTCAGGCATGTCTTAATTGTTACCACGCGTCATCGTTGCGATTCGCAATTCGCAATTTCTTATTGACGTCAGTTCGATACCAAGTCATTTCTCATTTCAGAACATTTCTAAACATTTCTAACATTTCAAACCATTTCATTCATTTCAGTCACGTACCGCGCTCCGATTCGAATCCAGTCGCATCTAAAGATGCACCGATTCGCTCTGGTGTGCCCCAGTAGTTACGGCCTCATTTCAGTACATGCTCCAGAGTCACGTTCGTTGTCAGTCGCTCGTTACGACTCACCAATTCGTACCTCTGTCATGGTTATCATTTGACTGCCACGTATCACGCTCCGATACGAATCCAGTCGCATGGAAATGCACCGATTCGTCTCAGCGTGCCCCAGGTATTTTCCACATTTCAGTACATGCTCCAGAGTTCGATTCGCAGTCAGCCGCAACAGCGGCATGATCGATTCGCGCCTTTGTCATGGCAAACAAACTGTTACACCTGCACTTACTGCGCTCCGGTTCGAATCCAGTCGCATATTCGATGCACCGATTCGTAACGGCGTGCCCCAGGGCTCGGCTTCATTTCTGAACATGCTCCAGAGTCCGGTTCGTTGTCAGTCACAGTTTGCGGCTACCCGATTCGTGCCTCTGTCATGGGAAATCATTTCACTGTCACGTATCACGTTCCGATTCGAATCCAGTCGCATCCATGATGCAACAATTCGTTCCGGCGTGCCCCAGGTATTTTCGGCCACATTTCAGTACATGCTCCAGAGTCCGGTTCGTTGTCAGTCACAGTCGCGACATGATCGACTCGTGCCTCTGTCATGGCACGTGCCTCTACCATGACAAATCATTTCATTCATTTCATCATTTGTCTTTGTCTTGGCCTCATTTCGTTCATGCTCCATAGTCCGACTTGTCGTTTGTCGCAGTCGAAAAAAAAAAAAAATACAAAAAAAAAAAAATAATAATACAAAAAAATAAATAAAAATAAATAAATAAATAAAGTAGTATGAATAAATAAAACATTTCGGCCTCATCCAACACCTGCATCAGAGCTTGGTTAGCTGTCAGTCGCAGTCGCGGCATGACCAATTCCTGCCTCTGTCAGGGCAAACTTTTCACTGTTACATACCGCACTCCAATTCAAATTCAGTCGCATCCGTGATGCACGGATCTGTTCCGGCATGCACTAGCGTTTTTCTTTTGCCTCATTTCAGTACATGCTCCAGAGTCTGGGTCGCTGTCAGTCGCAGCTGCGGCACGACCGATTCGCGCCTCTATCATGGCGAAACGTTTTCATTCATTTCACTCTAAGGCAAACATTTCATTCACTTCATTGAATTCACCCCGATTCAAGTTTAGAGCATCCGTCAGGCATCGATTCATACCGACAAGCCCCAGTTGGCTTGGCCTCATTGGCGCAGTCATGGCACACCGATTCATGCCTCTGTCATGGCATAAACATTTCACTCATTTTATTTAATGTCATGCACCTGTCGCTTAAACATGTTACAAGTTACTTTTCAAGTCAGGTAGTCAAACCCTTCACCGGTTGTCATCTGTCATTTTCCTCTAGGTCAGTCAAGTTCAAAAAAAAAAAAAAAAGGACCACACCCCGTCTTCCTTTGAAGCTCAGTCATGGTCCCGATTCATTCGTTGAAACCTTCGCCTCACTACTATCCCCCCTCATAGTCACGGCACACATCCAAGCACAACTTCTTGCAATCTTTGCAAGTACGCATCCAAACATAACTTCTTGCAATCATTGCAAGCACACATCCAAGCACAATTTCTTGCAATCATTGCAAACACGCATCCAATCATAAACTTCTTGCAAACGTTGCAGGCATGCATTTAAGCATAACTTCTTGCAATCGTTGCAAGTACGCATCCAATTACAACTTCTTGCAATCATTGCAAGCACACATCCAAGCTTAACTCTTGCAGTCTTGCAAGCACATGCAGCAATACGAACTTTTCACAGTCACTACAAACACATCTCCAGCTACAGGAACTCCCTTGCAATCGTTGCAAGCACATATTCAAGCACAACTCTTACAATCATTACAAGATCCGCATCTTAGCATAACTTCTTGCAAACGTTGCAAGCACGCATCCAGTCACAACTTCTTGCAAATTGTTGCAGGGACACATCCAAGCATAACTTCTTGCAATCATTGCAAGCACGCATCCAAACATAACTTTTTGTAATCGTTGCAAACACGCATCCAAGTATAACTCCTTGCAGTTCGTGCAAGCACATGCAGCAATACGGACTTCTCGCAGTCACTGCAAACACATCTCCATGGACACAAACTCCCTGGCAATTGTTGCAAGTACGTATTTAAGCACAACTCTTGCAATCATTGCAGGGCTCACATCTTAGCATGACTTTTGCAATCAGTACACATTTCCAGTGGCACACAATCAGTCACACATCATTCTTCAGTGGCACTTAATCAGCCAGTTGTCTCCAGTGGCATCTTCATACGGGCCACTCATCATTTTCTGTATCATTTCTCGCTTAGGTCAGTTGAGTTCAGGTTCCATCCCGCACCAGGTATCGTATTGCCACACACAGCTGACTCCTCGTAACACTATCAGGCTATACCTAGCCAGCATCCAGCATTTCTTGTCCTTACAAGACCCCAGAGAGTCATCCGTGTTTATGGCTCATACAGTAGGATCCTTTCTACGTGGTGTCCAGAAACATCAGCCCATAGCTAACGGCAAACGCTTGCCCATCACAACTGCCATCTTTAGGGACATGTCAAAAACCTCAGACATTCCCCAGGCTAGTCATACAAGCAGCCATCTACCTGGTCCTCTGTGGTTTTCTACGGCCTAACAAATTCACTTTTACTGGCACAGGCAGCCAGGTACTATGTAGACACCACTTGACTCACTGGTAATACCATTATGTCCTTCAGCTTGTAGTCTCTAAAACCCAACAATCCGGAACTGAGGTCTACAATAACCTTTTCCGAATTAACAAACTCCACGCAGGCCAGCCTCCCCCTTGACAAGCTGACCCGCATCAGGCCAGTTCCCCAAGACTTCACCCATACACGGGTGTGTACTAAGAAGTAGCTGCAGTCTTTCCTGAGAATGCGGACCTATCAATGTCGGAAGGTCCCGTATTACGTGGATCGGTGTATCAATGATTATACCATCTACATCACCCTTGTCACCCCAGGTAGTGACAGATGCCACAGCCGCCACAGGCATCGCTGCAATTTTTGGCCACCATTAGTTTACAAGTACAGAGACACTCCTAAACCCCGGGTATACCCGGACTTCCTCCCTCTTCAAGCTACACCCAGTCATGGCAGCCGCTCAACTCTAGGGTCTTATCTGGACAGGACAGGCCGTGGCTTTTGCCACCGACATCTGGTCCAAGGCGAGCCTCTTGATGAAGCCAGGTCCGCATCGCTCTGTTATGTCCTTCCTACGCAGGCTGGTGTAATTATCTTGGCAACACCAGTTTAATGTCCACTGCACGTTCGTTCCAGGCTGCCATCTTCTGGGACATGTCTACTATATTAACCAGTTCGCCATTTGGCCTTCTCCCCAGTTTGGTCATACAAGCAGCCATTTACTTAGCCTACCACGGGTTCTGGCGGCCCAGCGAGTTCACCCGCAGCAATCACGCAGGCCAAGTTCTGTGTACTTGGCTCGCTGCCAACACCATTTCATCCTCCACCTTTCAGTGTCTAAAACCCAGCAATCAAGCTCCAGGATAGACAGCCATCTCTATAAAATAAACAACGTAACCATACTCGACCGCCTACTGTCAATCCAACCAGAACACTCAAATTCTAGTCAGGGTCAGGGTCTGTGTGCAGGTGGCACACAGACCCTCACACATCAATGAGGACACCCCCTTGACTGGATGTGAACATCCTGATCGTCCCGATTGGATCTCGGACGTTAGGTTGAGTCCTTGCGGTGGATACTGACATTGAGCGTCTCCTCCAATTACCTGACCAACTAGGTATGAAACGCCAAAACGTCTGAACCCTGCGACTCACCTTACATCTCGCTGGAGGAGATCCGGAAGCAATAGTTCATGACCACAATAGACTAACACGCCGCATGAACGTGTCCTCAACCCACACCAGTGCGGCCATCTGCAATACTCCTGGGCTCTATCACCCCTTCATTGAAGAGGTCAGACGGTGAGCTAAACTGTACCCTTACACATAGGAGGTACTTTTTCTATGGCCATTCTCCGTCCATCTTCTATGCATAAAATGTGAACTTGCCCTTTTGGAGTTGCCATTCCTTTACTAATCCCACCAGGACTCCCTTGTTTTCCACGTTGTCGGCTTGATATACATATGTCTAATTGACCATCGGTTTACATCTGAAGGGACCCTCACCTATCATTAGCACTTGCACTTTATTTAAGAAGGACCGAAGGTCTATTATCCATACAGCTACTCTAGTCTTGGAACTCTATGGAAATTGCACAGACCCGGGTCTTTAGTGACATTATTTAGATGAGTGTGAGCGCATGAAATTGTGATGTATGTGTAATGTCTGTGGTGGCCACCAGCACACAATAGGACTTCTGCCCTATTTTTAAATACACATGGTAGTGGATATTTGTTCTATCAAGTATTATGACACAATAAAGTTATTTAGGTTCACAATAGTTGTTCTTGAGCGGACCTTCTTTTTTAGGGGGCTTCCTCCCGCCCCCTCTCCTTTTCTCCTTATAAATGCCTTATGGTCCATTGAACAACCATTCTGATTGTTTGTTAATTACATACTGTTGAATTCATCAACAAATGATATGGGTAACATTAGGGGCACATTAATTTAATTAGCTATCTCAGCTGGTGGAAAAAATTATTTTCCCCTCCCATATTCTTTTTCCCCCCCTCCTTGAACCTAAGTTGGATGAATTTAAGGTGTCCCCTCCCCCTTTTCTCTACATAAAATAAACAACGTCCGGTGTCCAGTAACCATACTCGACCGCCTACTGTCACTCCAACCGGAACACTCAAATTCTAGTCTCCTATTACCTTTCGGGCAACCTGGGGGTTCTTCTACGCTGCCTACACCTCGACCCCAGTCAGTACTCCGGTCACTCTTTAGTATTGGGGCAGCCTTGGCAGCATTTCGGCATGGGTCCCAGACCATGTCAAGAGACTTAGCAGGTGAAACTCTGCCTACCTCGCCCGGTACGTCCCCACTCCTTAGGTGGAAATAGCTCAAGCATTCACCAAACTTGCTCAATAAATAAAGCTAAAACTAATAAAACTACACCCCTACCTGAATGTTTTTGCCCCCTTATTTTGGCATACCGACCAGCAGACCAAGGCACATTTTCAGGTCCATTTCATTTTTTTTAACAGTTTTAGCATGTCCTCTGTTGACCTTTATTTACCAATCTAATCATTTGTTAGGACGAGCCAGTAACAAACCTTGAGGACATATGCAATCACAACCTATACATATAGAAAACATTTATACTTATTTGCATTGAGCTAATCTCTTTTACATGTATATCTTAAAAAAAAGAAAAACATTCTTCCAGGCAAATATATCCTAACTAAAAATAGGAACTACAGTGCCTTGCAAAAGTATCCCCCCCCCCCCCCCCCGGCTTTTTACCTATTTTGTTACATCATAGCCTTTAGTTCAATGTTTTTTAATCTGAATTATATGTGATGGATTGGAACACAGTAGTCTAAGTTGGTGAAGTAAAATTAGAAAAATATATACATAAAACTATTTTTTAGAAGTAAAAAACTGATAATTGGCATGTTTGTATGTATTCACCCCCTTTGAAGCCCATAAAAAGCGCTGGTGCAACCAATTACCTTCAGAAGTCACATAATTAGTGAAATGATGTCCACCTGTGTTAAATCTAAGTGTGACATGATCTGTCATTACATATACACACCTTTTTTGAAAGGCCCCAGAGGCTGCAACACCTAATCAAGAGGCACCACTAACCAAACACTGCCATGAAGACCAAGGAACTCTCCAAACAAGTAAGGGACAATGTTGTTGAGAAGTACAAGTCAGGGTTAGGTTATAAAAAAATATCCAAATCTTTGATGATCCCTAGAAGCACCATCAAATCTATTATACCCAAATGGAAAGAACATGGCACAACAGCAAACCTGCCAAGAGACGGCCGCCCACCAAAACTCACGGATCGGGCAAGGGGGGGCATTAATCAGAGAGGCATCACAGAGACCTAAGGTAACCCTGAAGAAGCTGCAGAGTTCCACAGCAGAGACTGGAGTATCTGTACATAGAATGCCAATAAGCCATATGCTCCATAGAGTTGGGCTTTATTGCAGAGTGGTCAGAAGAAAGCCATTACTTTCATCAAAAAACAAAATGGCATGTTTTGAGTTTGCGAAAAGGCATGTGGGAGACTCCCAAAATGTATGGAGGAAGGTGCTCTGGTCTGATGAGACTAAAACTGAACTTTTTGGCCATCAAAGAAAATGCTATGTCTGGCGCAAACCCAACACATCACATCACCCAAAGAATGCCATCCCCACAGTGAAACATGGTGGTGGCAGCATCATGCTGTGGGGATGTTTTTCAGCAGTCGGGACTGGGAAACTGGTCAGAGTTGAGGGAAAGATGGATGGTGCTAAATACAGGGATTGTCTTGAGCAAAATCTGTACCACTCTGTGTGTGATTTGAGGCTAGGACGGAGGTTCATCTTCCAGCAGGATAATGACTCCAAACACACTGCTAAAGCAACACTTGAGTAGTTTAAGGGGAAACGTGTAAATGTGTTGGAATGGCCTAGTCAAAGCCTAGACCTCAATAGAAAATCTGTGGTCAGACTTAAAGATTACTGTTCACAAGCGCAAATCATCCAACTTGAAGGAGCTGGAGCAGTTTTGCAAGGAGTAATGGGCAAAAATCCCAGTGGTAAGATGTGGCAAGCTCATAGAGACTTATCCAAAGCGACTTGGAGCTGTGATAGCCACAAAAGGTGGCTCTACAAAGTATTGACTTTAGGGGGGTGAATAGTTATGCACATTGACTTTTTCTGTTATTTTGTCCTATTTGTTGTTTGCTTCACAATAAAAAAAAAAACATCTTCAAAGTTGTGGGCATCTTCTGTAAATTAAATGATGCAAATCCTCAAACAATCAATGTTAATTCCAGGTTGTAAGGCAACAAAACACGAAAAATGCCAGGGGGGTGAATACTTTTGCAAGGCACTGTATATCTCACATTTAATGCATGCTGTTTCATCCCTGTCCTTGTTATATACCATACACAACTGTCAGACTACCCAAACAGTGACTGTGGCTGATTGGCTCTCTCCTCTTCTGGAAGTGTCCTGTTACTGGCTGTGCTGGCCAAGCTCATCTGCCCCTGCCTATCCCTACAAACTATTTTATGTATTAGCACGGGAAGGTAAAAAGATGGACATTATAGAGTGACAGTTCTGAGTCTGGTGTGGCTGTTGACATCAAAGATAACGGTGTCGACTCAAGGATTTCAGATGTCTACACAAGGGAGGATTTCACAGGTAAATAATGTGCTTAACATATAGGAAATTTACATATATGGACTGATTTAACGCAATAAATTGTGTGAAAATTCACTATAGTCATTCAATCATGAGAAAAGCCAATTCCTGTTTGCTCTGAATACCCAATCATGTGCAGAGAAAATATGTAAATGGGAATCCAGTCACATGAATATTTTCAACTCCTTTAGTAAATTAACCGTATTATCTTTTGAGAAGATTGTTCGGAAATAAGTGGTCTGATGACAGGGTCTCAAAAAAATGCAAGTCCGAAACAAACACGCATGCCCATGTATACCAGCCCTAAATATGGTGGAAAACTTCATCTGCCCTTGAGCCATTTCAGCAGTGCCTCCCCTTCACTGAAAACATACAGTAGTTGCCGACACTTACAAACATTTCAAGGGACACCTTTTTTGCTGTGTGTCAAGCAAGCCATTGTAAACGGTGAATGTACTTAACTTGGGTTTGAGGCATTTATTATTCGTTTTTAGCTGACAGTGGACTGAAGTCCGCTGTCGGCTGATGTCACAGAGTGGGTCCAGACTCTGAAAAGATCCCGACCATATGGTCGGTATCCGCCTAGAAGTCTGGATCGGCACCTGGCTCAGCCTCTCAGTAATCTGCTGAAAGGCTGAGCCAGCCCCTCCCAACTCCTCCACAACCCAGTGCTGAAGTGAGCACTGGAGGGGAGAGCAGAGAGACGGTGACTGACAGTCATGGCTCTCTGCTCAGAGGGGAGGGGGAGAACTGAGTGATCAATTCTCACTACAGAGCCGGCAGGGGACAGATGCAGCATCAGGTTGTTGCTGCATCCACCTAGGTTAAGTATCGATGTTTTTTTTTCTTCTAAACCTCGAACTTCTCTTTTAATAGCACACTGCTAACCTGTGCTGTGTGGACAGCCATTTTATGTAAGGCCAGGTGAAGCCAGTGGCTGTTTCTTCCGGGTTATGCATAACATACACACACAGACAGACGGAAACACACAGACAGACAGAGACGCACACAAAGACACACACAACACCTGCAGTTATGATCATCACACAGTGATAGAAGTAGCAATCTTCTATGCTGCCATGGAACTAACCTGACATCTGGAGCTCTGTCATGCAGATGGCAATGTGCTTGTCCCCGGCCAGTGCACTCCCCGCTGTCCCCCCTCCCCCGGGCGATGATTTTTGCCCAATGTGACTCTCCCACTGTTAATGTTGTTGGGCGATTGGAGGATCATTCATCCGCCCTCTCAAGAACTGAACACGCCTCTCCACCCTCCTCCTCTGCCCTGCTCTGCCCTCTCATAGACTGAGCTATAGCCTCTGGACCAGCATCTCTTCCCTCCTTCACCCTCCTCTTCCCTTTCAAGCTTGGAGATCTCAGGAGAAGAAAAAAAAAAGGTACCTGAAGACTCCTGGGATTTAGAGATCTAGATAAAAATGTGTTTTAATATCCATTAGTGTTATAGCAGGGGGATTCCAACAACAGCAACTTTAAAAATAGGCTGAGGTTCCACTTTAAGCTGGCCACAGATGGATGTAAATTCGGACGGTTCAACATGTAACCATCCCTGTTCAACAGAAGTCGATCAGATCAACTTCTGAAAGGCTTAGTGTCAAAACACGTAAGCTGTTTTTTACCCATCTACTGTATATGTAGTAATAAAGACTGTACTTTTTGGATTCTGGAGTTGTCAGCTACCTTCTTTTGGATACTTGTTACAGTGGATGGAGATCCTTTAAGCCTGGACATAAACTCCATTCCAGATTTGTCTGGAGTTTCTTTTGTTGAGAGCCCTGCTCTCTTGTGTGTCTTTTGTCAGGGAATGTTGGAAACATTTTCTCGATCAGCGGCGGTTGGCAATCTGCTACAGCCAGTCATCAGTGTATTCTGACAGTGGGGAGTCTTGCTGTCAGAATAAATTGTCCCAGCAGGGGAATTCCTCCATCCACCTGGCTTGTGTGGATGGAGGAATGCAATTGTTTTTTTGTTATGGCATATAGAGTGCAAGGGTCTGAAGTATATGTACAGAACTGGAGCAGTCATGAAAATGTTATGCACAGACCAGTGTACAAAAGACTTTGGTCAGAAGTATATAGCGTACAGTGTAATTCCCATATGTACAGTATGAGAAATACAACAGCAAGGGGCATGTACTGTACAGCACAGTGTACAGAGTTTAGCTGGCATGCATACACAATGTACATGGTATGTTACATAATTCTGACTGCTGCACTCTGTATGCTGTACGGCACAATGAACACTCCTGACTGCTGAACTCCCACTACAGAGGTCAGAAGCACTTGCACCCCTCTTTCATCACTGTTTACTTCTGAACTCTATTTCGACCACTGTACCACCAACATCTCTGAACACCTCTTTTACCACTGTTTCCACTGCACACCTCTTCTATCACTGTACCCTAGGAATATGTTTGTCACCATAGTACCCATGTTGCACACCTCTGCCACCACTGTACCCCTTGCACACCTCTGCCACCGCTGTACCCCCCTCGCACACCTCTGCCACCACTGTACCCCTCTACATCTCTGCTGACACTGTACCCCCTGCACATCTCTGCTGCCACTGTACCTCCCTCGCACACATCTGCCACCTTTTTATCCCCCAGGCACACCTCTGCCACCACTGTACCCCCTCACACACCTCTGCCACCACTGTAGCCCTTCACACTTCTCTGCCACCATTGTACTCCCCAGAACATCTCTGCCACTACTGTTTCTTCCCTGCGCACCTCTACCATTGTACCCCCTCACACTCCTCTGCCACCGTTGTAGCCCTTCACACTCCTCTGACACCACTGTACCCCCCCGAACATCACTGCCATCACTGTTTCTCCCCCGCACACCTCTACCACTGTACCCCCCTGCACTCCTCTGCTACCACTGTAGCCCATCTCCCTCCTCTGCCACCACTGTATCCCACCACACACCTCTGGTGAGCAGGGGGTTGGGGCCAGGGCATGGTTTTGTGCCGGCTCCCTTCAAGGATTGGAGTCTGGCCACAGACCTGCCCACAGTCTCCTGAACAAATTAAAGCGATCCCTTTACAATGCTGTGGCCTCAGCGCCCAGTCACCATGGTAAGCAAGGTAAACAAGTAGGGAAGAAGCATGCTCATTATAGAAATTGAGACCCGTCTTGGGACACAGAAATAGCGGGGCAATGGACAAATAAGTGGAATAATTGGTAAGTATGCGACAATAGACATCTTCAGTGACAGAATGGGCTTCCTATTTTATTTTTGGAAGTGTAAAACATTTTTAGGTAATCTTTTAGTTGCATTCTGTTTTCTATTAAACCCAAGTCACTATTTAGCTGTGCATGTTAAACTTTGAATTTATTTACACATATTAAATAATTTTTAACCAAAATACTGCTAAATATTTATACCAAGTATCATACAGTAAAATTCGTATAAAAAGCTCTTAGTCTTCATGGTTAAATAAAAAGGAACCTTAGTATATAGTAATGTCAATGTCAAAGACCCGTTTCCCCCAGGATCAGACATATCAGTGATGCTACACAAGTATGAAATGTCTTTTGGCATTAGCACAACCACCAATTGAGTCAAATTTTGCCACAAGGTTATTTTCTGACCTTTCGCACCACCAACAACATTGCATATGTTATACTTATTATTATAATTCAAGGACTATGTACAGTATGGCAGTAGACCCAGGATTCTTACTAAATGGAAGAAAATAAAATTGGAAACTGGAAAATGAAAAAGACTTATGCACTGTTAAATATAAATAAACAGATCTGAATTACATTTATTTCTTGTAACACTTCACAAAAAAACACTAAATCGTTCACTTTAGCCTCTGTCCCCATAGATGCATACAGCCTTGTATTTCTACAGCAAAGATAAAACCACACTTACAGTTATGTCACATAAAAGCCATTTAAATGACATAAATATGTTTTGCTTGTGAGATGAACCTAGGGCTCTAAGAAGAAACTCTGGATAAAAACTCCATGTCAAAAGGAACTGATTGGTATTTAATCTAAGACCCCAGCCTTGGGATATTCTGATGTAAGTAGCTTCCATAGCGTCAATAGAGTAAACCCAGAGAAAATTTTATTTTGTAGAATTTCTTTGGTTCAGATGCATGGAACATCTGTGTGAATACACTATGTTCCAGTGTTTATAAAGCTCTATGACTATGCATGGTACACATGCCTTATTTAATGATCCAAATCACTTTCTGCAAAGCCCTGTAGCCATACAAAAATGCAATAGCTGTCATAGACCATCATCAACAAACAGAGTTGTAGCAATAGGAGAGGCAAGTAAGCAATCAATCATGTAGAACCCACTGATTGCCGAAAGCTGCCATAGTCTATACTTTATTTTGATAAAATTCTGAATCCCTAGACTGGCATGTGCACTGTGGTGATCATGAGAACTACCATGGGTTAAAAAAGGTAGTCTCCATTTGCACCTTGGTACATGTACTGGCAGACTTCTATTGTTTTCATTGGTGGAATTCATCATAATCTCAGCGCATGCTGGAAAGGAATGCAGGCCAAGGTGATTCTGGGCATGGTCCTAAAACTTGAACAGTAACAATAGGATAAGGGGTTATGTGATGATGTTGTTACTCAGGCCAGTCAAATGTGGTTGTGAGCCGTGGCATATTATAAGTGCATGTTTACCAGATTCCTTAACCACTTCAGCCCGGGAAGATTTTACCCCCTTCCTAAACCAGAGCACTTTTTACAATTTGGCACTGTGTCGCTTTAACTGGCAATTGCGCAGTCATGCAACGCTATACCCAAATGGAATTTGCATACTTTTTTTTTCCCACAGATAGAGCTTTCTTTTGGTGGTATTTGATCACCTCTACGCTTTTTTTTTTGCTCTATAAACAAAAAACAGCGACAATTTTGGAAAAAAGAAAAACAATGTTTTTTTACCTGCTATAATAAATATCCCAAAAAATGTTTTTAAAAAATAAATTTCTTCATCAGTTTAGGCCAATATATATTCTTCTACACATTATTGGTAAAAAAAATCACAATAAGCGTATATTGATTGGTTTGCGTAAAAGTTATAGCGTTTGCAAACTATGGGAAAGAATTATGTCATTTTTATGGCATTTTTATTTTTTAAATTTTTTTTTACAAGTAATGGAGGCGATCAGCGATTTTTATTGGGATTGCAACATTGCATTGAACAGATCGGACACTTTTGACACATTTTTGGGACCATTGACATTTATACAGTGATCAGTGCTATAAAAATGCACTGATTACTGTGTAAATGTCACTGGTAGGGAAAGGGTTAACACTAAGGGGCGATCAAGGGGTTAAATGTGTTCCCTCGTTTGTGTTTCTTATGCCCCGTACACACGGTCGGATTTTCCGATGGAAAATGTCCGATCGGAGCGTGTTGTCGGAAATTCCGACCTTGTGTGGGCTCCATCGGACATTTTCCATCGGATTTTCCGACACACAAATTTGGAGAGCAGGAGATAAAATTTTCCGACAACAAAATCCGTTGTCGGAAATTCCGATCGTGTGTACACAAATCCGACGGACAAAGTGCCACGCATGCTCAGAATAAATAAAGAGATGAAAGCTATTGGCCACTGCCCCGTTTATAGTCCCGACGTACGTGTTTTACGTCACCGCGTTTAGAACGATCGGATTTTCCGACAACTTTGTGTGACCGTGTGTATGCAAGACAAGTTTGAGCCAACATCCGTCGGAAAAAATCCTAGGATTTTGTTGTCGGAATGTCCGAACAAAGTCCGACCGTGTGTACGGGGCATATCTGTGGGGAATGGGACTGACTAGAGGAGGAGACATATCGCTGTTCCTACTTAGTAGGTACACACGATCTGTCTCTCCTCTTCTGACAGAACAGGGGTTAAATGTGTGTTCCCTCAGTGTGTTCTAACTGTATGGGGATGGGACTGGGTAAGAGAGGAGAAATATCGTTCTCATCCCCCCTGACAGCACGGGGCTTTGTGTGTTTACACACACAAAGCCCCGTGCTGGCGCTCGTGCACTTGATCGCGCATGGCCGGCAGCGATCGCGCGTGCCCTCTTGCGGCTCTTAAAGGGCCGACTTACCCATATTGGATTTTGCACACTCGTGCCTCTTCGCCGACGTATATAGGCGTGAGCCGGTTGGCAAGTGGTTAAAGTGGTTGTAAAGGCAGAATGTTTTTTTTCTCTTAATGCATTCAATGCATCAAGATAAAAAGTCTTCTGTGTGCAGCAGCCCCCCTAATACTTACCTGAGCCCATCTCGATCCAGTAATGTTGTACCACAGACTTGACTGTCCGGGACTCTCTCTTTTAATTGGCTCCATTGGCTCCAGCTGCTGTCAATCAATGTCAGTAAGCCAAGGGGGAGAGAGAGGGGGCGGGGCCAGGCCACAGCTCCATGTCTGAATGGACACAGGGAGCTGCTGCTCGGCTTGATTGCTCCCATAGCAAGCAGCTTGCTGTGGGGGCACTCAACAGGAGGGAGGGGCCAGAAGCACCGAAGAGGGACCTGAGAAGAGGAGGATCTGGGCTGCTCTGTGCAAAACCACTGCACAGAGCAGGTAAGTATAACATGTTTTTTATTTTTAACAAAAAAAAACTAAGACTTTAGTATCACTTTAAACACGCTATTAGAGAAATTCCATGATATGAATGGTATACCCAAAAACCTGCATGCCGGGTCAAATTTTTATCAAAGGAATCAGTAGGCAAACAGCCTTAGATGCCAAAAACAATACCCTCTGCTAGGATTATCACTTGGAAAAAACGAGAAGAAAACAAAGGTTAATAACCCCTCAATGATGATGATTGCCATCATCCTTTTATACTACACATACAAAAAAATAGAATTCAGCTATTTGGGTACTAAGTGGAGGTCAGCCATAAAAAAGGTGAAACCAGTAGTTATGATACACAGTGTAGTGACTAACCTCAGGTGATTCACAGAGATGAAACAAATCCTCCTACATAAGTTGCACTTGTTTATCTGCAGCCCTCTCTTCTCTACATCCATTTAAAGTCCAGAATTGACACAGCTTGTCTGAGCTCTAGAATAAAAGGGGCAGAAATCTGGTACCCCACACTTCACAGCGCAGAGAGGAGAGTCGTAAGCAGTGATTTGGAGGGGAGGGACTAACCCCCCCCATACAGCACACAGGAAACATGCACAGCTGAAACTATCAATCACTGGCTGTGTGCTGGAGGGCCTCTCCCATCATCCCCCTCCATCTCTTGGAGTCAAAAAAACTTTCAGCAGTGAGTCCTGCAGACAGCAGAGGAACTAGATGGCAGACAGAAATGACACCCAGTGCTTTGAATTGAGGCAAGTTTACAGAATGCATTAAGATAGAAAACCTTGAGGCTTTAGAACTACTTTAATCACACTATTGTATGTTACTGCAACACATGAAAATGCATTTTTTCTTGTTATTCTCACTGGTTTGCTGCAATGCCATTCATTCTGATACCGCCATGGGGTTGATTTACTAAAGGCAAATAGACTGTGCACTTTGCAAAGTGCAGTTGCACTCTACAAGAGCAGTTGCTCCAGAGCTTAGTAAATGAGCAGAAACTCTGCTTAATTCCATCATCCAATCATGTGCAAGTAAAAATGCTGTTTTTTTTCCTTGCACATGATTGGATATTTTTTGTAAAGTGAAGCCTTACTTCATTTACTAAGCTCTGGAGCAACTGCACTTGCAGAGTGCAACTTCACTTTGCAAAGTGCACAGTCTCATTGCCTTTAGTAAATCAACCCCATAGTGTTGTGGTGTGCTGCAAAAACAAAATGCACACAGTTTTTAGTACATTCTGGCTTGCTGCTAACCTATTCAATTGAATTAGCTGCCTTAACACAATGGACATTAACAGGCGGCATAACACACATTAGCACACATACCTCAACGCGATGCACCAAACAACAATGGTGTGTATCAGATCTTAGGGTTTAGATGTATTTTAGGCCAGATTTACACTTTTGAAGTGCTTTACAATGCACCCTTTTTTTTAAAGCAATGTACAACAATGCACAGATAGTTGTCATCTGTGTAAACGGATGCACTGAAACACATGTGCGTTGAGATGCACTGGCAAGGTGTGGTAGGCTGCCATTAAAAACGAATAGCACCGCGATGGACCTCTGTTTGTTTCTTGCATTATTGTACATTGCCATGACACACAAGTTTGAATCTGGTCTTAATATTTGACTTCACTATGCAGCAGGAAACAAAATATCTTCTTTAATAGCTTTTGCAGCGCTATTACAATTACTGTTTACTAGCTTAACATACCAATAAATAAACCACACAGTTGTAGGCTTAGAAAAACCTATAAAGCATATCTTAACACCAAATCTAAAGTGTAATATATTGCAGCGTACCAGTCCTTAGATGTGGTGGCTGCTTTGCTTTTCGTTTTATTAGGCTTTTTTACCATGGTGGAGAGAGCCATGGTTGTCACACCAGGATACTCTCCAACTCCTCAAATCAGTGAATGCAAAGCATTCATTCGGAGAATGCAAAGCATTCTCTGAATGGTACCTGTGCCAAGCAGCTGATCTGCTGCATTCACAATGTATCAGGCTGGCCGCTCAGCACAAGACCCGGAATCAAGTGGAAATCACTGAAATAGTCACAATGGCTGTATGTAGTTGTCGTTCATTCATTCACAGAACATTGTAAATGAATGACGTGGCTGGGCGGGCAGAGCTCCCTGTATTAGAGTGCCTCCACTCTGGATGATGGAGCACATGGGTACCTTTGGACAGCAGCATTGTTATTTTGGGGGGAGGGGAGTGTAAGATGTACTAGCAGATTTAGATACTCTAACAAATTGAAACAAAACTCCAGTTAACACTGCAGTTACACAAGCATTTACAGCAAAGGTTTTTATGTTGGGATAAAGGTTTTATAAAATAAATAAAAGCTAATCTTTGTAAGCACCCCTTCCAGTGGCAAATGGTTTGTTTCAACACTTTAACTGATGCATTTGCAGGAGAGTTAGGTTTTGTTGAAAAACAACAGACTTACTGTCTGGATCACCAGATAAAAATAAAGAAAAGAAAGCCTAAAGAAAATAAATGTAGCCATCCCGCCAAAGAATTGGTAAGCTGCAATATAAAAATGTTTGCTTTTGGGTTTAATACCACTTTAAGGAATTGTACTGGAATGCCCATTTACTCATCATGCTCAGATGCAGGCACAAGTCCCTTTAACTCTATTTTCCACAACTCCTTGGGTTCCTGGACACATCCTTGGAAAATAAGTAACTTAACTTGCCTTCCTTAGGTAGCTGGGCAACTGATCTGCATTCAAGTAAAATGCCCTCCACTATTAGAACAAGTGTGCAGACAACCAGTATAATAGCATGCATCTTTTCAGGTAGACCCAGCTACTGTTTGAGAGCACCTCCCCAATTACTACCAGAGTACTGTAGTTCCAGTTCTTCTGGAGATCTTTTGTCCTCAGGCCTTGCATTCTTCCAGCTGTTAACCTGTGTTACCAGAGCTACCCTGGACTTTACTGAAAGGGGTGTTTTAATCTGTTTTACTGAAGTAAAGATTCTAAGCTAGACTCTATATTGCTATGCAGCCACATAAGCCACGAAGACACGATTCCATGTATGTATGCTCATTGCCATCTTAAACCTGTTGTGCATGATTACTTCTAACTTTGCACCTATTTAGTAAACTGCAAGTTAGATTTACTCCCTGTTTGATTATTTGGCCAATTATCTTAAAGAAGAACTTCCTGTTTTCTGGCCACTGTGCTTCAGAGGAAGCTGTATGATGCTCCTGGATGCCGAGACCCGCCCATTAAGTATTTTGAGTATTTTACCTCCTTTTGCCTCTCCTGTGCTACCAGGTTAAAGTAAAGCATTGAAAATGATATCTGTGTACACCTACTTTCCTTTATTTGGCAAGTAAGTTTAAAATCCTAGAGACTTGGAATGTCCTACGGAAGAATCCCTTTTGTTTTTCTAAGGTTCCTCCTATAGATAGAGGCACTAAAGACAAAAGAACATCAGGAAAGTCACTGTAAACACCCACCTAGTGAAGGCTTGAGATCTTCTGTTGCCCAGGTGCCACAGCCTGTGGGTGTAATTACTGTATGGTGAGGATCATCTCACATGATCCTCCTGAAACAGGTTACATAAGGACTGGCAATCTCCAATATATTAAAGGTTTGTGTTTGGGTTTGATATCCTGAGTTCTGGAAATAATTTACAGTGTATTGAAGAAAGCCTTGCACACCCTTCTGAAATGAGATTTATCTTCTCTTAGTATTGAACTATATGATAAATATGTTCATATGCGGTAATAAAAATATTCTTAGAATTGAAACCTATATGTTCCATAAGACGATAGTAATTAGCTCTGCTTGGAAAATAAAACTTACATTTTCATGGTATTATACTGATCTTGAACTAACGCTATAGTTTGTGGCTAAAATTGGCAGTTTATCAATTCATAACTAGCTTGGTTCAGTAGATTGTAGGATGTATTAAGTATGAATCAAATGAGTATAACCTGGAAACATGACTTTGTAAATGAAAGTTAACAAAAGGAAATGACTTCACTTTGTAAGTGAAAGTGAAGGAGAAAAGACTCATCTACTCATGTGTCATATACAACTTTACACATCAAAACATCTTTATATCTAGATTTTACTTATCAAATTCTGAAATAGCCTCCATTCTCATGAGTAGGCATACTCATGCCTACTCATGAGAATGGGGGGCTATTTGGTTCGGTGAGTGCTTTTCCAAAGGGAGAAGGGTTTATTATATCACTTTGGTGGTGGCTTCAAGGTGCAATTATTCTTTACAAGATCCCACACTGGGGTTTGACTACTTATCTGGACTTTCACTGAGAGGACTCATACATTTATCTATTTTCTTATTGCAGCACAAATTGCACTTCTACTTGAACTTTATTTCTTGGACTATTTAAAAAAGAAGTGTGATCACCGTACACATATACATATTATTATTAGAGTTGTATGCGCTACTGTGAATTATTTTATTGGTAGATAACCAATGACATATTTTCACTTTTTATGGTATTTGACATTCAATGGGGTAGCAGCACACTTGTCACGATACTAGTTTTGTAGCACAGTTTCAGCACAGTGGAATACACTTATACAACACATTATACAGTATATTTTCTGAAAGCAAAGGAATTGTAGAATAAAGGGAAATTGTTCTGAGTAAACAGATACCAAATATGTCAATTCTCAAAATTGCATGCACCCTACCACCATAATGGTCCATAGGCAACACTTTAAAAACCTCCACAGTTCATCTATTTAAATTTAAATGATGGCCCTAGAATTATTCCCCTCATTCCAGCATGTACTACAAGGTGTTGTGCACTTGGCGCTTACATGTGCACCTCTGCAGCCTGTAGCCTGTGGCTTTACAGCGACCTTGATCATATTTACATGATAGCCATTGCAACCAAAAGCATGCTTTAAACCATCAATTTTGGTTAAAGATTTAAAAGACAATGATGGTTTTGGGTCAGTTTGATATTAAAATGTATTATACAGTATTTTTTTTTTCAAACTGAAGTTTTTCTTTTACCACATATGAAAAGTTCTTTTTTTAGAAATAAACATTTAATATAGCGTGTACTCATTCCCAGAGCACTATGGGTTTTCAAAAACAGAACAAAATGGTTGTTTTCTTTTAGATACTTTTGGCATACTTTACTCAAGGAAATGAATACAAGCAGAGATAAGTCTCTATAGTATAGCTTGTGGGCCCACATGAATGTGTTCCTGTACATTTGCAGAGGAAACACAATAAATTGCCTTAAATGATGTCATGTGGTTGTGTTACCACTTGAGATGTGCATGTAAAGTCGCTAGCAGTGGTCAGATAAAAAAAAAAATATGACAAAGAGTCAAGAGCTTCATCTACTGGCTTGCATTGAAATACTGCTGCAGCATTGAAATCTGCTGCAGCTCTGCATAGAAACCAATCAGATTCCACTTTTTTTTTGTCAAAGCTTGATTGAACAAGCTGAAAGTGATATTAAAGTCTTGTTTTTTTTTGTTTAAAAATAACAAACATGTTATACTTACCTGCTCTGTGCAGTGGTTTTGCAAAGAGCAGGCACAATCTTCCTCTTCTTGGGTCCTTCGCTGGTGTTCCTGGCCCCTCCCTCCTGCCGAGTGCCCCCACAGCAAGCAGCTTACTATGTGGGCAGCCGAGCCAAGCCACTGCTCTCCTGCAACACTGTACCCAAATTAATTTTTAGTCATTTTCTTCACACAAATAGGGCTTTCTTTTGGTGGTATTTAATCACAGCTGGGTTTTTTACCCTTCACTGATGGGTGCTGATGAGGCTGCAATGATGGGCACTGAGAGGCTGCACTGATGGGCACTTATCAGGTGACACTTATGCGCACCGATGAGGCGGCACTTATGGGCACTGATTAGGTGGCACTGATGAGGAGGCACTAATATGCCTCACTGATGGCCACTGATAGGTGGCACTGATATGCGGCACTGGTGAGCACTGACAGGCGGCACTGATGAGCAGCACTGGTGGGCACTGATTGGTGTCACTTATAGGCACCGATTGGTGTCACTGATTGGTGTCACTGATGGGCACTGATTTGTGGCACTGGGGGGCTTTACTGTAATCAGGGCACTGATGATCTTGGTGTTCCATGCGAGGAGATGCCGCTGATCAGCTCTCCTCACCACACACTCTGTCAGTGTGAGGCGATGAGAGCCGATCACGGCACCTACACATTTACATTTGACCGGCTGTCATTGAACACAGCCGATCACATGGTTAAAGAGCCGTGTGATCGGCTCTTTAAAAAGATTGTGGACGCGCCATGTCCTAGCAACACGGCGTGGCCGCGATCGCCATGCTGCGTGCCCATACAGTCACTCGAGAGCAGCCCTTCTGGGCACCGTCATATGACGTCCAGCCGGAATGAGAGCCGCATGTCCCTCTGTCATTTGACGGTGGGCGGGCGGGAAGTGGTTAAAGGAGTTGTAAAGGTAGAAGGTTTTTTTAACTTAATGCATTCCATGTATTAAAGAGGAACTGCGGTCTGCTCACATAATTTGTCATAAAAACATCTTTGCCATTCTAAAGATGCCCTCCAACCACATTGCATATTATTTTATATATACTGTGATTCTGTACTTGCCAAATATGCTGCAGCTATTTCCCTCCACTGATTCTGGCTGCATCCATTTTAACTGTGGGCAGCTGAAGCTGCTGCCTGTTCATTTCCTGGACTTACACAGATAAACAGAGGCACACCTCCAGCTCTGCAGCCCTGCAGCTCTCATTGGCCCTCTTATGACTCACCCCCCTCCCTTCTTGGCAAACTCTCACAAGAGTGAGAGACAGAGCTGTGCATGATGTCATAAGCCTAGGCTTTTAACCAGACAAGAAACATGAAGAGGGCTGTATAAGGTATTTACTGGCAGAAAAAAAAAATTACTATCCAAAGCTAAAACAACAAGGGCAGAAGATTTAATAGATGGAAAGATGAAAAAAACGACTGAACGCTTTAAGATAAAAAGCCTTCTGTGTGTGGCAGCCCTTCACTGCTGTGGGGGCACTCGAGAGGAGGTGGGGGGCAGGAGCACCGAAGAGGGACCTGAGAAGAGGAGGATCCAGGCTGCCCTGTGCAAAACCCCTGCACAGAGCAGTTAAATATAACATGTTTGTTATTTTTATTTATTTTTTAAACAAGACTTTACAATCACTTTAATGCATAGAATGCATTAGGATTAAAAACCTTCTGCATTTAGAACCACTTGAAGTTAGGAAGTTAGAATCTGATTTGCTGTCATGTAGAGCTGCACCAGATTTAGCACCCTCCAGTTGTCATAAATCAATCCCAAAATGTTCATTAAATAGCATTTTCTGAAAAATAATAATATATATATATATATATATATATATATATATATATATATATATACATCCTCAGGGAGTATTCAACTCTATCCCAAGAAGTCAATTGACCAGAGTCAAAAGAATAGTCAGTGATCCACAATGTCGGGAGGAGAGATTGAATGAAATGGAAATTAAATTAATCAAAAGGAATTACCCAGTGGCACTGGTTAAAAAAGAATGGGTTAATCCATTGAGTAACAGGACGTCAATTAGACATGTAAAAAGAATACCTTTTGTTTCACAATGCCATCCATTCTCTTATTGAATTTTTAATATTGTTAAAAACATTGGGGATTATTGAGAGAGAGTTATGCCGTGTACACACGATCAGATTTTCCGACAACAAATGTTGGATGTGAGCTTGTTGGCGGAAAGTCAGACCGTGTGTATGCTCCATCGAACATTTGTTGTCAGACTGTCCGCCAACAAATGTTGGCTAGAAGGTTCTCAAATTTTCCGCCAACAAATTTTTGTTGTCGGACTTTCCGATCGTGTGTACACAAGTCCGTTGCACAAAAGTCCACGCATGCTCAGAAGAAGAAGCGGTCGGTCTTGTAAACTAGCGTTCATAATGGAGAATTAACATTCGTGACGTGGCAAATTATGAAATCTCCAAGTGCAGCGCACAATTCTCTTCTTCTTTAATGGGATAATAATGAAGCTGCTTTGCTGGTGATACTGATGGAGTTATTGTAAACAAAGTTTCAAAGGCTTTTTTTTCTAGTAATATCAAGAATAATAGTATTATGCTTTATTTTTTTTTGTTCAAGTTACCACAACACCATTATCCTGTAGTTTTTAAGATCAAAGATACAACTATGTTGGTGTCCCTTGTCAATTTTACATTGTATTTTATAAAATGTAACTGCCTACTCCCAAACTGTCATTTGAAGTAAAACACATAGCCAAGTATTATTCTCCACAATTTTTTTATTGTACATTAAAAAAAAAAAAAATAGACCTGAATCCAAAAATATAAAAAATATACCATCATTATTATTCAACCCAAAAAATAATGTCAAAGCAATAACTCCAGGGCTAATAATGAATAACATGTTATCACCTCTGATTCCGCAACATGTCTGTTTGCCGAACGGCCGTTCAGAAACGAACTGAAAAGCGATAAATGAAAAACGCAAAAAGAAAAGCGTGAATCAACACTCACCAAACTTCTACTAACACAAAATTAGCAGAAGGAGCCCAAAGGGTGGTGCTAAAGATCTGAAAAACCACGTAGTAGGTCTAGTACATCACTTCATTCGTAATTGTTGGCCAACATTTGTGTGACCATGTGTATGCAAGACAAGTTGGAGCCAACAGACTTCGGACAAAAGTTCACGGTTTTGTTGTCTGAAAGTTCGATCGTGTGTTTGGGGCATTACCCTTATATTGATGAATTTTCGGTTCCACCTTTGCCTTCATATAGGAAAGGTAGAACGTTGAGAGATCGTTTGGTTAGATCTGACCAGTACTCCCCTTCGAGTCCCAATATAACATTTTTGGGGCCACGTAATACAGGGTCATATCCCTATTTGTCATGCATACAATGCAATTCTATGATCAGAGGGAAATCCATATCACAATATCACATTCTCATAAAGGTTTGGAAATCCCAATTAAAGGATACTATGCATGCCAATCCCAGCCACCCCCCCCCCCGGTGTTTGTCACCAGGTCACACACCAGGTCAGCGGTTCCCTACCCACTTGGTTTAAAAGCAATAAACTGTGTTTGCTTTTTTCAGTATATACTTTATTAATAAAAGCAGTAGCAAGCACTCAGCTGATGGTATGCGGTGACAGAAGGATAAGCTGATAGCATGTGGCAATAGAGGGCTGAGTTGATGGTGTGCTGTGAAGTAGGGCTGACAAGGGTAACTGTCTCAACTTTGAAATCCTGGCCCAGGTGCACTGGACTAGTGCTAGAAATGTAGGATGGCCAAGCAGAAGTCAGGATGTCTTGGAGGATCAGCTATGTTCCATTCACTAATCCACCCTCTTTTTGTGACCCTGGAAGTGCACTGAACTAAGCTCTTCCAGGTTTGCAGGTGCCACATTCTGGCTGCCTGAAATCTGTCTGTACTTGGTTGCTTTGAAGCAGTGCAGGAGGTGCATTAGTGGTAATAGACCCCAGATGTCTCCATAAAGAGGACCTATTCACCTGCATCGTGCTATCGCATAGAGGCTTGTCAGTCCTGTGCAATAGTAAAAAAAACTGAGTAAAATAAATAAATATATACATACATACATCCATGAATAATTAAATGTAGAAAAATAAAGTTAAATAAAATACATAAAAAAGTAAGGGTTCCCCACCTATGTGCATACAGGCGTACCGTCAAGATGTGCAGGTGTATGTAAATAACAATTGCTTAGAATACATTGGGTTCTTGAAACAATACTTATGGTTAGCTCTGAACTTATGACCTGTAAAAGCTTTCACAGCCCCACCTATTTAGTTTTGTTATTTTTCACCATTTTGTGAGCACAACTTTAGGTCGTAACATTTGCATCTATTTACTGGACAATATCTTGTCTTTTACATTTGCAAAAAATTATTATATTGTGTATGTGTACATTAAAATATGTTTTAGTGTACTTTTTTTACTGAAAATTTAGGTTTACAAAATAGTTGCTTCTTTTTATTTTACAGGTCCTCTACTATCAGGAAATATATATTTTGGGGTTTAAGCACACTTTTCAGGTCTAAAAATTCACATTTTTAACATGTATTTTGGCAAAAAACAATGTTTCTGCATATTTTTCCAGGTGAAAACGTATCGCTAAGGGCAGTAATTCACATTTCTGAGCAAAAACTTAATACCTACCTAAATATATGTTCACTTGTCAAGCTGGGTTCTGAGTCCTCCTAGCTCTGGATTGCAGAGGAGGAAGTTTCTTCTGTCAGTGCTCATGCACTTCCCATTACCTATCCATTGGTGGGCAGGTTCCTAGAGACCCCAGTGGAGGTGAGATGACATCACAACAAGGGGTTGCAAAAAGACTGGTCAGCAACAGGGTCAGACTTCCATGGTGGATCACCGGTCATTACTCTCAGAAGAGGTGATGGCAGGGGAATAATAATGGCTTTTGGATATTTCTTTTATTTTAGAAAAGATAGTGAATTGGTGGGAGCAGGGCGAGTGGGAAGGATGGACTTTAAAGGGGTTGTAAACTCAGAAGGTTTTTCATCTTAATGGATTCTATGACTTAAGATAGAAAAAAAAACTTTTGTGTGTAGCAGCCACTCCAGCACCCCCCTAATACTTACCGGAGCCCCAATCTCTGTCCAGCGATTTGCATGAGTTCCCCGACCATCCAGGACTCTTCTCCTGCTTGTCTGAGACACAGTAGAGGCACCATTGGCTCCCACTGCTGTCAATCAACGTCAGTTAGCCAATCAGAAGAGAGAGGGGGCAGGGCCGAATCAGGGCTCCATGTCTGAATGAACACAGGGAGCTGTGACTCTGTGCGGGTGCCCCCATAACAAGCTGCTTGCTTGGGGGCACTTGACAGGAGGGAGGGGACAGGAGAGCCAAAGAGGGACCAGAGAAGAGGAGGATCTGGGTTGCTCTGTGCAAAACCACTGCACAGAACAGGTAAGTATTACATGTTTGCTATTTTTCTAGGAAAAAAACAAGACTTTACTTTCACTTTAGAGTTGCAGTTTTTATCATTTGTTAAGTAAAGTATGCTTGGTCCTAAATGATTTACCAATCTGCCTATTTTTAAAAAAAGAGAATTTGATGGAAAATTTTGAAAATCTAATAAATTTCACCATAAGGGTATTTATAAAAAGTAAAATAAAAGTGAATTCTCATTATGTACTACAGTTAACAATGTTTAACTAGGTTCTTAAAATGTTTCTAATTCATTTAAGTTAAAATTAATTTTATATGTGTTTTATAGCTTCTTAAGTGTTAGATTCAGCATGTGTGCATTCACAACACCATGATACTCTGGGCAAAATAGTATAAATGTAAAGCTATTCAAAACTGTGATAATTTTCAAGTCAGTAATTATTTACATAACCTTTATTGTTGAGCAATGTGTCACATGAAACCTCCAGAAATTATAGGTTGTGTTAATGTTATTTTTGGAAGTCACTGACACCTGCTGTGTTGTGCTTTATTGCTCTTCTTCTGATATGAACTGATACAGTTTTTTTTAAAGCATTCTATTTTCGCCTTTGGGATAACACAATAGAATATTGTGGTTCTATGGCATGGTACCTGCCTTGGGATATAAATGACTGCATTATTAAAACAGAATTAAAGCTAAACTCCAGGCAAGAGCAGGTGTAACACGTCGACATGGGATCAGATTAACTACCAAGCACAGACAATTCTTGGACTGCAATTGCAGCAACACAGCTTGGTCAAGAACACACCCTTAGCCTGCTAATTGGACAAAATGGGAGGAGCAGCGTCCTTTTCAGGCCATCCCTCTGCTCTGCTCTCTCCTCCTATTGTCATGTTCACTCTTACTATTTCTGTAGTGCAGCAGAGCCTGATTGGCACTTAATGCTGCCCTTCACTCTCATACTCAAGACACTTCCATAATAAGTTTATTCTTTTTTAGTAAATACATACCTGTACTAATTATTGTTTTATTTCTCTCTTGAGTTGACCTTTAATATACAGTTGTGCTCATAAGTTTACATACCCTGGCAGAATTTAAGATTTTTTGGCCATTTTTCACAGAATATGAATGATAAGACAAAAACTTTTCTTTCACTCATGGTTGGTGTTTGGCTGAAGCCATTTATTATCAATCAACTGTTTACTCTTTTTAAATCATAATGGCAACGTAAACTACCCAAATGACCCTGATCAAAAGTTTACATACCCTGGTGATTTTGGCCTGATAACATTACAGCTAGTGAAAACCCAAAATTCAATATCTCAGAAAATTAGAATATTGTGAAAAAGTTCAAAATTCTAGACTCATGGTGACACACTCTAATCAGCTAATTAACTCAAAACACCTGAGAGCTGTAAATGGTCTCTCAGTCTGGTTCAGTAGGTTACACCAGTGTTTCTCAACTCCAGTCCTCAAGGCGCCCCAACAGGTCATATTTTCAGGATTTCCCTCAGATGAATCGGCTGTGGTAATTACTAAGGAAGTGAAACTGATCAAATCACCTGTGCAAGATAATGGAAATCCTGAAAACATGACCTGTTGGGGCGCCTTGAGGACTGGAGTTGAGAAACACTGGGTTACACAATCATGGGGAAGACTGCTTACTTGACAGTTGTCCAGAAGACAATCATTGACACCCTCTACAAGGACTGTAAGTCACAAAAGGTCATTGCTAAAGAAGCTGGCTGTATCCAAGCATATTAATGGAAAGTTGAGTGGAAGGAAAAAGCAGGGTAGAAAAAGGTGCGCAAGCAACAAGGATAAACGCAGCCTTGAGAGGATTGTGAAGCAAAGGCCATTCAAGAATTTGTGGAAGATTCACAAGGAGTGAACTATGGCTGGTGTCAGTGCTTCAAGATCCACCACACATAGATGTATCCAGGTCATGGACTACAACTGTTGCATTCCTTGTGTCAAGCCACTCCTGAACCAGAGACAATGTCAGATGCATCTTACCTGGGCTAAGGAGAAAAAAGACTGGACTGTTGCTCAGTGGTCCAACGTCCTCTTTTCAGGTGAAAGTAAATTTTGCATTTCATTTGAAAATCAAGGTCCCAGAGTCTGGAGGAATAGTGGAGAAGCACAAAATCCAAGTGGCATGAGGTCCAGTGTGACGTTTCCACAGTCAGTGATGATTTGGGGAGCCATGCTTCCCTCTGCTGACCAGCTTTATGGCGATGCTGATTTTTTTTCCAGCTGGACCTGGTTTAATGGTCATGGTAACACTGTGTTTGATTGGCCACCAAACTTGCCTGACCTAAACCCCATAGAGAATCTGTGGGGTATTGTCAAGAGGAAGATGCAGATGACCTGAAAGCCACTTTAACCTCCCTGGCCGTTTTCCCAGGTGTGGCTCGGGGTTTGACTTCAGCACCATTAGCGGTAACCCCGGACCACACTCGGGATTACATTTCGGGATCCTGGTGCAGTGTACTCACCTTGTCCCCAGGATCCTGCGATGTCCCCCCGCTGTGTCTGCGGGCTCTGTCCTCTGCCCCGATGTCCTGCGTGCCGGGCTCCGTTCCCTGCGAGGGCTGCAACGCACGGGGGCGGAGCCTGGCAGCAACTTAAAAAAAGTGAAAATTCATAACACATACAGTACACTGTAATCTTACAGATTACATTACTGTATGAACTCATTTCACATCCCTTTTGTCCCCAGTGCTTTGTCCTATGCCTTGCATGCAGTTTTATATGATATATGCTGTTCTTTCTGCCTGGAAACTGGAGATTGTCCATGGCAACCAAAAAGTGTCCCTTTACGTCAAAAGTGGTTTTAGACCAGCTAGAAAACAGCGATAGTAAATTAGAGCACTTGCAGAATTGAGCGATAGTGAATCGTGAGGAAATTTATTTTATTATTATTATGTTATTATTTTTTATAATTATTTATATTTATTTATTATATTATAATTTATGCTTTTTTGTTTCAAACTTCATCATACCCAGGATATCTACTAGACTCTTGGTGGACAGATTTAAGTGTGTTATTGCTAAGAATTACAGGCCTACAATATAAAACGCCAAATTTCTATGCAAAACAATTGTACCGCTTTGAGACGCAAAAATCTGAAATAATCATACCGCCAGGGAGGTTAAAGCAACCTGGGCTTCCATAACACCTCAGCAGTGCCACAGGCTGATCGCCTCCATGCCACGCTGCATTGATGCAGTAATTCATGCAAAAGGAGCCCCGACCAAGTATTGAGAGCATACAATGCATGGACATACTTTTCAGCAAGCCAACATTTCTGTATTAAAAATCCTTTTTTTTATTGGTCTCATGTAATATGCGAATTTGCTGAGATACCGAAATTTGGGTTTTCACTAGCTGTAAGCCACGATTGTTAAAATGTAAAGAAAGAAATGCTTGTGTGTAATGAATCTATATAATATATGAGTTTCACTTTTTGAATTGAATTACTAAAATAAATGAACTTTTTGATGATATTCTAATTTTTTTGAGATGCACCTTTAATTCCAAATGTAACATTTTTTATTTCACCTCATTTTCTGCCTTAGTGACAATGGTCATCTGGACAAATAGAGAAAGTCAACCTTTCTCAATCTTTGTAAGGTGGAGGAACCCTTGACATATCATCCTGGTTAAATGAGGTGGACTCTATCTGACTTGCTTCAGCTTCTAATGCACAATGTAAGAAGCTCACAGTGTGCAGTGAAATCAGAATAAGCAATTTCAGTACAGGAGAAGAGCCTGTACAACTGCATAAGCCTGGTAAGAATGGAGTTCAGCTTTAAGATATTAATGATGCAGGCTTTCAGTATGCTATAGATCTCTTATTCGATTTTAGTTCAGGTTTTGCAAACTTTTTTTGCAGACTCCATTGCAGATTAGGATTAGTTTACGGCAACAACATATTTGTCACTTGTGGCCATATAATGTAAAATTTGGGCATATTTTCCTGAACTGGGGGACACAGCTGCTGCATATAGCCTCCCTTAGAAATCAATTGCAGGATGTGGCTTTACACAGTTTACACTGGTACATGAGCATGCGTACACACATTCAGCTCTGAATGCAACACTGTTTGCATTCAGGGTTGGATGTTGTATGCATGTAGGTGTCTCCCGGGTAGGGAAAATACTCCCAAATTTTACATCATATGGCCACGTGTGCATGAGGCTTTAAAGTAAACCTTGGATTTTCTCATACAGGGAAAGCAGACAGGTTCACTTTAATGTCAACCTCTACAGCATACCTTACCCTTTACTCTTTCACCACTACATAGACATAAATGGGAGTTAATAAAAGAAGCCATGTGAACTTTCCAGTAATGGCTTGTAACTTACACAGGGGAAAGGATTTACTTTCTGCACCCATGTAACACACTGGGGGGGGGGGGTTGGGGGTATGTCACCAAGCATAAAAGGCAACCTCTGCCAGTAATAAGTTAAACTCTATGGAAATCCTATGAACTTCTCTTATTTTCGCTCTCTCTGTTCAATATATATATTGAATGCAATTGTGGGCCCCCCTTCTCCACCTGCCTAAATGACAGGAATGAACTGACCAGCTACCGGAACCCAGCTTGCCCAAACATGCATCACAGTCTGCTCTCTCTCATGGCAGCCACTAAGCTCAGCATTCTGAAAGTGAGAGAGAGAGACATGAATTCTTGTAGGCGAGTGTTTATATGTGAGGTGCTGGGGTTGCGCATCCAATAACAGTTTGGAGAGGAGAGACCACAGTAGACGCAACTTCAGCATTGTAAAGTGGGACTAAACTCCCTCAATCAACATGAACTATTTTTAATCCCTATGCTTCCAACATTAATAGATGAGAATGTATATTAGGTTTTCTTGTTTTAACAAAATAAAGCATGGAGACATGGATGGATGGGTAAGTTTGCTTTGAATAATAAAAATGTATTAAATAGGGTTTTTAGTTTGTGGTGCAAAGATGCAGTTTAGTTCTGCTTTAACCAGCCTTTTTCTGACATTTGTTGTTCACAAGTAAAAATCTGTATTTTTTGCTAGAAAACTATTTGAACCCCCAAATATGACATATATTTTTTAGACCCTAGAGAATAAAATGGTGATCATTGCAATATTTTATGTCACACTGTATTTGCGCATCGGTCTTTCAAACGCAATTTTTTTGGGAAAAAATACACTTTAATGAATAAAAAAAAACAGTAAAGTTAGCACAATTTTTTTGTACAATGTGAAAGATAATGTTATGCTGAGTAAATAGATACCTAACATGACATGTTTAAAATTCCGCACGCTTGTGGAATGGCAACAAACTACGGTACATAAACATGTTTTTTTACAGGTTACCTGTTTAGAGTTACAGAGGAGGTCTTGCACTAGAATTATTGCTCTGTCAGAAACCATGAATTAGATTGAGACAGAAGTACAGTTAAATCACACTTGTTTAATAATAATGATAAAAAGGTAAACAGAGTAAACATAGTCAAAACATAGCCAGATTTCAGGAACCGAAACGGATAGTCAGACAAGCCAAAACGTCAGGGAGCCAGAGATGAGCGTAGTAGAACAGCAAGCAGGATCTTGAGCCAGAAGGAATGTCAGCCAAGCAAGTCTTTAACCAGTTGCCGACCGCCGCATGACTATATACGTCGACAGAGCGGCACGGGCAGGCAAAAGGACGTATATGTACGTCCTTGCCTGCCCGCGAGTGGGGGGTCCGATCGGACCCCCCCCGGTGCCTGCGGCGGTCGGCAAATCTCCCCCGGCGATCGGAGGTGAGGGGGAGGCCATCCATTCGTGGCCCCCCCCTCGCGATCGCTCTCAGCCAATGGGATCATTTCCCTGCCTCTGTATTGTACACAGAGGCAGAGGAAATGATGTCATCTCTCCTCGGCTCGGTATTTTCCGTTCCGGGCCGAGGAGAGAAGACTGCAATGTAAGTGCACCAACACACTACACGCAGTAGAACATGCCAGGCACACTAAACACCCCGATCCCCCCCCCGATCGCCCCCGATCCCCCCCCAATCACCCCCCCCGTCACAAACTGACACCAAGCAGGTTTTTTTTTTTTTTTTTTTCTGATTACTGTATTGGTGTCAGTTTGTGACAGTTACAGTGTCAGGGCAGTGAGTGTTAGGCCCCCTGTAGGTCTAGGGTACCCCCCTAACCCCCCCTAATAAAGTTTTAACCCCTTGATCACCCCCTGTCACCAGTGTCGCTAAGCGATCATTTTTCTGATCGCTGTATTAGTGTCGCTGGTGACGCTAGTTAGGGACGTAAATATTTAGGTTCGCCGTCAGCGTTTTATAGCGACAGGGACCCCCATATACTACCTAATAAATGTTTTAACCCCTTGATTGCCCCCTAGTTAACCCCTTCACCACTGATCACTGTATAACCGTTACGGGTGACGCTGGTTAGTTTGTTTATTTTTTATAGTGTCAGGGCACCCGCCGTTTATTACCGAATAAAGATTTAGCCCCCTGATCACCCGACGGTGATATGCGTCGCCCCAGGCAGTGTCAGATTAGCGCCAGTACCGCTAACACCCACGCACGCAGCATACGCCTCCCTTAGTGGTATGGTATCTGATCGGATCAATATCTGATCCGATCAGATCTATACTAGCGTCCCCAGCAGTTTAGGGTTCCCAAAAACACAGTGTTAGCGGGATCAGCCCAGATACCTGCTAGCACCTGCATTTTGCCCCTCCGCCCAGCTCGGCCCAGCCCACCCAAGTGCAGTATCGATCGATCACTGTCACTTACAAAACACTAAACGCATAACTGCAGCGTTCGCAGAGTCAGGCCTGATCCCTGCGATCGCTAACAGTTTTTTTGGTAGCATTTTGGTGAAATGGCAAGCACCAGCCCCAGGCAGCATCAGGTTAGTCCCAGTACCGCTAACACCCACGCACCGTACACCTCCCTTAGTGGTATAGTATCTGAACGCATCAATATCTGATCCGATCAGATCTATACTAGCGTCCCCAGCAGTTTAGGGTTCCCAAAAACGCAGTGTTAGCGGGATCAACCCAGATACCTGCTAGCAACTGCGTTTTACCCCTCCGCCCGGCCCAGCCCAGCCCACCCAAGTGCAGTATCGATCGATCACTGTCACTTACAAAACACTAAACGCATAACTGCAGCGTTCGCAGAGTCAGGCCTGATCCCTGCGATCGCTAACAGTTTTTTTTGTAGCGTTTTGGTGAACTGGCAAGCACCAGCCCCAGGCAGCGTCAGGTTAGTGCCAGTAGCGCTAACACCCACGCACGCACCGTACACCTCCCTTAGTGGTATAGTATCTGAACTGATCAATATCTGATCCGATCAGATCTATACTGGCGTCCCCAGCAGTTTAGGGTTCCCAAAAACGCAGTGTTAGCGGGATCAGCCCAGATACCTGCTAGCACCTGCGTTTTGCCCCTCCGCCCGGCCCAGCCCAGCCCACCCAAGTGCAGTATCGATCGATCACTGTCACTTACAAAACACTAAATGCATAACTGCAGCGTTCGCAGAGTCAGGCCTGATCCCTGCGATCGTTAACAGTTTTTTTGGTAGCGTTTTGGTGAACTGGCAAGCGCCAGCGGCCTAGTACACCCCGGTCGTAGTCAAACCAGCACTGCAGTAACACTTGGTGACGTGGCGAGTCCCATAAGTGCAGTTCAAGCTGGTGAGGTGGCAAGCACAAATAGTGTCCCGCTGCCACCAAGAAGACAAACACAGGCCCGTCGTGCCCATAGTGCCCTTCCTGCTGCATTCGCCAATCCTAATTGGGAACCCACCACTTCTGCAGCGCCCGTACTTCCCCCATTCACATCCCCAACCAAATGCAGTCGGCTGCATGAGAGGCATTTTTATGTCCTCCCGAGTACCCCTACCCAACGAACCCCCCCAAAAAAGATGTTGTGTCTGCAGCAAGCGCGGATATAGGCGTGACACCCGCTATTATTGTCCCTCCTGTCTTGACAATCCTGGTCTTTGCATTGGTGAATGTTTTGAACGCTACCATTCACTAGTTGAGTATTAGCGTAGGGTACAGCATTGCACAGACTAGGACACACTTTCACAGGGTCTCCCAAGATGCCATCGCATTTTTAGAGACCCGAACCTGGAACCGGTTACAGTTATAAAAGTTACAGTTACAAAAAAAGTGTAAAAAAAAAAAAAAAAAAAACCACAAACAAAAATATAAAATAAAAAATAATAGTTGTCGTTTTATTGTTCTCTCTCTATTCTCTCTCTCTCTATTCTCTCTATTGTTCTGCTCTTTTTTACTGTATTCTATTCTGCAATGTTTTATTGTTATTATGTTTTATCATGTTTGCTTTTCAGGTATGCAATTTTTTATACTTTACCGTTTACTGTGCTTTATTGTTAACCATATTTTTGTCTTCAGGTACAGCATTCACGACTTTGAGTGGTTATACCAGAATGATGCTTGCAGGTTTAGGTATCATCTTGGTATCATTCTTTTCAGCCAGCGGTCGGCTTTCATATAAAAGCAATCCTAGCGGCTAATTAGCCTCTAGACTGCTTTTACAAGCAGTGGGAGAGAATGCCCCCCCCACCGTCTTCCGTGTTTTTCTCTGGCTCTCCTGTCTCAACAGGGAACCTGAGAATGCAGCCGGTGATTCAGCCAGCTGACCATAGAGCTGATCAGAGACCAGAGTGGCTCCAAACATCTCTATGGCCTAAGAAACCGGAAGCTACGAGCATTTTATGACTTAGATTTCGCCGGATGTAAATAGCGCCATTGGGAAATTGGGGAAGCATTTTATCACACCGATCTTGGTGTCATCAGATGCTTTGAGGGCAGAGGAGAAATCTAGGGTCTAATAGACCCCAATTTTTTCAAAAAAGAGTACCTGTCACTACCTATTGCTATCATAGGGGATATTTACATTCCCTGAGATAACAATAAAAATGATTAAAAAAAATAAAAAATGAAAGGAACAGTTTTAAAATAAGATAAAAAAGCAAAAAAATAATAAAGAAAAAAAAAAAAAAAAAAAAAAAAGCACCCCTGTCCCCCCTGCTCTCGCGCTAAAGCGAACGCAAGCGTCGGTCTGGCGTCAAATGTAAACAGCAATTGCACTATGCATGTGAGGTATCACCGCGACGGTCAGATCGAGGGCAGTAATTTTAGCAGTAGACCTCCTCTGTAAATCTAAAGTGGTAACCTGTAAAGGCTTTTAAAGGCTTTTAAAAATGTATTTATTTTGTTGTCACTGCACGTTTGTGCGCAATTGTAAAGCATGTCATGTTTGGTATCCATGTACTCGGCCTAAGATCATCTTTTTTATTTCATCAAACATTTGGGCAATATAGTGTGTTTTAGTGCATTAAAATGTAAAAAAGTGTGTTTTTTCCCCAAAAAATGCGTTTGAAAAATCGCTGCGCAAATACTGTGTGAAAAAAAAAAATTAAACACCCACCATTTTAATCTGTAGGGCATTTGCTTTAAAAAAATATATAATGTGTGGGGGTTCAAAGTAATTTTCTTGCAAAAAAAAATAATTTTTTCATGTAATCAAAAAGTGTCAGAAAGGGCTTTGTCTTCAAGTGGTTAGAAGAGTGGGTGATGTGTGACATAAGCTTCTAAATGTTGTGCATAAAATGCCAGGACAGTTCAAAACCCCCCAAATGACCCCATTTTGGAAAGTAGACACCCCAAGCTATTTGCTGAGAGGCATGTCGAGTCCATGGAATATTTTATATTGTGACACAAGTTGCGGGAAAGAGACAAATTATTATTATTTTTTTTTTTTTTTGCACAAAGTTGTCACTAAATGATATATTGCTCAAACATGCCATGGGAATATGTGAAATTACACCCCAAAATACATTCTGTTGCTTCTCCTGAGTACAGGGATACCACATGTGTGAGACTTTTTGGGAGCCTAGCCACGTATGGGACCCCGAAAACCAAGCACCGCCTTCAGGCTTTCTAAGGGCGTAAATTTTTGATTTCACTCTTCACTGCCTATCACAGTTTCAGAGGCCATGGAAAGCCCAGGTGGCACAAACCCCCCCCAAATGACCCCATTTTGGAAAGTAGACACCCCAAGCTATTTGCTGAGAGGTATAGTGAGTATTTTGCAGACCTCACTTTTTGTCACAAAGTTTTGAAAATTAAAAAAAGAAAAAAAAAATTGTTTTTTTTGTCTTTCTTCATTTTCAAAAACAAATGAGAGCTGCAAAATACTCACCATGCCTCTCAGCAAATAGCTTGGGGTGTCTACTTTCCAAAATGGGGTCATTTGGGGGGGGTTTGTGCCACCTGGGCATTCCATGGCCTCCGAAACTGTGATAGGCAGTGAAGAGTGAAATCAAAAATGTACACCCTTAGAAATCCTGAAGGCGGTGATTGGTTTTCGGGGTCCCGTACGCGGCTAGGCTCCTAAAAAGTCCCACACATGTGGTATCCCCGTACTCAAGAGAAGCAGCAGAATGTATTTTGGGGTGCAATTCCACATATGCCCATGACCTGTGTGAGCAATATATCATTTAGTGACAACTTTGTGCAAAAAAAAAATAAATAAATAAATAAATTGTCACTTTCCCGCAACTTGTGTCAAAATATAAAATATTCCATGGACTCAACATGCCTCTCAGCAAATAGCTTGGGGTGTCTACTTTCCAAAATGGGGTCATTTGGGGGGGGGGGTTGTGCCATCTGGGCATTTTATGGCCTTCAAAACTGTGATAGGTAGTGAGGAGTAAAATCAAAAATGTACGCCCTTAGAAATCCTGAAGGCAGTGATTGGTTTTCGGGGCCCCGTATGCGGCTAGGCTCCCAAAAAGTCCCACACATGTGGTATCCCCATACTCAGGAGAAGCAGCTAAATGTATTTTGGGGTGCAATTCCACATATGCCCATGGCCTGTGTGAGCAATATATCATTTAGTGACAACTTTTTGTAATTTTTTTTTTTTTTTTTTCATTATTCAATCACTTGGGACAAAAAAAATGAATATTCAATGGGCTCAACATGCCTCTCAGCAATTTCCTTGGGGTGTCTACTTTCCAAAATGGGGTCATTTGTGGGGGTTTTGTACTGCCCTGTCATTTTAGCTCCTCAAGAAATGACATAGGCAGTCATAAATTAAAGACTGTGTAAATTCCAGAAAATGTACCCTAGTTTGTAGGCGCTATAACTTTTGCGCAAACCAATAAATATACACTTATTGACATTTTTTTTACCAAAGACATGTGGCCAAATACATTTTGGCCTAAATGTATGACTAAAATTGAGTTTATTGGATTTTTTTTAGAACAAAAAGTAGAAAATATCATTTTTTTTCAAAATTTTCGGTCTTTTTCCGTGTATAGCGCAAAAAATAAAAACGGCAGAGGTGATCAAATACCATCAAAAGAAAGCTCTATTTGTGGGAAGAAAAGGACGCAAATTTCGTTTGGTTACAGCATTGCATGACCGCGCAATTAGCAGTTAAAGCGACGCAGTGCCAAATTGTAAAAAGTGCTCTGGTCAGGAAGGGGGTAAATCCTTCCGGGGCTGAAGTGGTTAAAGGACCACAGGAGAGCGTCTCTAGAGATGTGACCAAGGTGAAGGCAGAGATCATCTGGCTGGACGGCTTAAGTAGGCAGGACTGATGAGCAGATCATCAACAGGTGAGTCACTGTGGAGAGAAGGGAGCTGGCAATTAGCCGACAGCTGAGCTGCCACTTTGAGAGGGAAGGGCTGAGCCCAGCCCTGACATGCTCTCGCTGTAACAATCACGGCGATACCTCACATGTGTGGTTTGTTTACGTATGTGCAAAATATTTTACAGCACACACATACAAGAATGACATTTCCTGCAGGGCTAGTTAAAAACACCTGAACATATTAAAAAAATACGGGGGTTTGGTCACACTATATGGTCATATAGTGCTAAGCCCACTTACTGCGACAAAGTACCCCGAAAACAGTATTTTGTATTGTTTGTAGGTCTTATAGCAGCACCATCTTGAATTTAAATGCATTGTATGGTGTGCCCCCCAAATATGTTCTTGTTTACGTATGTGGGTGCGACTTGCATATGTGTTCGCTTCTGTGCGCGATGTTGGAGGGATGGGGCACTTAAAAAAAATGTATTTATTTTTTATTTTTACACTGTTCTTTTTTTTTTTGATCACTTGTATTCTTATTACAAGGAATGTAATCACTTGTAATAGAAATAAACATGACAGGTCCTCTTTATTAAGAGATCTGAGGTCAAAAAGACTCCAAATCTCTCATAAACCCTTAAAAGCAAACAGAAACTTTGACTTTAAGCCCAAGAATGGACGTTGGAGATCGGAAGGGAATAGAGCCAAGTGGGAGCTATATTTCCTTCACTTGATTTCCTGCCTTGCCATTGGCCGCATCGGATCGGTTCCGGGTTTACTGACGGCTCCAGTAAGCTAGAAAACGACCAGAAAGCAGCAGGAGGGGGAGTGCCGCCTTATCAGTGCCCATCAGTGCAGCCTATCGGTGCCCATCAGTGCAGCCTATCAGTACCCATCAGTGCAGCCTCATCGGCATACATCAATAAAGGAGAAAAATGACCTGTTTGCAATATTTCTTAACAAAATATAAAATGGTTTTGTATTTTTTTTTTTAAATCAGTCTTTTTTACATTTTTTAACAAAAAATAAAAAACACAGAGGTGATCAAATACCACCAAAAGAAAGCTCTATTTGTGGGGAAAAAATGATAAAAATTTCATTTGGGTACAGTGTTGTATGACTGCGCAATTGTCGTTCAAAGAGCTCTAAAAGCTGAAAATTGGTCTGGGCAGGAGGGGGGTTTAGGTGCCCAGTAAGCAAGTGGTTAAGGGTGTGTGTGACCTGATGGGGGGGGTGTCCTATGCCTACATACATTTGTTAGTAGATCCCTCATTCCTATCTCAATATGTTGGGAGGTATGGTCTAGCACCATGGAGGAGCAGTGAATAGTGTAAGTAAATCTACTTTTCCATGCTAAAAAAGCAGCTAAGTTTCCTGGAGCTGGGCTTTAATGTACAGTAAAAGTTGTAATGCATATGAAATTTAAAAAAGTGATATATATTATTAATGGTAAACTATTTCTTTAATTCTCTCAGTGGCAAAGCAATTTAATTGCCAATGTAACAATAGTCTTATACCCCTGTGCGTTAATATGTCACTACTTGTTTTTTTTCTGTCCCTGTTTTTTATTTGTTATTTATTTATAAAGTAAAAAAACATAGAGCACTTGTATAATAAAGTCGGATTTGGGAAAAACACAAGGAAGCCTTGAAACGGGCAGACGACAGATAACTTACAAGCATGTCTAATCATCTTTCCTTTACATGTACCAGGGGGCTGTCAACATGAATAGTGATGAAAATGTCATGGTGACCCAAAGCTATCTCAGGGGCTATACACATCTTTGTAGGGTATACTGTATCATGTGTGCTTTGTCTTGCAGTGATAAATGCAGCTCTGTCTCACTGTGACTAAAGACAACTGTTTCTACAAATGAATCTGTCATACTTACACATCTAAAAATAAGAGTAACAGTATCATTTTCATGAAAATAAAAGAAGAAAAAATGGGTGTATCAGTTCAGTTTTATACTATGAATATGATTTGATTGTAAGGAGCCATGAAGTGTGTGGTTGCTCTGCATAGCATATCTTTTGCTGTAAATTTTATGATCTGCAGGACATTTATCAATCAATCCTATCTTAGGGCTTGCTTACTTTAGCTTCTGAAGTGCATTATGTTGACCCTCTCATTGCTTTTTTTAACCCCTAAAATCCCAGTCCACTGCACTGCAGTTGTGTTGTGGCTGCAATGTGGGCCCTTTCAATTACATGGGCTGGGTTCGGCAGGTAGTATAGCCCATCAAACACAGCGGAGGGATCATTTTTTGCCACAGCATGTGTTATTCACTGCCTTACAGGGTAGCAGTTTAACGGCAGGAAAAACGTGTCTCATCTGTGTGTTTTAACCTCCCCCAACCACAAGTGTAATCAAAGCCACTGAGCAAGGAAATGCTAAACAGGAGAAGTAAGACAGATTATTACAAATTATGATATTGTAGCTTGATTCATAAATCACTGTGATGACTTTAAATTTGCCCCCACCATTTTTATAATGTTGAGAGTGTTTCAAGTAAAAATGTAATGTCATGTACTGTATATAATTACACACACTCAGTACAACAAATAAGCAAAAGTGAAAGGCTTTGATGGGCATATGCCGCTTGCTTTTGACATCAGTTGAAACTGCTTCATTCAAAATTTATTGCAGGTGCAGGTGACCTGCACTGAGCCTGTATTTGACGTATTTCACTTCCTTTTGCATTCCTATAGACTTGTATGTAGAGAGCAGTACTTCTGAAATTAACAATAGCCAATTTGCAATGGCCCATAAAAGGATGCTGAACCAATAGATGGTGAAGTTGTATTGTAATGCAGCATAAGTGGAACTACAGGATTTTATTTATTTAAAAAAAAAAAAAACTGACTTGTGTCTGTAACTATTTTCCTGTAATATTTCAAATCAATCCAGGGTTGTCCCCTGCAGTGCTTCTTCTCCACCACTAAATGTCACTAGGGATGAGCCGAACACCCCCCTGTTCGGTTCACATCAGAACATGCGAACAGGCAAAAAATTTGTTCGAACACGCGAACACCGTTAAAGTCTATGGGACACGAACATGAATAATCAAAAGTGCTAATTTTAAAGGCTTATATGCAAGTTATTGTCATAAAAAGTGTTTGGGGACCTGGGTCCTGCCCTAGGGGACATGGATCAATGCAAAAAAAAGTTTTAAAAATGGCCATTTTTTCGGGAGCAGTGATTTTAATAATGCTTAAAGTGAAACAATAAAAGTGTAATATCCCTTTAAATTTCGTACTTGGGGGGTGTCTATAGTATGCCTGTAAAGGGGCGCATGTTTCCCATGCTTAGAACAGTCTGACAGCAAAATGACATTTCAAAGGAAAAAAAGTCATTTAAAACTACTCGTGGCTATTATTGCATTGCCAGTCCGACAATGCACATAGAAGTTCATTGATAAAAACGGCATGGGATTTCCCCACAAGGGAACCTGTACCAAAATTTAAGAAAAAATGACGTGGGGGGTCCCCCTAAATTCCATACCAGGCCCTTCAGGTCTGGTATGGATTTTAAGGGGAACCCCGCACCAAAATTAAAAAACAAAAAGGGCGTGGGGTCCCCCCAAAAATCCATACCAGACCCTTATCTGAGCACGCAACCTGGCAGGCCGCATGAAAAGAGGGGGGGACAAGAGAGCGCCCCCCTCCTGAACGTACCAGGCCACATGCCCTCAATATTGGGAGGGTGCTTTGGGGTAGCCCCCCAAAACACCTTGTCCCCATGTTGATGAGGACAAGGGCCTCATCCCCACAACCCTGGCCGGTGGTTTTGGGGGTCTGCGGGCGGGGGGCTTATCGGATCCCGGCCCTCCCCCCTGTGTGAAATAGTAAGGGGGTACTTTCACTAAAAAACTGTCAAAAATGTTAAAAATGACAAGAGACAGTTTTTGACAATTCCTTTTTTTGGGGGGCTACCCCAAAGCACCCTACCAATGTTGAGGGCATGTGGCCTGGTACGGTTCGAGGGGGCTCTCTTGTCCCCCCTCTTTTCCTGCGGCCTGCCAGGTTGCATGCTGGGATAAGGGTCTGGTATGGATTTTTGGGGGGACCCCACGTCGTTTTTTTTAAATTTTGGCACGGGGTTCCCCTTAAAATCCATACCAGACCTGAAGGGTCTGGTATAGATTTTGAGGGGGACCCCACGCCATTTAAAAGAAAACATTTTGGCCAGGGTTCCCCTTAATATCCATAGCAGACCTGAAGGGCCTGGTATGGAATTTAGGGGGACCCCCAACGTCATTTTTTTTTTTTTTTTTTTTTGGCCGGGGTTCCCCTTAATATCCATACCAGACCTGAAGGGCCTGGTATGGAATTTAGGGGGACGCCCCACATCATTTTTTTTTTAAATTTTGGTTCGGGGTTCCCCTGTGGGGAATTCCCATGCCGTTTTTATCAATGAACTTCTATGTGTATTGTCGGACCGGCAATACATTAATAGCCGCGAGTAGTTTTAAATGACTTTTTTCCTTTGAAATGTCATTTTGCTGTCAGACTGTTCTAAACACAGGAGACATGCGCCCCTTTACAGGCATACTATAGACACCCCCCAGGTACGAAATTTAAAGGGATATTTTACTTTTATTGTTTCACTTTAAGCATTATTAAAATCACTGCTCCCGAAAAAACATCCATTTTTAAAACTTTTTTTTGCATTGATTCATGTCCCCTGGGGCAGGACCCAGGTCCCCAAACACTTTTTATGACAATACCATGAATATAAGCCTTTAAAATTAGCACTTTTGAATTCTCCCATAGACTTATAAAGGGTGTTCCGCGGCATTCGAATTTGCCGCGAACACCCCAAATTGTTCACTGTTCAGTGGACTTGCGAACAGCCGATGTTCGAGTCGAACATGAGTTTGACTCGAACTCGAAGCTCATTCCTATGTCACCAATCATCTGGGTAGAATGACAGCAAGTATCATCAATCCACTTCCTGTACGTCCAGACTGTCATAGACATGCACTGGGTTTGCTTTACAACACAGCCTGGTCTAAGGTAGCCACCTTTTCTGAAACAATATCTGCCATGTTTTCCTTTCTGTTAACATCTTCAACAAGTCGTATTTTTATCGGCCAAGCAGATGTCAGGAGCATGTAAATGTTCCTGCTCCATGACAGCTGCTGGTTTCATTCCAGCATCCTGGTTTTGGCTGTGTTGTCTTATAATGGGTTAATGTCAGAAATAATGTAGTGCTCCCGCTACTACGTTTCTCCCGAAAATAAGACCTACCCCGATAATAAGACTGTTATACCTGAAGGGTTCCACATGTACTGTCACTTTAAGGCTGGCTCCACCCAGGAGTGATGACAAGATTCAAGGGGCATAGTAGCCATCTTAGAGCACATGTAAGGAAGCCTAATAAGATATACCTGTCCTGAGATGCATGTTGCAGTGTACAGTGTGTACTGAAATAAACATCCATTGTTCCAGACCAGAGTCCTGTGTCTCTCACAACTCAGAGGATATAACAAAGACCTACCTAGATTTTCGGGAAGGGCTGCAATATAAGCCCTACCCCAAAAACAAGCCCTAGTTGAAAATGGTTGGAAAAAGGTATTCACTGTCTACAGTAGTACACAATTCAAAAGGTGTGTGCCTCTGCAATACAATGGTATCACATACAATCGGTACAGCGGTGCTCAGCTCATCTCTTCTCCTGGCTGTCAGTGGGGGATCTCTGCCCCCTCCCTCTGCAGGCGCTCAGCTCCGCTTCTCTCCTTGTCTCCCGGGTGTTAGTGGGGGATCTCGGCCCCCCTCCCTCTGCAGGCGCTCAGCTCCACTGCTCTACTCATCTCCCAGGTGTTAGTGGGGGATCTCGGCCCCCCTCCCTCTGCAGGCACTCAGCTCCGCTGCTTTCCTTGTCTCCCGGGTGTAAGTGGGGGATCTCGGCCCCCTCCCTCTGCAGACGCTCAGCTCCACTGCTCTACTCGTCTCCCGGGTGTCAGTATGGGTTCTCAGCTCCCCTCCCTCTGCCGTGCTTGGAGTGCTCAGTGCTTGATGGAAGACAACTCAGGTGGGCCTTTGAAGCACCGAGCGGTTCTATAAGAAGGTACTTTCATAATTATATTACAGAAACACACACCCTGCACATTACACAATCCTGTATTAGAGAGGATTCCAGCATTTTACAGGCACTTTTACTCTGTTCACACTGGGGATTCCTGGCATGCAGGGAGGGAGAGGAGGAGAGAAGATAGCAAGCCCTACCCCGAAAATAAGCCCTACTGTGTTTTTGGTTGCCAAAATTAATATAAGACCCGGGCTTATTTTTGGGGAAACATGGTACTTGATAGTTGCTGGTCTCATTCTAGCATCCTGGTTTTGGCTGTGATGCTTTCTCCCTGTCTGCCTGTCAGAACAAATCTGATTTAAGCCAGCCAAGCCTGCAGTCTCATGGTTGTGATAGTGTTTGTTACACATACTTCAAGCTCGCTATTTGTCTGCCCTGCTCTGCTGTTTGGATTCACCTATTTATGACCTCAGATTGGAATTTTCTTGCCCTGAACCCTGACTGTCACTGACCACTCTGCCTGTCTGCCAACTGCAAGTACCCATTTGCTGTGCTCAGTTCAAGTACCTGTTCACTGTGCTTAGTTTGCACCTCCCCCGGGCGTGGTAGCCAGACACTATAGCATTGTGTATAAGACCTGGGGGCAACCGAGTACAGTAGGCCTGTGAGAAATGCCTCATGAGAAATGGGGCTGCTATAGGTGAATCACACAGATTTCAGCTATAGTGCCTGACCACCTACATTAGGGGTAGTCATGACAGCAGGTAAAATATGAGCCAGATGGCAACCCTAACTGGGTTCAGAGTGTTGCAATGAGCTGTGCTAACATGTCAATATTTAATGGCCACTTAGTCGAGGAGAAAGGGCTGTCCACTGACACCATCAAGTAAAAGGAGGAAGGACTTGTGACATCATAAGACTGGCCTAAAGACTAAAGCCTAAAGACTAAAAAAAGTTGTTGGCATTTTAATATTCCAACTCTTTTTAGTTCCTGGTAACTTGACAATCGGAATATAATTCATGTAAATATAACTAAAGTATGAGTGATAGCTGAATTTTAAGTGATTAGTGTAGAATCAAATGTTAAATGATATAAGCTCTATTTTTGTTACTGAATTATATTTTTGTTATCATCATTATATGTTATACCTCCTTATAAAGGAAAAAATAATGATAACTATTACTACAGTAATAGTAGTTGTGTTTGGGGTATAAGTACAAATGGATGAAAATGAATAAATTTATTTATTTACATAACATAATGATCATTTAGTAAGTTCTTTATATGTGCTCTTTAATCTGCATATAGAATTGAAGAAAGAATGCCATATCGATCTTTCATTTTCTGTACAAGCAGAAAGGCTTGGTGGCACAAATGTGTCCTGGCTGCATTGATTTTCATTCTATTCCTCAATGTAATCTTGAAGATATGATTGGGCTGATGGATATAGCAGATGATGGTTTTTCGAACTAATGTGTAAGGAACCCTGCCAGGAACATTTCATGTCTACATCTGGTTAACCAACATCGGAGAATGTGGAAGCAAATTAAAGTGGAGCCCCAGGGGTCAAGTGACCATAATCTGATTAAATTTGATATAATCTGTAAACCAAAGCAAATTAAAAGATATGTAAAAAGAATGAGTTTAGACTAGCAAACGCTAAAATGTGAAAAGCATTTAGCCAAGTGGATTGGAAAGTTAACCCAAAATTTGCAAGCTCAGTTAATGTGAGTCATTTATTTCTGTTTAGAAGAACAATATATTATATTAACAGACAATGTGTTTTCTTAATTATTTAGATTTATTTTAGTTTCTTGAACAAATTGTTTGTCTGAAGTATGTTTTAATATGTACAAGAGTAAGGTTGGGGGGGAAAATAAAAATAGAATATTTATAAAGTTGTGGTTATTCCATGTGAGTAATTCTTTCTAGTGCATGCGTTTTAAGGCTCCATGTACACGGGACGCTGGGGCAAACTCCTCTGAACGAACTTGAAACCGGCGTTTAGAAACGCCCATTTTGCCGCGTTTACATGCCGTGCTTATCTGCGTTTAGCAGCGTTTTCCGCGTTTGCGTCTAGAAGCGTTTATTAAGATAACCTCATTAAGACCCTTCCCAAGCTCAAAAACATTGTTATTTAACTATTTCAGTCATTTTGACCAGAGTGAGTAGCAGCAGCAGTGAGAGCAGCTGTATACTTGTATTTGCCTCTACTGTATTTCTACTGTATTTCTGTGCTTTTTTTTGCAATGGATCCCATAATGAGCATATGTGAGGAAATGCTCCTGACGTTGCTCTTGATGAAAATTGCGTGCGAGGTCCAGAGTCAGAGTTTGTCGCTATTCGACCCATCCATTGATTGCGCAGCGAATGTCGGTAGGATATTTTTCCAACATGTACGTACAGCTGCTTACCTACCCCAACACATTTTTTAAATTTCACACGCATGTCCATTGTCACATTTGACCATCTACTAGAAAAAGTACGACCCAGTCTGACACGCATGGACACCAACATGAGGAAGAGTGTGTCACCAGAGGAACGTCTGTTGGTGACGATCAGGTATGTGCATATATTTATATATATATATATATATATATATATATATATATATATATATATATATATATATATATATATATATATACATATATATATATATAGATGCACAGATGTATTATTTTTGGCAAATTTTTAAAAATATTTTTGATAATAAATATTAATTGATTAATATATTCATTTGATTTTTTTCAGATGTATATGGTATTATTTTTGTTTTTTAATTACTTTTTTTTTTTAAAAATATTTTGTCTTTTTTATGCAAATTTAAATGTTAATTTAATCTTTTTATAATATCTCAAATCTTTATTTGCAATTTTTTTTTTATATTTTTAATAATGAAATATTAATTGAATAATACATTTTTGGGATTTTTTGTAATTTCTTATTTTTTTATTTATTTATGAATCATCACAAGTAATTTAAAAAAATTAAACGATTTTTTTTAATGCTTTTTCATGGTTTTCCATCATATTTTTGTCTTTTCAGGTCAAAAATATAGGGTACCTTTAAAAACGCTTATAAACTAAAACGCGTCAAAACGCCGGTACCGCCTTTAGCCGTGTTTAGTCACGTTTGGCGTCTGAAACATGGAAATCTTCGGCCTCTGAACCCATTTTTTGCTTTCAAAGAAACGCTGTTAAAAGCAATTGCCTAAAAACGGCAATATACGAGACTGTGTACATGGTCACATAGGATAACATTGAATGAGTTCAGGGGCAGTTGAAAAAAGCATTCAACTTCCCCTGAACACACGTTTAGCAGAGTCCTGTGTACATGGGGCCTAAATTACAGTGATTGATTCACCTACAGTGAATGTGACATTCATTGCTTTAAAAATATGCCCCTAAAAGTAGAAATACTTTTAAATTATTCACAATTATCTTTACAGCATGAATAGTGTGAACAAAACTGAAGCATAATAACAGAGATATTTTTATTTCTAAAGTAAACAGATTTTGTGAATGACTGTGAGGCATGACTGTCATCAAATTATAGCCTGAAAATGTGTTTAGGGCACTTATGGGGAATTGCCCCTATTACGTGCATTTTTATCTGGTTATAATTTGGGAAGACTGGACCAGGAAAATTGATGACTGTACTTTTTTTTTCATCTTCATATTGCGCAAATCTTTATGCGTATATTCAGGAAAATAAAAATATTCACAGTTTTACTGGTTTCAAGTCTAATTTACATACATTGCCTAAACTTTTTCTTTATTTCCTTTGCAGTATGTGGGATATCCCCATGAGAGGTCAGTAGTTTCTCTTAGATGAGTGTTGCCCTCCAGTTTATAATACCATTTTGAAAAACAGGAGTACTAATTGTTAGTTTTCATTACTGATATTTGCATGCAGATACTTCATGGCATTGGATTGTTACTTTTGTTTGTTCTAAGTAAAGGTATGTAGCACTACCTCTGACTGATTTTTACTGGTTTGGTCCCCCAAACAGTGCAGAGGTTACCAGCCATCCAAGTGACACTTCATTTCCACTGGCTCCAATAAACAATATGAGTTTGTCTACAGGAATTGTCTTTTTTGTGACTTTTTGCTGGTAAAACTTGAAACAAGATAGGAATTGGGGTATGGGGTACCCCAAAACGCTCAGCAGAAGATAGTGAACAGAGGAGAGTCTTTCTAGCAGTAACAGTAGTGGCTAACAGTGAACAATTCAAGGCCCCACAATTGAAGCAAGTCTTTGGGCATCTGGTTACCCTATGCCATTGTGCAACTATCTGTATCCAGTGCAGCATCCAGCACACAGTCTCGGAGATCAACTTAAGGTCACTATGCTCATGTCTCCAGGACAGCTACCTGTCCTTCCTAGCTTTCTCCAGACACAATCTAGTGAGTGAGATGCTGCCTCTCAGGAGAGGATCCCTTGTGGTGTGGGTCTACAATCAACTCTGAGAAAAATCTATTTGAAACTTTGATCTTGGCATCAGTGAAGTCTACTAAAGCAGCTGTTCAGGCCATGGGCTGCATGGCAGCAGCCCTTGCAAGTCTGGAATGCTCCCAGAGAGAAGGAACCCTACTTTCCAGTGTCTCAGACTATTTTGCCACTGCTTTCCAGCTCTCTACTGCACACTTCCCCTTCAGGGATAGCCTAGAACCCAATAAATATTTAAACTAAAAAAAGGTAATAATACTGTGCTATCCAAGTAAGACTTAAATAAAAACAAAAGAACCAAGCTGCAACTACAATGTGAGACACACTAAATACAATATATAAGAAAAAAGCTGCGCTATAGATTAATAATCAAAAAAATGTAACCTAAATGATATTAATAAAATGAACATGAACAACTCATAATGTCACACCTATAGATGAATAATCACAGGTAAATTGTGCTGAATAAACATAAAAGTGAATATATTGAATACAAAAATATATGAATGATAAATATATGATAGAGTCCCGTCCAATGGGCTATTTAGAAAGAAATCCCTAAGAAGAAGAATCACTAAGAAGTGCAGTTCTTAGTGATTGTCCCAGTGATGACATCTTAGCCTTTCAAACGTTAGTGGCATACATCCACAACACCATAGGAGATGTGGTAAAGTGCGATAGAAAAGTTCCTCCACCAGTGATCTCAATGCCGCTTACCAGCTTTTTTGATCTGTTTTTTAAGGAGATCGTGAGTGCCTGTGGCTCTTATCCCCAGTCATGGGTCTTTAAAACTTGGATGGCTAGACGTCACCGGACTCTCTATGTGGGATGTCCTCTGTGGTAGTAGGTACATGCTCATTCCCCATAAAAGAATATGAAGGTATCCATAGCGTAATTCATTTAAAAAGATGTGTTTATTAAAAACGAAAATATTGCACTTACAATTTTTCTGTATATAAAAGCATTCAAAGACATGAGCCGGCCGGCTCTCAATAGCTGCCCGTAACTTCCGGGTTCAGCGTGGTATGTGGTGACGTCAGCACGCCGCTCCTCCCTACGCCGTTTTGTCAAAGATGACGTCTTCCTGGGGCACTCAAGCTACTGAGAGCCGGCCAGCTCGTGTCTTTGAATGCTTTTATATACAGCCAAATTGTAAGTGCAATATTTTAGTTTTTAATATTTTTAAATGAATTACGCTATGGCTACCTTCATACTGTATTCTTTTATGGGAAATGAGCGTGTACCTATTACCACAGAGGACATCCCACATAGAGAGTCCGGTGAAGTCTAGCCATCCAAGTTTTAAAGACCCATAGTTGGGGATAAGAGCCGCAGGCACTCACAATCTCCTTAAAAAAGAGATCTAAAAAGCTGGTAAGTGGCTTTGAGATCACTGGTGGAGGAACTTTTCTATCGCACTTTACCACATCTCCTATGGTGTTGTGGATGTATGCCACTAACGTTTGAAAGGCTAAGATATCATCACTGGGACAATTACTAAGAACTGCACTTTCAGTGGGATTTCTTTCTAAATAGCCCATTGGACGGGACTCTATCATATATTTATTATTCATATATTTTTGTATTCAATATATTCACTTTATGTTTATTAAGCACAATTTACCTGTGATTATTCATCTATAGGTGTGACATTATGAGTTGTTCATGTTCATTTTATTAATATCATTTAGGGTACATTTTTTTCATTATTAATATATAGCGCAGCTTTTTTCTTATATACAATAAATATTTAGGCAGGTCAATTTTATTCTCCCGCCCTAAGCTCTGGAAGCTTCTTCCAGAAGCGGGGGGAAGCAATCAAATTCCAGCCTGTGAGACCCTGAACAGGCCCGAACAAACAATTACTGCTCCCTTGATTACAGAAAGAGGCAAATTTGCCAAGGAATCAATGCTAGGAGGGTGCTACAGGTATAAATTGGTGTTTGAAAGTAGCCTTAATGATGAATGTAACAGTAAACCTAGAGTTAGAATTAGACTGAGGGTTTTGGAGAATATGTTAGGAGAAGGTTGGGGGCTACATTTTAGGATTAGGTGAATTCTTATGCCCTATACACACGGTCGGATTTTCCGACGGAAAATGTGTGAACGGAGCTTGTTGTCGGAAATTCCAACCATGTGTGGGGTCCATCAGACTTTTTCCATCGGAATTTCCGACACACAAAGTTTGAGAGCAGGCTATAAAATTTTCTGACAACAAAATCCGTTCCTTTAAATTCCGATCGTATGTAGACAAATCCGACGGACAAAGTGCCATGCATGCTCAGAATAAATTAAGAGACAAAAGCTATTGGCTACTGCCCCGTTTAGAGTCCCGACGTACATGTTTTACGTCACCACGTTCGGAACGATCGGATTTTCCGACAACTTTGTGCAACCGTGTGTATGCAAGACAAGTTTAAGCCAACATCCGTCGGAAAAAAATGATGGATCTGGTTGTCGGAATGTCTGATCAATGTCCGATCGTGTGTACAGGGCATAAGTGTTAAGTTAGGAAGTGATTTTAAAGTGGTTGAAAACACATTAAAAAGAAAAAAAAAAAACTAACACCTGCAAGACAAAGGCATAATGAGCTAGTATGCATAGCGTACTAGCTCATTATGTAATACTCACCTGAGATTGAAGCCCTTGCTGCAGTGCCTGTACACTGCTCCGGCGGCCGACATCTCTCCCAGGGGTTACTTCCGGGTATCATGGCTCTGGCGCTGTGATTGGCCGGAGCCATGATGACGACACTCCCGTGCATGTGCGCGGTAACGGCACACTCACTGAAGCAACGGCACATACGTGCCATTGCTTCAGTTTGTGTCAGTGCGCATGTGCCGATGACATTGTCAAATGCAGATACAGGGGATATCTCCTAGACCGTGCAGGTTTAAGAGATATCCTGGGTAGCTACAGGTAAGCCTTATTATAGGCTTACCTGTAGCGAAAAGTGATCTGTAAGGGTTTACAACCACTTTAACCCCCCTGGCGGTATTCCCAAGTCTGGCTCGGGGTGGATTTTCAATACAAAAGTGGTATCCCCGAGCCAGACTCGGGATCGCATCGCAGGATGTAGCGGATACTTACCTTGTCCCCTGGATCCTGCAATGTCTCCCCGCTGTGATTGGCGAGCCGCCATGTCTCGCTCGATTCACAGTGCTAAGCTCCGTTCCCTGCAAGTGTTGCGATGCACGGGGACGGAGTTCGGCGGCAAATTCAAAAAGTGAAACACATAGTACAGATACAGTATACTGTCATCTTACAGATTACAGTACTGTATCAAATAATTACACATCCCCTTTGTCCCTAGTGGTCTGTCCAGTGTCCTGCATGCAGTTTTATATTATAAAAACTGTTCTTTCTGCCTGGAAACTGGAGATTGTCCATAGCAACCAAAACTGTCCCTTTACATCAAAAGTGGCTTTAGATCAGCTAGAAAACAGTGATAATAAATTAGAATCACTTGCAGAATTGAGTGATAGTGATTCGTGGGGAAATCCGTCACCAAACACTAAAAGTAACGAAATCGACAATTCTGCAACTGAGCAAATTTCAGTGTTTTTGATTTGATTACATTATTGAATAATTTTTATTATTATTATATTATTATTTGGTATAATTATTTATAGTTGTTTATTATATTATAATTTTTTATTTCATTTTTCAGACTTTATCATACCCGGGATGTCTATTAGACTCTTGTTTGGACAGATTTAAGTGAATTATTCCTAAGAATTACAGGCCTATAATATAAAACGCCATATTTCTGTGCAAAATAATTGTACCGCTTTCAGCACCTAAAATCTGAAATAATCATACCGCCAGGGAGGCTAAGGGCTAATTTAAGGATTAAATGTTAGGATGGATTAATGTTTTTGGATTTGTTTAGGTGTCAAGTTTAAAGAACTGTTGTGGTGCGGTATTTTGCTTGTTGAGTGTGTTCTTTTAAGGCAGCCAACACCGGGCAATAGCAGAAAAAAACTTACACAATGGGGTTGATTGAGCAAGCTGAAGAGAAGCTGAATTGGCTACCATGCAGAGCTGCACCAGATTTTGCACTCTCCAGTTTTAATAAATCAACCCCAGTATGTGTGTTTTGGTGTGTGACTCTGCAAGACCTTTGACACTTGAATAACAACATTATGGGGAGCAGGAGGCGGAGCCTAGCGGAGCAGACATGCATTGTTAGAGCTCCACACCGCTGAGGAGAGAAGAGAAAGACAAAGCGGAGCCTGCAGGCTCAAAAGGTATCCATTTGAACCTTTTTGCCCCAGGGAACAAACTGTGAAAGTTTGGGCAGGAAATATGGTACTGGGAGGAAACCGTGGCAGAAATAAAAATCACCTCACAAAGAGCTCACAGGCACTCACTGCAGCTGAAGCAGCTCCAGTCACCTCACAAGATACAGCATCAGGGCGCTCTCACAGACAGAAAATGTCACAGCAAGACTCTCCATTTGAGTCAGATACAGAACAAATCCTCTCACAAACTTCTCCACAAGCCTCCTCAGTATCCCCAGTAATATTATTACAATTTGAAATGATGCTTCATAAGGCTTTAAAACAAACCTCAGACCAAATAACAAAAAGCCTAACCAAAGAAATAAGAGAGCTGGGAAACCGCACCGCAGCCTTAGAAATAAAAATGGATGAAATTGAAATTACAACCCAAGAAAATATAACAGAATTGGAACAATTAAAAAAAGAGAATTTAATACTTCAAACTAAGCTCGAAGATTACGAAAATAGAGCCAGACGTTCAAACTTGCGCATAAGGGGAATACCTGAAACTGTGACAGACCTGCAATCTACTATTACTGCTCTATTACAAGAACTAAAGTCAGATATCCCTATTGAACGTTTAGAACTGGACAGAGTACACAGAGCCCTCACAGCCAAAAAGAAAGACGGACCCCCACGTGATATAATCACAAAATTTCATTATTACAGAACGAAAGAACAAATACTAATTGCTGCAAGAGAAAAAAAGGAACTTAATTTTCAAGGACACAATTATCAAATTTTTGCTGACCTATCCCAACTTACTATTACTAAAAGACGAACCATGAAACCCCATCTAATGGAACTGCAACGCCACAACATTATGTATCAATGGGGCTTCCCCTTTTCAGTCAGATTTAACTACCAAGGTACAATTTACAGAAGCAGATCAGCAGATGAACTACAACAAACCCTTTTAAGATTAAATCTGACAGAACCCACAAGCAGCAACACTCCCACACGCAGAAGAATGGCGTCATCTTCACCTTCAGGCAGCACCCAGAAAATTTCAGAACAAAATGGGAATCATCATTCTCACAAAAGAGGCCGTTATGCCACATCATCCATGGACCAAGAAGATTCAATGGACTGACATCCTAATTCCTGATATCTCTTCATTTATTATACTAAGAGATGGTTCTCTATAAAAAAAACTATATTTATAACTGAATGTAACTGCATTCTGATAGTCACACACTGTGTGGGATCATGTTACATTCCAGTTATATTTCTAATTACTTCTGATTCATATAGCCTTAGAATATATAAGTGAAATAAGGAAATTCTTGTTCAGTTATATATTATCAGGTAATAACAATAGATTTATTACTTTTTAGGACAAATATGTTCAATAATCCAGAAGTAATGGAAGCTTTTTCTTTCTTTTCTTGAAACGGATATATTATTGCCTAACTAGTTCCTAGAGTTATGTTTTTGTTTATTCTGATCTGAGGCAGTGCAACCTCAATTTTATGAGTTAACATATCTAAACAGTTACATATGAATAAAATATGTAATTGTTTACTCTAAAAGGGTTAAAATCCCAAAATAATTCAAACTATCTTCATCAATACCAAAGTTATTAACAGTACCTTTCTAACTGAATTATTTAGCCTAGGGCAAGACTAACCATATACAACCACCCTGGAATAAATAATTTCAACAAAAACTATATTCTGCACTCCAATTAATGAAACATCATTTTGATGTCTTTTGACATAGCACTTCTCTCCTGTAAGCGGAAATCCGTGTACCCCCATTAGCCCTCCTCATTCTCCCAACCATATTATGTGGGAGTGTGACGAAGGCACTTATTCCCCTGAGAGAGATATTTATTCTCTTTCACGGGTAAATTGTGATTACTTGCAAAAAATAATTTATACAATGTATCATCTAATCTCATATGTTTTTTGTTTACTCTTTACTCCAGAATTCACTGGTTTCTTTTCTATCTATTCATCTCTTCAGTCCACACAGGTTGATCTGCGCAGTCAGCTCTGCATAACAAAAAGTAAGTCAAAACTATTTGATCTATTGCCATGGCACCACTGAATATACTTTCCCTGAATGTTCAGGGAATAAATGTCCCTCAAAAAAGGACCAAAGCCTTCCGTACTTTCCATTACAAGAAGGCTCACATAGTATGCCTCCAAGAAACACACTTCACCAAAGATTCTACTCCAAAATATATTTCTCCTTTTTATCAACAAATTTACACGGCTTCTGCCTGTACCAAGCAAAGGGGAACTCTAATTGCATTTCACCGATCCACACCATTCACCTTATCATCAGAAATTAAAGACCCAGAAGGTAGATACCTGATACTCATGGGTTATATAATGGATACAGCAATCACGGTGATTTCCTACTACGCTCCTAACAAACAACCTACACCATTCCTCTCACATATATTACAAGTGATTAATACATACAAAATAGGAACAGTGATAATGTGTGGGGATTCGAACCAGGTCCTCCTCCCATTTCTAGATAAATCACCTTTTACACCATCCAAAATAACCTCTAGATTACCTTTTTCTCAACTTCTTTCCAAATACAATCTGGTAGATTCATGGAGAGAAAGTAACCCAATGAAAAAGATTCACTTATTTCTCACACCCTCATCAAACCTTCACCAGAATAGATCATATTTTTCTAACAATAGGAATGATACCAGAAATTATTGCATCAGATATAATTCCGATTCCGTGGTCTTACCATAATGCAGTATACACTACTATAGCCTCAGCCATACCAAAAGCGCATGACCCAACGTGGTACTTACCGGACATAATGCTCAAACACCCACTACATCAGATGGCCATTGAACAAGCTTTAAAGGAATACATATCAATTAATAATACAACAGACATCTCCCCAATAACACTGTGGGAAGCTCATAAGCCTGTCTTGCGTGGTACAATACAAAGACAAATGGCACTATTTAAACGGGAACGCAAAAATCTAGCAAAAAAACTAGAACTCAATTTTAATGCAGCCTACATATCATTTCAAGATAATCCATCTCAGAGTACAAAATCTCATCTGGAAAAATCTAGATTGGAATACGATCTATTTCTCACTGAGTCAGTTGATAAATCCCTCAAACGCTCCAAACACAATTTCTACATGAATACAAACAAACCAGGTACATATTTGGCTCGGGCATTAAATTCAACTAACAAATCTTTCAAACCAATACGTTTGAAATTATCAAAAAATGTTCACACTTGTAATCCAGTTAAAATAGTCCATAAATTTCACTCACATCTCGCAACTTTATACAAGACAAACAATGAATTTAATCCTACAGAGGCTGAATCCTTCTTCTCAAAAATAACCTTACCTGAGTTATCTCAGAATCAAAAAAGCAGTTTGGATGAGCCTATAACTATAGATGAAGTTGCTAACGCCATAAAAGACTTAAAACTTAACAAAAGACCAGGCCCAGACGGCTACTCGGCTTTATACTATAAAACATTCTCAGAAATACTCTCTCCCATTCTCACTGAAACTTTTAACAAACTTCTAGATGGACATTCTTTTCGGCAAGAAACACTAATGGCAATTGTTTGTATGATCCCAAAACCCCTTTCTGATGATACTTCCTGTGTGAATTATCGGCCTATCTCTCTGTTAAACCTCGATATTAAATTATTAGCAAAAATAATAGCAAAACGCCTCAATAGCATTATAGGAAAATTAATACATAGAGATCAAGTAGGCTTCATGCCAAATAGACAGGCAGGCGATAATATACGCAGGGCAGTGTTATTGGCACATATTGTTAAAAAACAGAAAATCCCTTTATGTTTTCTATCTCTCGATATTAAGAGGGCATTTGACACAGTATCCTGGCAATATATGCAATATTCATTACAAAAATGGGGTTTTGGACCCCACTTTTTAACATGGATCAAAGCATTATATAATAAACCCAAAGCCTATATAAAATATGCTGGATACAAATCTGAAGCCTTTAATATCGAAAGAGGTACCCGACAGGGTTGCCCATTATCTCCCTTATTATTTGCCCTTATACTCGAACCCATGGCCCAATACATCAGAACAAACCAAACTATAACTGGCATTGAAGTAGGAGGTATTACACACAAATTATGTATATTTGCAGACGATATATTACTTTTTCTATCATCACCACAGGTCTCTGGTCCTAACTTAATACCAGCTCTTGATGAATTTGCAGCCCTATCCGGCCTTATGATTAATCCTAAGAAATGCCTAGTGCTTAATATTTCACTCACAAACATGGAATTGATCCCAGCTAGGGCTGCACTCCCATTCACATGGGCAGAAAAATCAATCCCATATCTTGGAATTCATTTAACAGCATCTCATTCTGACTTATTCTCAACCGATTATCCTCCTGTATTAAGACAAATCTAATAAAACAATGGTCGCAACTTCCTTTATCCTGGATAGGGAAGATTAATGCAATCAAAATGACTATTCTACCCAAATTGCTTTATCTATTCAGAGTCCTCCCTATTCCAATTCCTTCCTATTTTTTGAGAATAGTATATACACACACTACATCTTCCCAAAAATAAAGGAGGCCTGGGATACCCTAATTTTACTAACTACTACAGAGCAGCACATTTGGCCAGTCTGTCCAAATACCATGCAAAACAGGAAATCCCATTATGGGTATTTATAGAGGCTTCAGAAAATGACCCTCTATTAATATCAAATTTATTATGGCTTGATCCTAAAGACCGCTTTAAAATTCATAATCCCATAACTAAACACTTCTTATCTCTCTGGGATAAACTAAAAACCAAATATCAGTTACAATCTCCACACAATCCTCTCCTTTCTTTTATCAGAAATCCGGCCTTTTATCCGGCATGGATCTACCCAAATTCTTTTAAAGCTTGGACAACATCAGGCATTCAGACACTAAATGACTTCATAGCATCTAAATCATTCCTTTCATTCCCATCGTTTAGAGAAAAATATGATCTACCAAACTCTGAGATATTTAGATATCTCCAAATCAAAAATTTCTATACACCATTCCTAAAGGGAGATACACCATTATCCCAATTATCCATTTTTGAATCAATCTGTACAAAAGATCCATTTGCTAAAGGTACAATTTCATCACTTTATAATCAATTTTATGGAGTAGTAAATCTTAATAGACCCTCTTACGTTCAGAGGTGGGAGGAGGACCTGGGACGAACTTTAGAAGACACGGACTGGTCTAACATATGGCTCACATCTAAGTCATCTTCACCCAACATCTTAGCACTGGAGACAAATTATAAAGTCCTAACTCGCTGGTACCTTGTACCTGCTAGAGTGGCAAAATATTCACCTAATACCTCAACTCTTTGTTTTCGAGGATGCCCAGAAATAGGCACATATTTACACATATGGTGGACGTGCCCAGTAATCCAAACCTTCTGGAAGGAAGTCTTCGTGATAGCATCTAAAATATTTAAAAAAATAATACAACCAGATCCATATTTAACTTTACTTAATCTAAAACCGGAATGGTTAACACTCTCTCAATTCAAACTTATGATCCAACTAATAACGGCTGCAAAACAAACAGTGGCCAAGGCATGGAAATCTCCTACATTGGTACTAGCAGAAACAATTCACAGAATGAATAATACAATGTCCCATGCTAAGATGGTAGCCATCGATCAAAATCAAATTCCAAAATTTGAAAAACTTTGGCATCCTTGGATAAAACAACAGTTCCTGTCAAACTTCAATGACTCTGTCCTGTTGCCATGGTAACAGATTAAATGACTTACAGAGACACCCATTCTAAGGCTTCAAAGAGAACTAAAAAGAATAATAAACTGACGAGCGGGACAACCTTGTGGACCATACCTCCACCTTTCAACCCTTTTTCTTCTTTCTCTTTCCTTTTCTCCACCTTACGATTAAAGCTCATTATCAGAATTTATTTGACCTATATACACTCTACTTGTAAACAATATGTATAGTAGGTATAAATCATTTAAATACCTACAAAAGTAACTAAGGAAATGATATATATCTTTAATTTAGGTTTACGTGAACCCAATGTTTAATATTTGAAATTTCATGATATTTACCTTTATAAACCCTACTGTAAAACAATGAGCTAACTTTATAGATCCTTGTAAACTTACTTTATGTATCTTTATAACATTGTATACTCAATAAACTTCTTTTGACAAGGAATAACAACATTATATATCAATCACAGTGGCTTGTATTGCATTAACATGTAGTAAAATCATAAGTGTAAAGGGGACCTTAGAGTTAAAGGGTAGGTTGTAGGTCAAAACTCAAGCCAAAACATTTTTGTAGTTTTCAGTGGAACAGGAAATAATTAGACCTCTGTCAATTTTTGCTCTCTATAGCCACGATGGGGGGGTTTGCTCCCACTTCCTGCAATAGAGATAATGTGTCCCCAGGACAGGAAATTAGTAAGTAGGGCATTTCCCCCTCCTCCCCTCTTTGCTTTTATTACTGTCCCTGTTAAAGATATTCTCCCCCTTTCTGTCCTAAGAATACTGTAGTAGCAGAAACATACAAAACCTGGGGCTTTCACTCTTCTCCACTCTACCCAAAAAAAGGTTTTGGCTGGAATTTCTCTTTGAGTGTATAATTTTAGAGAGTAGTAAGTGTTAAGGTAATGGGGAGGTGCACATTAATGTACAACTATAGGCAAAACTTTTCTTTTCATTTGGGATATAGTAAAGGAGGGTTATAACCCCTATCAGTTTTTTTTTTTGCCATCTGTGTCTCATTGGGGAGAGTTACCTTCACTTCTTGACCCATAGCCAAATCAGGGAGTGAGAGATAATCCCCGCAAATTAAGAGAAATCCTTAAGGACCCCCAGGTCACCAGAACTGGTCTCTTCTTTGGAAAATGTCTCTATTACTTTTCTGGGGACAACCCAAAATTAGGGGTTTTCTTTAGTTTCACTTTCAATGATAATAGTAAACAGGACAAATAGAGAGGGTGAATCTCCCTAAAAGGGGCACAAACAGTAATAAAAACTTAATAGGTGTTCTAATCCCTCTTCACTCTGTCCAAAACTAAAAAAAAAGGTTTTGCCTTTAGTTGTACTTTAAGACCCCTTTCACACCGAGGGCGTTTTGCAGGCGCTATATCGTTAAAAATAGCGCCTGCAATCCGCCCTCAAACAGCTGCAGCATTGTCTCCAGTGTGAAAGCCTGAGAGCTTTCACACCGGAGCGCTGTGCTGGCAGGACGGGAAAAAAAGTCCTGCCAGCAGCTTCTTTGGAGCGGTGAAGGAGTGGTGTGTTTACCGCTCCTCCACCGCTGCTCCCCATTGAAATCAATGGGGCAGCGCTGGGATACCGCCGGCAAAACGCCGCTAATGCGGCGCATTGCAGGTGGCTTTAACCCTTTCTCGGCTGCTAGCGGGGGTAAAAGTGCCCCGATAGCGGACGAAATGCACCGCTAATCCGACGGTAAAACGCCGCTAAAAATAGCGGCGTTTTACCGCCGACGCTATGGGCGGCCCGGTGTGAAAGGGCTCTAAGTGTCAAGGTGATGATCAGCATTAGGCATAGCTGAAACTTGGGAGGACATAGGTGTTTTTTTTTTACTTTAACATTTCACATGTGTTTTTAGCACTGAAAATGCTGAAAATATCTAGCATGGAAATTATCCAGCTCTGTCACAAGTGCCAAAAACTAGTGGCTGGAGTAACCTGTTATGCTTAAAACAGTCACATCATTACCTGCTAATATTGAGTGTATAACCAACCTAATATCTGATGTACCATGTATTACAAGTTTGTAAACCTCACTGAGAACTGTATGGGAACACAAGGAAGTCAAGCTAATTCATTTACTATGCCAGTTGCAAGTAATTAAAATGTAATCAGTACTGCACTTAAGCTACACTCTTTTGACTCATTTGCTGAATATACCTAAATACCTTGTATTGTCAAAAGTATTGGGACACCTGCCTTTACACACACATGCACTTTAATGTTAGCCTAGTCTTAGTTGTAGGGTTCAATACTGAGTTGGCCCACCCTTTGCAGCTATAATAGCTTCAACTCTTCTGCGAAGACTGTCCACAAGGTTTAGGAATGTGTCTATGGGACTGTTTGACCATTCTTTAAAAAGCACATTTGTGAGGTCAGGCACTGATGTTGGTAGAGAAGGCCTGGCTCACAGTCCCTGCTCTAATTCATCCCAAAGGTGTTCTGTCGGTTGGAGGTCAGGACTCTGTGCAGGCCAGTCAAGTTCCTCCACCCCAAACTTGCTCATCTGTGTCTTTATGGACCTTGCTTTCTGCACTGGTCCAAATCATTTGGTGGAGGGGGATTATGGTGTGCAGTTGTTCTTCAGGGGTTGGGCTTGGTCCCTTAGCTTCATTGAAGGGAACTCTTAAGGCATTAGCATACCAAGACATTTTGGACAATTTCATGCTCCCAACTTTGTGGGAACAGTTTGGGGATGGACCCTTCCTGTTCCAACATAACTGCTCACCAGTGCACAAAGCAAGGTGCATAAAGACATGGATGGACGAGTTTGGGGTGGAGGAACCTGACTTACCTGCACAGAGTCCTGACCTCAACCCGATAGAAGACCTTTGGGATGAATTAGAGTGGAGACTGCAAGCCAGGCCTTCTCGTCCAACATCAGTGCCTGACCTCATTCAAGAAGAATGGTCAAACATTCCCATAGACACACTCCTAAACCCTATGGACAGCCTTTCCAGAAGAGTTGAAGCTGTTAAAGCTGCAAAGGGTGGGCCAACTCAACATTGACCCCTATGGACTAAGACTGGGATGTCATTAAAGTTCATGTGCGTATAAAGGCAGGTGTCCCAATACTTTTGACAATATAGTGTATGTCCCACATATTATTTTAACCAGCCTATTTTGAAAATACTGTATATTACAGTAGGTTACAACATCCATTTTATATTAGGGCACAGTCATCTTCCATATATTTCTATTCAGTGGACCTTTAAACTAAATATTTTCAATAATAAAACAAATTAAAATCGAATGCATTCTAAATCACCTGCTAACTGGAGGCCCAATGATAAACAAAGTATTAAAAAAGGAGAGTATTTTTGGATATGTCTCCAAGAACCACAATGTTGTGTGATGTGTTGTACATAGAAAGTTGGATTCAGTTGCCCAGTTTGCATATTCCAGGTTTGATCCATTGAAGTCTATGGAACCAAAAAACAGAAAAAAAGTCCCTGGCCCTTTCCATAAAATGCATAGATGTGAACATGACCCATAGGAAACCATGTAACTGTAGTGTGTTTCTGCAAAACTGAAAATGCACTAAAAAATGCATAGGTGTGAACCAGGCCTGAGAGGCTCATTTGCTGGTACAGCAAGTCCTAATATGCCTTTACAAGGGGAATGGACACAATCCATTGCGAAATTCAATGTTATGTATTTGTTTTCCAGGTTATACAGTAAAAGCAAACATTTTAGAAAGCTACTCCAGCCTGACAGACCAGGCTGATGTAAAAAAAATGTTGTAGTGACATATCAAAAACTTTGCCTACAAGCTAGTGACATCAGTTAAATTGCCATTTTAGTGCCTAAGCAATATTGACAATGTCTACCACTGAAGGAAACCTGCCTTATTGGTAAGTGTCAGCCCTTAGTTGTCGGAACAACATCGACCTAATGGACAGCTGCCTCCATGCCCCATTGTCAGCTTTTCCTCTTATAGTCTCCTCTTCGTTCCTCCCAAGACCTCCTGCTCTCTAGCTCCCTTATCACCTCCTCCCATATTCGCCTCCAGGACTTCCCCGAGCCTCTCACATCCTCTGGAATACCCTATCCCAAATTGTCAGACTATCTACAAATCTATGTACTTTTAGGCGATCCTTGAAAACTTTTCTCTTCGGAGAAGCCTACCCTGCCTCAACCTAACAACTGCACTTTTATTTTCTTCATCAGCTCATCCCTCCACAGTTAATACACTTTCGTATCACTTGTCCCTCCCTTCTAGATTGTAAGCTCTAATGAACAGGGCCCTCTGATTCCTCCTGTATTGAATTGTATTGTCATTGTACTGTCTGCCCTAATGTTGTAACGCGCTGCGCAAGCTGTCGGCGCTATATAAGTCCTGTATAATAATAATGATAATAAAAATGTGAACATTTCATAACAGTAAAATGTGGGCATGACCCAGGTACCAAACAAAAATCATGTTTTGTCATGAACACTAGTTTTAATCAGCAGTCCCAGTGCCCGATTATATCATCATTATCTCGGGTATACTAATAAATACCTAAATATTTTCTTTATGTAAAAACATTACTGAATTACCATTTTTATAGATAGTGCATTTCTACCTTTTTGGGCAAAAGTCATACTTGGAAACATAACCAGGATATTCATAAATCAAAAATATGAAACTCTTCTGGAATGCTTCTGTGCTATTGTATGCCAAACTTCCCTTTATCTCAATAGGGGCTTCCCTTCTTCTAATTTAGAAATTAACTTTTTGAAGGGTAACTGAATTAATGACCACATCCTTCCTGTTAAATCTTCAATATTCTTCTCTTTTCTAGAAAAAAATGCGTTTGTATTATCTCCAGAAGCCAGTAGGATTCTGCAATAAATTTTGCTAAAGTCTGTAAGGTCCTTGTTTTTCACTGCTTCTATGCATTTCTCTGTTTACCAGCCCATGGAAGAACTAACATACTGAGTTCTAGCCACCCTGGATTTGAGTCCTGCCTATGTAATCTCTGTTATCTTGCAGTATTTTCTCTACTTGTCTTGCCAGTGTGGTCCCTGCTCATCTTGTTTGAATCTCATTATGTAACCTTGTTAAGCACTGCATCTTCACGTTTTGTTTATGTCTCTCAGTCTTGTTCATTATTTTGCCTAACTGCTGTTCTTTTGTTGCCTATCTGAACTCTGCTTTTGTCTTCAGTTCACAATGTGTTTATTGTCTTATTTCCGTATTTCTCACACCTCTGCCTTGCCCCTTTGCTCTTTGTAGCTATACTGACCTCTATCTCCTGATTGCCCCTGGTTATATCTTGTAAAGGAGTTTGCCTTCTTGTTTGCCAGCTTGCTTCTTAGTCGGTCTGCCTGCTTCAAAACTACTGTCTAAATTAATGTTAGAATGTTTTTCTTCACCTATTTAGTACTTCTTATTTATTTTCTAGATTCTTCCTTTCAAGCCATTATTTCTCCCATGTTGCTGCGCTTAAGCTGGCCATACATGGCTCAGTTTTTTTTATCCAACCACTGGGCTGAATGAAAAAAAATAACCAATACCCCACCCACACATGCTAATTGGCTGCAGTGTTGATGGAAGCCACATTTTCCAACAAGCCAGTTCATGAGAACTTCTGATAGTTCATGAGAGCAGTGATAGATGGGTCGAAAATTTTGATCCAACTATGCCCAGCTTTAGCCTTATGGTCTTCGGTTTTCTTAACTAGTCCCACTCCTAGTTTCTCTCTTAAAGGGAAAGTGCAAGATGTCAAAAACCCAAATATCTATACTCACCTATGTGACTGCAGCATTGGTCAGATGCTGCACTTGTCCCCTGCCAGCTCTAAAACCGAGAACTGAACAATCCCATGATCGCTGATCATTCACTTCTCGATCTTCACTGAGCAGAGAGCTGTGACTGTCAGTCATTTGCTCTTTGCTCTGCCGATCCAGTGCTCACTAAAGTGCTAGGCTGTGGAAGGGGCAGAAGCTGCTGGCTCAAGCTCTTAGCGGCACCCTGAGAGGCTGAGCCAGCTGCTGGTCAGGCATGTGGGTGAATTCCGACACTATTGTCGGAATCTCTCCAGAGTCTGGATCGGCTCTGTGACGTCAGCTGACAGCTCCCTTCAGCCCGAATTAATCTGGGTCACAGTAGTGCAGAAATAATGGCACTCCTGTGACCCACATGGAAAGTACTACATAGTTGATAGTAGATCTAAAGGTGATTGTTCAATCTGATAGTATAGTGTATGGTCAGCTTCAGTCTTTTTTTCTTTGCGCCTCATTCTTTTGTTTGCCTGTTTCCTGTTAGTATTTTTTTTTCTAATCTCTGTTTTTCTCCCGTGCCAAGTAAGTCTTGTGGCATCTTAGTACCACTAGACAAATGTAGTCATGGAGAAGACAGGTTAAGTAGCAAGCTAAAACTGCAGAGTTCTAGACTTGTGCCTAGTTGCTAGGACTGCCCTTGTCTGTGTGTCTCTATTCACTGCTTAGGGTATTGAACTTAAGATATTTTGGCTGCTGACTGTGATAGCTAATCTTGTCCCTGGTCCCTGGTTATCCAAACTTCTGTCTTGAAATTGGAGTCCTACTAATCAAAGCAAAGAGTTTGACACAATAAAGAGTGCAAAATCTGGTGCGTCTGTGCATTGAAACCAATCAGCTTCCAACTTTTTTTTTTTTTTGTCAAAGCTTAATTAAACAAGCTTAAGTTAGAAGCTGATTGGCTAAAATGCCCAGCTGCAATAGATTTTGCATTCTCCAGTATTAGTAAATCAACCCCAATGCATAGAATTTGAAGGATACTTTTAAGGGTGCCATTGTGGCTGGCTGGACACCAAAGAAAAAGGCTAAGTTGACAGAGACTGCTTATAGTACAGCTGAATTCTTGGTGAAATAGTTTTAAAAAATGAAAATGTGTATAACGGAGTTAATAAAAAAAATAGTGAATCAATATTAAAATGTTACTTTTTCAGGTTTGAGGGAAAAACCAATGCAGGCTGTAATCCAGTTTATTAAACTACATCCTTAAAGCAGAACCTCTGGAAAAATGCTAATTACATGGTTGAAATTATGTATTGGGGTCATTTTAATTATTAAAAGATTTATAAGTTTGATCCGCTAGTCCTGAGATTAGTGACTTTTTTTTACTACTGCATTTATTCAAGACAGTTTGGCCATCTCCCTGATCTCAGCATGTGATTGGACAATGAAATAGCAGTAGCAGACTAATAAGGTCATTCTTATGTCACCATGTTTCTTGTGATTACATGTACATTCAACAGCAGACCCTAATGAATACTAACTCTCCCTAAAGCTTCCCCCAGATTTAACTAATGCAGCACTTACACTAGTTGTATTGAAAAAAATACACTTACCATATATACTCGAGTATAAGCCAAGATTTTCAGCACATTTTTTTGTGCTGAAAATGCCCCCTCGGCTTATACTCGAGTCAAGCACTTTTCTGCAGCAGAGAATGACATTTTCTGAACTGAATTTGGGGCCCAGTATCTTGGGGGCACTAGGTGCTAGGAACCCCAAATTTGGTGTGCAAACCCAGTGGAACTAGCACTACAACATATCCAAGTTGGGGTTCCTAGCACCAAGTGGTCCCGAGATCCAAGGCCCCAAAGTCGGTTCGAAAAATGTCATTCTCTGCTGCAGAAAAGTGCTTGACATTTTCTGAACCGACTTTGGGGCCCCGTATCTCGGGGCCACTTGGTTCTATGAACCCTAGCTTTGGATATGTTGTAGTGCTAGTTCCATGGGTTTGCACATCAAATTTGGGGTTCCTAGCACCAAGTGGCCCTGAGATACGGGGCCCCGAAGTCGGTCAACTGCGTCCATCTGCAGCAATGTCATTTCGGGACCCTTTGGGTCCAGAGACCCCAAATTTTGGCTGCAGCTAGGGGGCATCTAGGAACCTGTAACTACTGAGTTTGAAGTTCGGGGAACCTATGGCTACAAATGGGCACAGTGAGGCTGCAAATGGGCAGTGTTGACCCTCTTTTCCACTTACAGTAGCTGCGCATTTCTCACCATAGGCTTATACTCGAGTCAATACGTTTTCACAGTTTTTTGTGGTAAAATTAGGTGCCTCAGCTTATATTCGGGTCAGCTTATACTCGAGTATATACGGTAATAACATTTTAGTGGTTACATAACCGTATGATTTATTTTTTAGATACCTGGAGTTATGAAACAAAATCTATAGTGGACTCCTACCACCAACAAAATTGTCTAAGTTCAATCTGGTAACCAATTAGTGCTCCTGAGTTCACATATTTCTTTTTTGGGATTAGGTGGACAGCTGGACAACACTAGACAACCAATTTAATTTGATTTATCTTTTTACTGGCGTCCTGGAGAAAAACGAGGATCCGTATCATATTGGTTTTGCAATTACCCTTTTCTGAGGAATGATAATTCTTAATTTTCAAACACTACTTAAAGTGGTTGTAAACCTCAGACATGAAATATGAACAAAGCATATCCCTCTATAGTGTGTCTCATTCCAGAGCACTAAATGTCATTTCTGTCTGCTGCCTCATTTATTTGCTATTAGCATGAATCACTTCTGACAAGTTTTCCTGACACCAAGAGAAAAAATGGCGACGCAGAGGGAGCTCCAGCTAATTGACAACCTCAGCTCTGTTCCTGTATGCTGTGTGAAGGTGGGTGTGTCCCTTCCCTCCAATCAGCTCTCGGAGTTCTCCTCACTGAGCTCTGCAAATCATACATTCAGTCCATTTTTTTTCACAGCTCAGACAATCTTTATCAATTCTAGACTTTGAACGGATATAGAAAAGAGAAGATTGCAGATAAACAGGTACAATTTATGTAGGAGGATTTGTTTCGACTCTGTGTATCACCTGAGGCCAGTTACTTCACTGGGTACATGTAAGGGTTTACAACCACTTTGAAGACTAGTACACACGGCAGTTCAATAAAAACTGACCAACAATCAGCCTGTGTGTAAGGCAGCAGGTCTGCTTTGTTTGGCCAGCTTCTGTTGGACGAACATGCTGAAAAACCAACCGTCGACCGACTACCGATCAGTGCTCTCAACCAAAGGAGTGTTCTGGTGGGGGGGCACTCACCTGTCCCACAGTCCAATGATATGGCTGCCCGGAGCCTCGCTCCTCTCCCCCTCCTCTCTGCAGTGCTGTCATAGCAACTGTGGGGACCCGGCCATGACAGCTTGTGGCTTCACAGCCGGGCGCGCACTGTGCATGCACGAGTAGCGCTGCGCTCTGCTATTGGCCAGGCAATCTTCTGGAACCTGTGACATGTTCCAGAAGATTGCAGGGAGGGAGGGGCCGCCTAGGGGGAGAGGAGGAGCCGCCTAGGCGGCCAACAGAAGGAAGGAGGAAGTGGGACAGGAAGCCCCTCTCAAAAGAACCCACTCCCCCCCAAAAAAATGACATGCCAAATGTGGCATGTAAGGGGGCGAGGAGTGCTTAAAGCAGAAGTTCCACTTTTGGGTGGAATTCCGCTTTAAGTGTGTTTAGATAAAAAATTGTGATAAAAATTAGTGGAGTAAGACTGTTAAAACTCATATGTATATAATGTATATGTCGCCTGACTATGGCTATATAGATTTTTTTGTCATTTACATAAAAACGATTAAAATAATTAAATTGTGCCAGTTTTTACAGCCCTTCAAGTGCAATTTAATTTTGTTCACTGGTTTTGGATTACCTTGAAGACAACTAGTTATTTTACAACTGGCCTACCCATGGTCATTATTATTTTAGCTATGGGCACTCAATTAATCAATTGAATCAACAAACAAAAAAATAAGTGTTTAGGAAAAATGTCAATGTTTATTATGTTATTTTCCTGAACGGGGTAAAACCTCAATGATAGAACAGAAACTCTATTGCCATGTACAGGCGATTGCACATTCCGGCAACAAAATCCATGTTTTTTTTCCGACGGATGTTGGCTCAACCTTGTCTTGCATACAACACGGTCAAACAAATCTTGTTGCAAATTCCGAACGTCAAGAACACGGTGACGTACAACACGTACGACGAGCCGAGAAAAATTAAGTTCAATAGCGAGTGCGGCTCTTCTGCTTGATTCCGAGCATGCGTGGAATTTTGTGCGTCGGAATTGTGTACACACGATCGGAATTTCCGACAACGGATTTTGTTGTCGGAAAATTTGAGATCCAGATCTCAAATTTTGTTTGTCGGAAATTCCGACGGAAAATGTCCAATTGAGCATACACACGGTCGGAATTTCCGACAACAAGCTCCCATCGAACATTTCCCGTCGGAAAATTTGATCATGTGTACGTGGCATAAGATTTCATGACAATTTTCAATCACTTTTAAGCCACCAGGGTATGCAAATATGACCACAAGTAATTGTCAGAAACTAGCAAAATATACCACCCATGAGCTAGATTTACTGTCAGAATTTGGTTAATTGTGAATTTGACACCGAGCAATACATTGACAGTTAAAATACAATCTACTGAAATGTCAAACTGAAGTGGAATTGACATGAGAAAAGCTATGGCACTTTGTCATATTTTTTATTTTTGTATTTTTCTTCTGCATTTGGTCAAAGCTATTTTAAGCCTATCTCCCTTTAGTTGATCAAAACCACTATTTTATGTCTCTTTAGCTGCTTTGTAATTTCAATTAAAATTTAATTGAAAGTGTAATCTGTCTATCAGGTTGCCTTGTGTATGGCCAGCTTCAGTAAAATAAGCACTATTTTGAATTTAGTGCCAATAATGTTTAAATATGTGGAGACATTTGGCCTTACACAGTCTGTGTTGATGGCATTATATTTTCCAGATGGCTGGGCATGACTGGGAGCAGCAAAGAACGTGAACCTATTAAATATAAAAAGAAAGTTGGGGTTGACCTGTAAAGTCAAAAGGAATTATAAAAATGTTCTTATTGTTAAATTAGTCTGACCTCTATGCCAAATAAATAAATAAATAAATAAATAAATATATAAATAAATATAAATATATATATATATATATATATATATATATATATATATATATATATATATATATATATATATATATATATATATATATATATATATATATATATATATATCACCATTAAGTAGATAAGATCTAAAATATATATAAGAAAGTAAGAACCAAGAGTTAATAGAAGATGGCCTTTGATTCTTTGCAAAATTTACAAATGTTAATATTTCACTGTTTTAGAAGAAAGATTATTCTGTATAAGAAAATTCTATTTCGATTCAAACTGTAAACAAAATGGCAAGCTGACAAAACTGTAATAATATATAAAAAAAGGTTATTTCTATAAATAGAAGAGTGCACATATCCACTTTAAATCTTGCCAAGAGTCTTAGAAGAATCAGTGCAATTAAAGGACATGACCTTGAGCAAGTTCACACTTAATATTTTATTTCTTTAAATTTGAAACATGACAAGATGCAGAAAACATCCCAGTGGATTGCTACTAGTTCAATTAGCAACCTTAAGGCCATAGATAAGTATGTATCTATCCCTGGTATTCTGTCAGCAATCCTTATTTTTTTCACCAGTAACAAAATCCTGTGAATAAACCCATTTCGTCCAAGTAGCAGAAAGACCTGCTTTCTACTGCTCACAGAAATCTGTCCTATAGGCAAGAAAATTTCATCTACATCACAGCTGCCGCAATGGTAAATGTGAAGTGACTAGCAAACTACACAGTTACTATCTACACAGAGGAGATCAGGGTAGCTCATTTGACAGAGCTGTTAACACTATTTCTCCACAGCTGGGAGACATTAGCTTAATATCTAAAAATTGGCATATTTTCTAGAACAGCGAATTAAAAAAAAATTAAAAGTAGGACAGATTGAGTGAAGGTTGTGAACTGAACTTTAGCATTTAATATAATGACTTAAAGGGTAACGTCACCTTTATGGCAAATGTGGTAATGGCAGAGCAGCAAAATCATATAATTGTAAAATGTATTTATCTTAGTTTATTAGGCTTCTGCAGGTTATTGAGCTACTCATTTTACTGTTTCTATTAAACTTGTAGCCAAAGGGAAATTATAAATGCATCAAGCGTGTTCAGTAAGGCAGCTTAATTCACTAAAATGAAGTTCTCACTGAGATGCTTTGGTATTATTTACTAAAGGTAAGTAGGCTGTTCACTTCACAAATGAAGTTGCACTTTGTAAGGGAATTTGCTCCAGAACAAGGTAAATGAGGGGAAGCGTTGTTGACTTACATCACCCAATCACGTGCAAGCAATAGATGCTGTTTTTTTTTTTCCATGCACGTGATTGAGTATCCTTTGCAAAGTGAAAGTTTACAGTATTCATTAGGCTATGAGGAAAATTTGCTTGCAAAGTGCAACTTTACTTGTAAATTAAACAGCCTATTTGCCCTTAGTAAATCAACCCCTTTATGCTGCTTTAATCTGGGTTTAATCTGGGTTGTATGCAGCTCACAGCAGGGGTCTGGTGCATCATTTTTGGCTGAAATCGGACCTGAAACGGACCAAAAGACGCACAGGGCTCCTGAGCAAATTCACACCGGAGCCGCAGCGGAAATATGTGAACCGGCTCCATAGAGAGTCGGTCAAAATCACCTGCTATTGCGAATTGGATGCAGGGAACCCGCATTCAATTAGCAATAGTGTGAACCCAGTCTCAAAAAACAGAAACAGGAAGGGTAGTGTGTGTCTCCTCTAAATCATTGAGTTTTGTGTGTGTTGTGTGTTCCAAATAGAGCTAAAGAGCTGAATTACTTTTTTTCACAGTAAAGAAGTAGAAAACTACAGAAATCTTGCAGTCAGCAGACCCAGAAGCTTCACTAGCTGGCTGCATATAAACTATCTATATGCAACAATTCATATTTACCTGACTATAAAAAACTTAAAAAATATAAGACATACATTCTAAATCCAAAGCACAATATAGTATTATATAAATACAAACACAATATTCACGAAACTCTTTAATAAGCCAATGAAATGTTTTGGAAAGTCTTTATATACATGCATTTTATTTGTTTTACAGATAAACTTTTAATACATAACAAAAAAAAACCCAAAGTACTGTGGGCTAGCTAAAAAAAAGCACAGCAAACATAGCCCCCTTTCAGGCTCCATGCACACTAGCATTTTTTAAAAGCTCAAGAAAACACTAGAAAACAATGCTGGATGAAAAATGCGAATAATAGCGTTTTTTTCGCTGGCTTGTAGTAGCATTTAGAAGCATTAGCATTTTATTAGCATTTTTGCAGTACATGGAAAAAAAAAAAGCTGTTTGCTTTTTAGCAGCGTTTAGGAGCGTTCCGTGGTTGCTATATATATATATATATATATATATATAATACTAGGTTCTTTTTTTTATTATTTGGCCATGGTAACTATAGAAAACATATACAAATTCACTACACATTCCATTCAGGAAAAATTTATATACTGTATATCTATAGAGATTTTAACGGTCAAGATGATAATTTAAGCAAAGCAAAAATGGAACTAAACGTTTCAGTGCTGTCAACACATAGAAGACATCTCAAAATGTCAGAATATCAGGTGCATTTTAAGTAAAGACGCATAGGTGTTTATTTACTAAAGGCAAATGAGCTGTTTATTTTGCAAGGGAAGTTGCCCTGTGCACAAGCTTAGTCAATGAGGGAACTTCTGCTGACTTCCATCATCCCATCTTGTGCAATTAGAAAAGCCGTTTTTTTTTTTTTTTTCTTCCACTTGGGTATTGTCAGGTTCCACACTTACCAGACAGGTGAGTCCGCTTGGACAGAGGGTAGGCTCCCTTACGTATCCGACTCGGGGCCCCTGATAGAGCAGACAGGAAGCCCGCTAGTACGGAGTGGTATAAGGGCCTGGTTAATGGATCCTGGAGAAAGGTGGTCTTTCATACAGCAGGTAGAACTCAGGAACACTGGAACTGATGCTGAGCAGGAGCTTACTAGGCTGGTCACACACAGGCAGAGGTCGGCAACGGGCTGGCAGCAGAAGTACAAAAGGAGCAGGCAAAAGCGGGGTCAAACAAGCCGGGGTCGGGTTCAGGCAGCAATCAGGGAGGTCCAAAAAGCAAGCCGGGTCGTAATAGGTCAGAACTTCAGAGATACGGAACACAGAGAGGATCACGGAACTTTGGCACAGAGCTGTTGATCAGGCAGCACCGATCAGGGATTGAGGTAGACCTAAATAGGGCGATTGGCGCCAAACGCTGCGCTCGTGCGCGCACCGCTACGCCCAGATGCCCGCGCACCTGCGCCCGAGCGTGCCCCCGAACACCGGCGCGCACGCCAGCACCACCAGGCACGCCTGCAGTAACGCCCATAGGAGGACGCGCGCTAACGCGAACGCGTATACGCGCGCGCCCGGACGCCACCCTGCACACCATGGCCAGCCAGACTAGACACACCGGTGCCCCCAGGAACACGCTCCCCAGCACGCACAGGAACACGCGCACCAATGTGCCCCGGCGTGCACCGGCGCCCAACCAGGTAACCTCTCTGACAGGTATTCTCTGCATGTATTCTCTGCAAAGTGAAATTTCACTACATTCACTAAGTTCTGGGGCAAATTTCCTTGCAAAGTGAACAGCCTATTTGCCTTTAGAAAATCAACCCCATACTGTTCCCACCTCCTGTCACCTCCTAAGCCTCACCACTGGCCAGTGAGCAAGTCCTTCACAGTAATGAGCCAACAGTGAAATTTAAAGTGAACCTATACTTTGCCCGTGCATAGATAGAGGAAATATGCGATGCAAGCTTATGAGCTGCTTACAATATCAGATATAAAAGAGAGAAGTATAAGATAGTAATTCCAGTCAAGAAATAATTATAGGTTTTAGGCAGCTACAGTATGGTGGCTACATCTATTGTTATTTCTCTAGCTGCTCTTTCCTTTTAGTGCTTATTAGTGGGCCTCATGTAGTATATATTTTTTTTCTTCTGAACAGTGCAATTGTATTTTCAGAGACTGCATTATGGTTTTGTCTCCTAAAACATGGTTTGAATGCTATATGTTCAGCTGGTACTAGCAGTTTTGACAAAGTCTCTAATAGAACAGAGTATGTGCTTTAAAACATTCTAAAAAAAGGACTTATTTGGCAAGACTTGGCAAATCCTTTTAAATGAATGTTCACTTTTTTACCATGTGATTACATTATCAAACCATGCAGTACTGCAGATATAGTGCTAAAAATGCATTAACAGGACCTTCTCTGGAAATGAGCTTTAAATTATTACACAAAACAGGAATAAAATTAAATAGAGAAATGTGGGAACATAAGTCACAATAAATAATTGCATGTACATGAAACTAATGCTAACTAATAGTCTTCTACCTACAACGTAGCCTTTATGTGATAGATAGATAGATAGATAGATAGATAGATAGATAGATAGATAGATAGATAGATAGATAGATAGATAGATAGATAGATAGATAGATAGATAGATAGATAATTTCATCATTTACCTTTGTATACATTTGTGTCAAGGGAAGCAAGGAAACATTTAGATTTCTAGCTAGCAAATAATTCTGGCATTTCTTTATTTCATTGAAAATGCACCCTAGGACAGAATCCATTATAATGCTCCATAGTGTTTCCATATCTTCTAATTTTCCTTCACACCAGAATCTACCACCTCCTGTATTAGAAGCTAAAGACCCTAAGTCTCCTGCGGTTTTCACCAGCCTGTCAAGGAGAAAAGGTGCTAGAATGTATGAATAATTACAATGTTCCCAGGACTATGTGGTCATAGCAAATATGCAGGCACAATCGGGATTCAGCTGCAAAATCCTAGAGCCGCAGGCTCTTCATTGGTAATCTCTAAGGTGGGTGACCTCATTTCCCAAACCTTTTTCACAGGATGGTGGATCCCGTTTTGCTTGTAGTATGCTAAGTTATGTGAATGTTATGTGAATTACAAAAATGAGTACCAAAGCTATCAATACATATATTATGAAACTTGCATCTTAGACCCCTTTCACACTGAGGCAGACTTCAGGCACTTTAGCGCTAGAAATAGCGCCTGTAAAGCGCCTGAAAACTGCTTCCCATTCACTTCAATGTGTGCTTTCACAATCGGGTGGTGCGCTTGCGGGATGTTAGAAAAAGTCCTGCAAGCAGCATCTTTGGGGCGGCTTGGGAGCGCTATAAATAGTGCTCCCAAAACACCCTGCCAATTGAAATTAATGGGCAGCGCTTCCAAAGCGCCCTAAAAGCACTTTGAAAGAGCCACAAAACTGGTCTTTTTTCGTTTTTTTTAAGGTCCCGTTTAATACAGGACCTTAAAAAAAACGGCCAACTAGTGCCGGAAAAGCGCTGCTAAAATGGTGCTAAAGCACAGCAAAAATGTCCGGCACTTTAGCTCTGTTTTAGCAGTGCTTCAGTGTGAAAGTAGCTTAAGGTAAGTTAAGTAAGGTTATATCTTTGGAGGCTGAGAACCTTATTCAGTATGATAAATAGACTGGTTGCTGATAGGTTACTGAACTTTGCACTTCAGGTATGTTGTATGCACATCTTTAATAATCCTAAAAGTACACTATCATACATTGTTGTGCTTACTGTATATAAAGTAATGTGTAAATGACAGTAACCATAGCAATAAAACAGAAATCGTATTTTTTTTACTATGAGTGATCTGAACGAATAAAAGCTGGGAAATTATTAGTTGCTTATGACAAGTAGAATGGGTAGAGATCAGTTTTCCAGAAATACTGAAAGGTTCTTTTTGTGTACCAACATCCCTCAAGATAGTACAGCAGAAATGTATGTAGAATGTGGGACTTTAGAGGTACAGCCAATATATGAAAAACACTGTTAATTAAAAATGATGTAAATATTTATTGAAACAATTTAAGAAAAAAGCAATAAAATGTGAAAACAGTTTACATTCATAGTCAAACATCCATAACCAAATATTGACAAATGAAGAAAGAAACTGTAATAACATAGATCTAAGCGTAGCCACGTCCACAAATTTCAACATGTTTCGCCAGGAAGGCTTCATCAGGAAAATGGACGAGGATATTTGATTATTCAAAAGCAATACACATGATAAGAACAACCTTGGATGTATAAAAAGAAAACAAAAAATGAATGATTACATGAAAATAACACATTTAACATTTATATTTATACATATTAATAGCTCTTTAGCTTGCACAACCATGACTCCATCATAACAAACAAAAAAAAAACCCCACACTAAACCCGACCCAACCCTAACCCAACCTTACACCCACCACCTCCATAATCCCCAAACTAACACAAACACCACCCCTACGTCAACTCCATACCTCAATAAGAGTTTCGGGGAAGTCGCAGGGTCCGGTGTGTCGGGTAAGAGGAGAGGAGGGGAGGGGGAACCCTCAGAATTCACTGCCCCTATAGTCCAGAGAAGTTGCCAGATCACCCATAGGGAGGGATGTGTGTTTTTATAAGTAAAAAACCATCCAGAAAAAAGGAAATGATAATCATATCTGCAATATATATCATAGATAATAAAAAAAAAAAAAAAAGAACACATACTACGGATGAGGGGGGCATAAGTCCATAGCAATACCTAGTCAATGGACCGTACTTACCATCATCCAATAAAAACAATCAAGTATTTATATTGGGAGCTCATGCGGACTAATGGCACAGTACCAAATATGGAAATGCATCTATGTGAGAATCCAAAAAGGACACAGCTACTTCATAGTTTCTGAAACGATATGTGTATATATATGCGCCTGCATTAATATATCTTGTATAAAAGATATATATATATATGTGTGGTGTGTCTCTAAATCCTTAAGAGCCCTTTCACACTGGGGCGGTTTGCAGACGCTATTGCGCTAATAATAGCGCCTGCAAACCGACCCGAAAGGCGAGGGCTTTCACACTGGAGCGATGCGCTGGCAGGACGGTAAAAAAAGTCCTGCCAGCAGCATCTTCGGAGTGGTGAAGGAGTGGAGTGTATACCGCTCCTTCACCGCTCCTGCCCATTGAAATCAATGGGACGGCGCGGCTATACCGCCGGCAAAGCGCCTCTGCAGAGGCGCTTTGCGGTGGTATTTAACCCTTTCTCGGCCGCTAGCGGGGGGGGTAAAACCGCCCCCCCGCTAGCGGCCGCATACCGACGGTAAAACGCTGCTAATAATAGCGGCGCTTTACTGCCGACGCTGCCCCCGCCCCAGTGTGAAAGGGCTCTAAGAGCACATGCTTACCTTAAAGATATCACACCGCTGTGTAAGAGACTACATCACATCCCTACTGGTACAGTTGGGGAAAAGCCCGAAGGTGATAAGTCTCAGAGATTAGTCAGCTCCTATGTTTCAAATAGAGCAAGGAGATGGCTAAAGACAATCTAAGAAAAAAAAAAAAAAACAAGAAAACAGGCACCCAAAGCAGTGCTTAGTTCCCAATTAAGTATACCGCAAGATGCTAGACCAGCCATCAGTCATTATAGTTTTACCTAGTGCCGACGTCCGTGTTCAACATGAGCTCCCAGGCTGCCAACACAGGCATCAAAATGTGTGGGGTTTAAATATCCCTCCCCATGGCGCCAAAATGCAGTGCATGACGTCACGCCGCACCGGCATCAAGCGGACACAAAAGGGAGGTCCAAGGTCCATGGACTGAATACTCGGAACCGGATACTAAGACCCGGAAGCAAATAGTGCTTCCGGTGGCCAAGAGCAGTAATATAACCCACATTGGGGACAGTACTGGACCAAGGAGATGGAAAACTTGGGCAGATGGTATATAATGGCTTTGGTCACAGTTAAACCGGAATGCCATGGATCAAAAGGATACCTCAAGGAGGGCGTGGAGCCGGTTGGCACCACCCCGAAGGGGGTGTAAGCCAACACTACTCCACACCCTTGGGCGTCCATACGGGGATCTAAAGGCACTGAACTGGGGAAGTAAAAATGAGGGAACAAAAAGGCAAAAAAAACAAAAACAAAAAACAAAACAGCAACCCACAACCCACATAGAACTTAGATGTGGTCATGATTATGCATCACAATATTTAATATAAAAGTTACACACATTATTTGTATCTACATATAGAGGGTTATAGAGATATATAAAATATCACAGCTAACTCAGTATATATTGCTTTCCCTATTCCAAAACAAAATTCTAAATAACAAGAGGCAACCTTGGGCAAGACAACCCACTGGAAACTAATCATGGTATGGTATACGTCTCAAAGTCCCATATTGTTCAAAAGTAATGAGTGATTCAGAAATGAAAAGGATAGATGGTGAAAATGAAACAAACCTATGGTCAGTGTACCCAAATAGGTAACCACATTCAGGAATCGAACCTATGGCCAGTATGCCCAGATAGGTATCCCCATTTAGGGAACATTCTCTCAAAAAGGCCTGAGTAAACGTGTCCAGATGAGGGATATAGTTCACAGAAAAGGCTTGTAGCTAATCCCCTCATTGAGGCCAGGGGACCAGGTGGCCTGTAAAGAATAGATCCACCTTGTCTCCAATTGAAGGGGTTTATTATCAATGTCCCCACCCCGTTCGTGTTCGGGAAGGTGTTCAAGACTGAAAAAGCCAATAACTTTTAGATCGAAATTGTGGTATAGCCCCACATGACGGCTAATTGGTGTTTCCATCCTATGTTTGGAAATCAGGGACACGTGGTCCCTGATTCTGCAGAATAGTGGGCGCTTTGTTTTCCCATGTAAAATGCCCCGCAACAACATTTCATTAAGTATACAGAACCAACCAATTGGCAGTTGGTTCTGTATTTAGGAGTCCAAATGTTATTATTGGAAGAGTAACATTCTTCCCTTCTAAGATAAAGGGGCAACAATTGCACCTACCACATGGGTAGGTACCCGATGGCTTAGATTTTGGAATGGTCTGATTACTGTGGTGGCTGCTCACTAGAGTGTCTCTCAGGGAACGAGAACGTTTGAAGGTGATCTCTGGATGGGATTTGACAAATTTGGAGATCTTTTGATCAGCTGCCAATAAGTACCAAAACTTATTGTAAATATGTCGGTTATGGATGTTCACCTTTGACTATGAATGTAAACTGTTTTCACATTTAATTGCTTTTTTCTTAAATTGTTTCAATAAATATTTACATAATTTTTAATTAACAGTGTTTTTCATATATTGGCTGTACCTCTAAAGTCCCACATTCTACATACATTTCTGCTTTATTAGTTGCTTATATTTATTGCTTTTGTACTATTTTATTGTTTTTAGCTACACCTTCCGTTCTACTGCAGTGGTAGGAATGATGAGTGACATTCCATTATCTCCACCCAAGAAACAATTTAAGTTCCCAAATATTACATTACAGACTACTACTTATTCTTCCATTGCCATTAACTCAGGCGCAATTGATAGAGATTCACCTATACCGATCAATAGGCAAAGTGTCCAGTTAAATTTTCCTATTAAATCTAGATTAGATTGCAATTTTATTTTTTTTTAATAACAAACATGTCATACTTACCTACTCTGAGCAATAGTTTTGCACAGAGCAGCCATGATCCTACTCTTCACAGGTCCCCTACCGGAACTCTTGGCTCCCCCCCAAACCCGTCGAGTGCCCCACTTGCTATGGAGGCATTGGTGCATGCTCACTCCCAACCACTGCTCTGTGTGTCCATAGGACACACAGAGCGGGGCTCCACCCCGCCCCTCACTTCCTTGTTACTTTCTCTGATTGACAGCAGTGGGAGCCAATGGTTCCTATATCTGAGCCAATGATGAGCAAGAGAGCCTAGAGAGCCTCAGCTATCCTGCACAGAGCTGGATTGAGATCGGGCTCAGGTATGTATTTAGGGGCGCTGCACGGAGTAGCTGCACGTAGAAGGTTTTTGACCTTACTACATAGAATGCAGTAAGGTAAAAATCTTCTGCTTTTACAGCCACTTTAAGTCCTTGCCTCCCTGAAACATGCCGGCTGTGTAATTGTGAACCATTAATGCTATGCTTTTACATTTTTGGTATAGCACTCTTTTTGTTTTATGCTTTCATTGACTTTCTGTGCCCCCATTAAAGGATAGTCCTGTTTGCATGTGAACTGCCTAACCAGAGCCAGTCAGCTTGCTGGTTGATTGTGTTCTCTTCACTGATCTGTATAAATAAATATGGAATTCTCAGTACCTCTTGGATGTACCACTTTAGAGTAGAAGTAGCAAGGCTGCCTGCTAGTGTATAACCAATAAATTACTAATTACACGGCTTCTTTTTTTGGGGGGGAGGAGTTTACTAAAACTGGTGCACACATAATCTGATGCAGCTGTGCATGGTAACCAATCAGCTTCTAGGTTTTTCTGTCAGGCTGTCACGTCTTAATTGAACAAGCTGAAGTTAGAAGCGGGTTGGTTACTATGCACAGCCAGACTCTGTATGCACCAGTTTTAGTAATCCCCCCTAGCATGTAGCTAACAAATTAAGCATGTCTAACTGTGGTGTCTAGATCCCAAGACTGGCTGAATAGCATTACAAATCCTTTGACAGGTAGCACAGCGCCAAAATACAAGCTTGTATGCATTTCAACTATGTATTAAAACAAAATAAAACCCTCCAATCCTTTTGTAGCGGTGTAGTTGCCACTAGTAACAAACAGGGATGAGCCGAACACCCCCCAGTTCGGTTCGCACCAGAACATGTGAACAGGCAAAAATGTGTAATTTTAAAGGCTTATATGCAAGTTATTGTCATAAAAAGTGTTTGGGGACCTGGGTCCTGCCCCAGGGGACATGGATCAATGCAAAAAAAAGTTTTAAAAACGGCCGTGATTTTAATAATGGGGTCCCCCAAAGCACCTTGTCCCCATGTTGATGAGGACAAGGGCCTCATCCCCACAGCCCTTGCCCGGTGGTTGTGGGGGTCTGCGGGTGGGGGGCTTATCAGAATCTGGAAGCCCCCTTTAACAAGGAAAATCCCAGATCCCGGCCCCCCCATGTGAAATGGCAAGGGGGTACAGAAGTACCCCTACCATTTCACAAATAAAGTGACAAAAATGTTAAAAATGACAAGAGACAGTTTTTGACAATTCCTTTATTTAAATGCTTCTTCTTTCTTCTATCTTCTATCTTCCTTCAGTTCCTTCCTCCATCTTCTTCTTCCTCCGATCTTCTGCATCTTGCTCCGGTGTTCTCGTCCGGCATCTTCCTCCGCCCCCCTCTGGCGTCACGGGGAAAGCCACAGGGAAGTCCCCGTCAAGTCCCCGTGCGTCAGAGGGGGGCGCGGTCACCGGGTGGCCCCGCCCTCCATTGTTTAAGAACCGTCAGAAGACGAGAAGCGTCACAAAGTGGGAGCCTCCCATCATGGAATGCGGAGCGGCCCAAGCATGAAGAAGGAAAGAAGACACAGCGGAGGAAGATGCCGGACGAGAACACCGGAGCAAGAAGCAGAGGATCTAGAGGAAGAAGAAGATGGAGGAGGAAACCGACGGAAGATAGAAGATAGAAGAAAGAAGATAGAAGAAAGAAGATAGAAGAAAGAAATGGAAAGAAGAAGCATTTAAATAAAGGAATTGTCAAAAACTGTCTCTTGTCATTTTTAACAATTTTGACACTTTTTTTGTGAAATGGTAGGGGTACCTTTGTACTCCCTTACCATTTCACACAGGGGGGCTGGGATCTGGGGGTCCCCTTGTGAAAGGGGGCTTACAGATTCCGATAAGCCCTCCACCCACAGACCCCCACAACCACCGGGCAAAGGTTGTGGGAATGAGGCCCTTGTCCTCATCAACATGGGGCCAAGGTGTTTTGAGGGGACCCCAAAGCACCCTCCCAGTGTTGAGGGCATGTGGCCTGTTACGGTTCAGGAGGGAGGGGCGCTCTCTCGTCCCCCCCTCTTTTCCTGCAGCCTGCCAGGTTGCGTGCTCAGATAAGGGTCTGGTATGGATTTTTGGGGGGACCCCACGCCCTTTTTGTTGTTTAATTTTGGCGCGGGGTTCCCCTTAAAATCCATACCAGACCTGAAAGGCCTGGTATGGAATTTAGGGGGACCCCCACGCCATTTTTTCTTAAATTTTGGTATGGGGTTTCCCTGTGGGGAAATCCCATGCCGTTTTTATCAATGAACTTTTGTCGGACCGACAATTCATATAGCCATGAGTACTTTTAAATGACTTTTTTTCCTTTGAAATGTCATTTTGCTGTCAGACTGTTCTAAACACGGGAAACATGAGCCCCTTTACAGGCATACTATAGACACTTTAGAGGAATATTACACTTTTCTTGTTTCACTTTAAGCATTATTAAAATCACTGCTCCTGAAAAAATGGACGTTTTTAAAACTTTTTTTACATTGATCCATGTCCCCTGGGGCAGGACCCAGATCCCCAAACACTTTTTATGACAATACCATGCATATAAGCCTTTAAAATTAGAACTTTTGATTTCTCCCATAGACTTTTAAAGGGCGTTCCACGGCTTTCGAATTTGCCGCGAACACCCCAAATTGTTCGCTGTTCGGCGAACAGCAGATGTTCGAGTCGAACATGAGTTCGACGCGAACTCGAAGCTCATCCCTAGTAACAAACTTCCAACATATCACCCCGCTGCCAGACTCCAATATATCATTTGCAGAGACAATGAAAAGTCATTTGCTGTGTTTTGTTTTTGTTTTTTGGGGGGTACAACTTGGTTGGGGAAAGGGGTATATGGGATGCCCATAAAATAGTTCACTTTCCCATCATATTTGTAGATTTTACAGATTAGCACCTAGTTTGAACCTGAAGGAATGATGTACATGTTTAACAGCTACAGTCTTTTCCCTGCATCACCATGCAGACTATTGCTCCTTTTCTGCATAACTCCTGCAGACTATTGCTTCCAGAACTTCCTTACCCATGACCGTGTAAGGATGAGGACATCAGTCTTGACCGTGTAAGGGTGATGTTCCCAGAAATCCTTTCCTCCTCCTGCACAAACCTATACTGTAGTTATTAGTGTAATGTCACATCTTCTTCTTTAAGCAAAAAGGACCCACTCTGAATAGTTCCTCATGCAAACTCTGGTTGCTCGCTGCTACTATGCCAGAGGCCTGTAGTACCTCCCCCCGGAGGCCTAGTGGTTTAAAAGCACATACTGAGTGGTGTTCTACTGTTTCCAGCTAGCCCAGCTTGCAAATGCTGTGCCCTCAGGCCACATCGATTTGACACAACTCCTCACAGCCTCTCCTCTGATCTAGGACTCCTCATCAATGACCGTGTAATGACGAGGACTTCACTAATGACCATGTAGAAGTGAAGTTCCCTCACAGACTTCCTGGCACATCCAGCCCTCCACTGTGGTACACTCATGACCTTTCTCTGCCCTGAGTCCTTGATGGAGAACTTAACTGGACCATACTTTCCAACAGCTTCACCTGCCCCTCTGCTCCAGGAGTTCCTCATCAATGACTGTGTACTGATGAGGACATTGCCAATGACTGTGTAAAGGCAAAGTTCCTTCACACTTCTCCCCAGGCCTCCTCCTGCGATCGGTGCACCTCCCCAGATGGGGGTGCCCTCCTGCTGCTGTCTAGTACTCCATTCTCCACTTCACCCGGCTGACAACTCCTCCCAGTGGCATGTTACCTCAGCTTATATATGTAGCACTAGTATTTTTAATACAGACGCTATAAGTAAAAATGTAGTTGTCTGAAGCTGTAGTTTGGCTCAGACTGCAATTATTTTAAATTCTGGTTCTGTTTCAGCTTGGCTGGTTGTGTGGTTTTCCCCCTGGCCTAGGGATTGCGCCCTATTATTTCAGCCAATGTTGGAAATTGCAACAAGCTGGGTGTATTGAGTGCCTACTTGCCTGAAAATAGTCAGTGGGTGTGGTCTGCCTGCTGTGCATTCTGGGAAAGGGTACTTAAGGGACAGACCCTGTGACAGGGGGTAGTTCCAACCTGATGGCCCTCCTGGCCTAAGGTGTGTCGCAGCCATCAAGTTTGTCTTGGGGCGGATGGCCCGAGGCATCGTTACTGAAGGTAGGCCCAAAAGTCTTGGGGCCTACCGATCCAGGGATGGTCCTGTGCTGTCTTGCCTGCGGGAAGAAGCCAAGCGACTGGAGGATCCAGGGGAGGACTTTTCAGGAGAGGACTGCGCAATAAGGCCGGTGCCTCTAGAAGAGCCTGCAGACTCAGTGGGAGGATGCATCCCGGGTCACATACCAATCAGTACCGTAAGTTCGGAAGAAGGGAACTGGTACTATGTGATTAAGCCTTTGATATTGCAACAAGACGCTAATTACCCAATCCTGTGGCAGAGGATTGTGTAACAGTTACACCAAATCTTAAAGTCTGTGGCAGAGACTATGACCGAGCATCACATCGGCTGCTAGGTCAGTGAGAGAGGCCTGTCCGGTGATTGCTGAATCCAGTTGTGGAGCTGTTGCCCTCTGGATCAAAGAGAGCGTTCCTGATCTGCAATTTCAAGGTACCTGAATTCCCCCTAAACCTTTCATCCCTCTATTGCATGTGTCTTTCTTAAATAAAGCATTGAAGAAAGAGACTGTGTGTCGGAGCTGAAATTACTAAAAGAAGTCTTTAACAGGACCCCTATGACGGATATGGTGAAACAGTAAAGGAACGGTAAGCCCAATCAAATACCAGCAGCTTCTTCGGGGGTCGGTGCTACACATAGGAGGCCTGCCCCCTGGCAATTCCAGTTGGGGATTGGTCAGGGCTCCCACATGAGCTGCCTGCCACTCCTGTTCCTCAAAGCATAGGCCTGCCTACATTTACCTGTGCTGACAGTCTCCCTAGTAAAAAATCCTATACTAACACCTACCTATTGATAGAGGGTGCTACATTTTACAGCCAAGGAAGTTGCCATCTTAACCTCTGTCTCTGCTGCACTTGCCATAGTGCTGCATATTTCACCAGTTGAGACCCCAGCCATTTGATGGCTTGACAGTTCATTTCAGATCACAAGAAACTCAGCACAGACCTGTCTTGCAGGGCGGGGGACCAGATTTTTCTCTGCCACAGTTAGATAACATTTACAGGACTTGCCCCTATCCCCCCAACCTGTGATTGGACAGTAAAATGAGAAGCAGCAGGCTGTTGAGCTCAACTCTGTCACTGTTCTCTTTCCTCCTATCAGCATGCCCCTTGTTAGCACATGAGCACTGCAACACAACTGATTGGCTTCTTGTCCTGCTTCTTCCTCCTGTACTATGAGCTTTGCTTTAAAGGAATTGCAAGAGGCTGATGCCAAGTCAGATTTAGGTACTTACAATGCTTGTATTAAAAAATTATATACACAGTATATATTTAATAATGCATAATAACTACAGAGCTGCATTCATTGTGGTCCTTTATATCTGCCTGGAGTTCATCTTTATGCTGTTTACCTAGAGCTCAGCTTTAATAAAAATTAGAGTGAAGAAATCACCCAGTGCCTGTTCACATACATTGCGGTGACTGATGTTTTTCCATACCGGGAGAATGTCAGTCACCACCAGGACACAATTGTTTTCTGTGTCCTGTTCACACTGCAGCACAACTGGGTGCTTTGATGCAGTAAGCTGCAATAAAATTCAGATGTGCAGCATTTTTTTGCAGCACAAGGAAAACACTACATGTACAGCAGTGCAAAGCACCACGTTGCTGTGCAGTGACACGAACAAAGTGTCACTTTTTTGTGCATTTTAAATAAAGTTTGGACAAAAAAAAGAAAAAAAAAGTAGCTGTGCAATGCATAGTATATATGGATAAATTAGTTGGACAGTTTCCAGAAACAGACAAATTACTCATAATCCCTGGTACATTATTAAAAAGTAAGAGAGAGACCATGCTCTCTCGAAGATTATGGCGGGATTTTTGTATGGAGATAGTGTGTCTGTTAATAATTTGAGCACCAAAACAACAATTGATTAAGAAAGTATAAATTGCGGTGCCCTGATGAAGCATTTTGCAAAACATGTTGGCAACACCTGCATATCTACACATCTAATTTCATACATCAAGTATCTACTTACGGTCTATAAGTGTATTATGGCTGTGTTGTTTTTAATCTGATATCCTTTAATACATTTATACTTTCTTAATCAATTGTTGTTTTGGTGCTCACCTTTTTAACAGACACACTATCTCCATACAAATATCCCACCATAATCTTCGAGAGAGCACGGTTTCTTTCTTACTTTTTAATAATATCTGTGCAATGCAGTAAAACGCATATGGCCAGCTCACTGCAGCTGGAATAGTGTGCTGCACACACTTAACTTCTGTGGTTTAGTGTGTGGGCAGTGTGAACTGGCCCTTATTATATTGGTATTTCACAGTATCTTTGCAGCACTGCAAATCAGAATGTATTACTCTGACATACAAAATTAGATTTTTTTTTATGTTTACATGATTTCCAACAATATGCTTGTGTACCTGTTTTTAACTTACTGCATTCACTGCATTCACTGCATTAAGGTAGAAAACCATCTCTGTGCAGCTCCCCCACCCCAGTTCCCCTTACACTTTTAATACCCCAATCCTGATCCAGTGCTGTGCCCGAGAGCAGCGGCTCTCTTGATTTTCTCTCTCTCCGCACTGGAGATCGAGGCAGCAGTGGAAAGTGCAGCTCATCCTCTTCCTCTCACACCTCCACCCCTCCACATCTAACACATTTGTAGACTTTTTTTCAGGAAGCATTTTCTTTTCTTTTTTTTTTACATGTACCTGCAATCACTTTCTCAATGCTTGTCTAGGTGAGAATGACGTATACTTGACCTGCAGTCTCCAGGGACAAATCACACATCCTAGGAGGCTGTAGGATTAGTCTGACTGCAGTGGCAATGGTGGCAATAGAGAGCCAAAGCCTGGCGAAGAGTCAAGTGCTGGGATAACAGCACTGGACTTCACAGACTGGTAAATATCTGTTACTTAAAAGTAAGTGGCTACAGCATTTGCAGCTGCTCACTTTTAACTTTTTTACAACCAGAGTGAAGTTTCTCTTTAATGCGCCTTTTTGTCTACATACTGACCTTTTTCTATAAGCTGTACATCTATTCTGAATCTTATCTTCTTTCCTCCCTTTTTGTCTCCTGACCTGTCACTGTGAACCTGACCCTGTGCCCCTCATTCATGTGCTGTGCTTGTGGCTTTAGGCTGCTTTCACACTGGGGCAGCAGGTCTGTTAGCAATAAAGCACCGCTAGTTTTAGGGGCACTTCACTGCTAGTTTAAGCGGCGCTTTTCAGCCGCTAGCTGGGCGCTTTAAACCCCCAAGAAGGGGTTAAAAAGTGGTTAAAAGTGCCCATGTTGCGGCGCTTCTAAAGAAGTTTTCAGGCACTCCGGAAGCGCTGCCCATTCATTCCAATGGGCAGGGGCGGTGTATACAGCGCTCCTACACCTCCCCAAAGATGCTGCTTGAAGGACTTTTTTTCCTTTCCCCGCAAGCGCACCCCCCCCAGTGTGAAAGCACTCGGGCTTTCACACTGGGGAGGCAGTTTTCAGGCGCTTTACAGGCGCTATTTTTAGCGCTAAAATGCCTGAAAACTGCTTCAGTGTGAAAGTAGCCTAAATCTAAAGCCACTTCCTACAGTGGCACACATGCAGGCTCAATCTCAAGCCAAGCTGTATGTCTGTTGACACACACAACACAGTGTGGCTCAGCCCCCACTCCCTCGTCACTGGATCTGATTGACAGCAGCAGAAGCCAATGCTCTCACTGAGTCCAGTGAGGAGAGAGGGAGAGAGAGCGCCTCTGCTCTCGTGCACAGTGCTTGATCAAGATCAGGCTCAGGTAAGTATTTGGGGGAGGGGGGCTGCACATAAAATATTTTTTATCTTAATGCAAAGAAAGCATTAAGGTAAAAAACCTTTAGCCTTTACAACCACTTTAATAATAGTACATACATCCAATGTACAAACAGGTTATCAGCAAAGTCCCCGACGAGAGTCCTGGTGGAATTGTGCACATATACCTGGGTATATACAGTATAGTTATTGATGGAGATACCTCCAGATCAATGTTGCAGCAAAGTCCATTTGCAGGACCCTCTGAGGATGATGCAGCATCTGTCTTTGTGCCAGAGACCTGGAGACAAGATTAGTGGTCATGGAGTATCTTCCTACTGACCTGCCTGGAATTGAACATCTCACTGGCAGGAACTGTTGCTGTAAATTTATAATTAGGTGTCAAGAATGCCTACACTCCACAAATGTACCTCCTCCTCTCCTCTGCTGACGTGTTTTTGAGGATGATTTGGCTACAGTCTGTTTTAAAATTCCTTCTCTACTTGGTTTCCCTGCTTATGACTTACCATGTGGTTTACAATTTGCTATCCCATAGACACATACTATGCCAAGCAATAATAATATCATTTTTAACAGTGTGCTTCCATTTCTTCCATAATCTCCCAATTTAGACATATTTACTAGTTTAATTAGGAAGGAAAACAAAACTGAAAATAACTACTGTATGCTAGCTGTTACTCATCCTAAAAATGCCTTTTAAATTGAATTCATTGTTGATTTTTGCATAAATAAAGCAAACAAAAAAAAAGCAGACATTTATTAAGAATTTTGCCAAAAAACATAAGGGTATACTATTCATTCCACAAGAGGCATACTGTACAGCAGCGTTACTAGGATTCCAAAAGTCTATTTCAATAAATATATAGGACAAGCAATGCATCTGGGTCAAGAATGGGGGTGGCCGCAATGTTGATGTAGTATAGCTATAGAAGACAAGTCCTAACATAAAGAATGCCGCATTTCTGAGTATAAGCATATAAATACATAATTTAATGGTCAAAAACCAAACAAACTAAAGATATAGACACACATACAACCCTAATATATATATGAATATTTACAGTATATATATATATATATATATATATATATATATATATATATATATATAAAACAGGGCTTTTTTTTCTGCCGGAACGCGGTGATACGCCGCTCTGGCACCTATGACAGTATGACAGGCAGCCCTCTCTGCTCTGACCTGTCATGTAACACACACTAGCGCTGCTGCCTTCGAGTTCTTCAGTCCAAGCACGGCAACATACAGCTGCCTGTGTTGACTCAGGAGGCAGCTCCTGTCCCCGCCTATTCTCACATTGTAGCACGGAGCAGAGGAGCCCTGAAACTCCGCCCCGGCTGCAGTTCTGAAAAGTCCACGCATACCACATTGATTGGAGCACGGATTGGCGGTGGAAGAGGTGAGGGAGTTCTGAATGAAAAATGGGGGATGGGATGGGGAAATCGAGAGCCCTCCAGAGACTGAGTTCACAGAGAGAGGAAAACTGTGAAAGATGGGGGGGGGGTGATTGTGCAGAGAGAACTGTGAAAGTGTATGTGTGGGGGGGATCTGTGCAGCGAGGAGGGGGGTGGAAATTTGTCCATAGAGGAGAACTGGGAAGGGAGCTTTGTACAGACGTACAAGCTGAAGAGGGCAGAAGGCAGGTTGTGCAAAGTGAGAGATGTGGATGGGGGAGGGGAGGGCAGGTTGTTTAAAATGACAGCTGGGGTGGAGGTTGTACAGAGGTGAGAGCTGTAGGGGAAGCTGGGGGTGCAGAGGTGGGTGTCAAAGGTGAGAGCTGTGGATTGGGGTGAGCTTTAGATGGGGGTGCAGTAGGAGAGCAGAGATAATATGAATGAGAGGTGAGTTGTGGACTGGGGGTGTAAGCTGTAGTTAGAGGGGCGCAGAGGTGAGATGTTGATGGGGGGGCAAAGGTGAGTTGTGGATAGGGGTGCAGAGTGGAGTTGTGGATAGGGGTGCAGAGTGGAGCTGTGGACAGGGAAAAAAGAGGTGAGCTGTGGATGAGGGTTGCAGAGGTTAGATGTGGATGGGGGAAGCAGAAGGGATGATTTGATGGTTACTTTTTGGGGAATACTTGAGGGAGAAGACCAGGGAAATTTGCTAGGGTATAGTAAGACCCCTTATACACTTGGGTGGTGTGGGCAGTAGCGGTAAAGCACTAAAACTAGCAGTGCTTTACCGCTGTTATAGCGGCGCTTTGGCGCAACTAGTGGGGCGCTTTTAACCCCCCCAGGAAGGGTTAAAAAGGGGTTAAAAGCTCCCGCTTAGCGCTGCTTTCAAAGCGCTTTTAAGGTGCTTTGAAAGCGGCACCCATTCGTTACAATTGGCACCACCCCAGAGATGGTGCTTACAGGACTTTTTTTCCTGTCCCACAAGCGCACCGCCCCAGTGTGAAAGCACTAGGGCTTTTACACTGGAGCTGCAGAGAGGCAGTTTACAAGCGCTATTTTTAGCGCAAAAACACCTGTAAAGCACCTCATTGTGACAGGGGTCTAAAGCATAGAGAGTTAGTGACCAAGAGTATGTAATGTATGGCACAGCGTGCAGGGTCCAGTGGTGAGAATTTTGTAACACCTTGTACATTTCATATTCAGAACCGCTATACTCTGTGTGCTGTGCTGTATGTTACATATTAAAGGCCTCGGTATGGTACTCCTGAATGCTGTACTCTGTACAATGGGTTTTGCATTACATACCCCTGAGCCCTGCACTCTGTATGCTGGGCTGCATATTACATACGCTTTACCACTGCTCTTTGTGTGCTGGGCTCTATGTTACATATTCCTGACCCCTGCACTCTGTACACAGGGCTATATGCTCCATATTTCTGAGAACAAAGGAAGCTTTGCAATAAATGGAAGTACTATCCTGTTTGCTAATTTTTCTTTCTGCACCCTGTGTGTTGTGCACTGCTCACAACTGCACAATACACACTCCTGAGCCCTGTGTTTTATAAAGTCCAAAATCCTGTACTTTGTGTGTTACGCAATTCTGAACCATGTGTGATACACAGTTCTAAGGCCTCACTTATTACAGTTATTTGTACTTTCTCTCCTCTAAGGAAGGTGTGTCTGGGGGTGGGGTTTGGGTGTGGTTGTGGGGCAGGGATTTGGATGGGAAGGGTGAGTTCCTGCACCTATTTTCCGAGGAAAAAAACCCTGTATATAAATATATATAAATAGCCAAGTAGCATTGATCCTTTAAGGGGGTGGAGGTATACTTTCTCTCTCCTTTCCACAGAGCGAGGAGAAGTAGGATTCCTACTGGCTGCAGCTGCAGCCCTGAGAGGGCCTTTAATAGTAGGAGGACCTGTAAGAACGCATAGGAGATGTAGTCCCCAGGCTGGCATGGCCCAGCAAGGGGGATACTGGGTGAGACTACAAGTCCCCGGAGGGGTAGTTGCTGAGGAAGGAAAAAGAACTGTGAAATTCTGCACTGGGAGGACATTCTCACATAGAAAACAAGTGGAGAAATAAAGGGGCTGGCTGAAGAGCCTGTGACTGCTAAGAGTGTACTGGGCTTCGTACAAGGGGACAATGGGAAAGTGTGTGCTTCACAAAGCTGCAGAAAAAAGGAAACAGGCTGTGTCTGGGTGACTTCAGGGTAAGAACTACAAAGTAGGCTTATGCAATTCCTTTTGTAACAAATTGAAATCCAGACGAATTTAGCATCTTTCGGAAATTCGGATGCATCTGAATGTCCGAATAAAAAAATAACGAATTTCAGCTAATACGAATGAAATTATAGTGGATATAACTAATTAATTCAACATGATTCGGTAATTCGAATGAAGATCTAATGAAACAAAAGGTCAACTCAAAGTAAATCTTACAGTCCAATCAGCTGATTAATTTTGTGCTGGAGGTTGGATTACTGCCAAAGTGAATTCCTGAGAACTGAGTGAGAGAAGGGTGGTGTATTGTATTTGAGCAGAGGAGAAGAGATATTGTCATTGTGTGTGTGTTAAAAGATTCAATAAACAAACGACTTTCCAAACTACGAATCATTATCACGAATATATATACATACATAAATATCGAATTTCAGCGAATACGAATGAAATTATAGCGCATATAACGAATGAATTCGACATGATTCGAGATTCAGTATAACGAATAGCGACACTCTACAGAAATAACGAATTATCCGAAAACGTATTAACATAACATAACAAATATAACTGAACAAAATTATGTATTTTACGAATGACAATGAACCGAAACTAAACAAAATTTTCCATTGTGCACAAGTCTACTACAAAGCTGGAGGAAAGGGGTCCCTGTATGCTGCACCGTGTGTAAAGCAGGCTAGTCTGCCATAGACTATTATGTGATGTGTTAAATATGGGTGTTTAAATATGGGTGTTTTGTAATTGACTGCTGCTGTACACTGCTGGTGTATATAACCTCAGCGCTATCAATACCCCAGCAAAAAAATAAAAAAAGTTTCTTTAACCACTTCTCTACCCGGCTATTGTCAAATGACGTCCACAGATGGGATCTCCCATCCTGGGTCGACGTCATATGACGGCCTGGACTTCCCAGCCGCCTAGGGGGCTCGCGCGCGCACCCGCCACGTTGCTCGGGACCCGGTGCGTGTGCCCGGCGGCCGCGATGTCCGCTGGGCACCCGTGATTGCCCGTTAACCGGGCCGGACCGTGGATCTGTGTGTGTAAACACACAGATCCACGTCCTGTCAGTTGAGAGGAGACCGATCTGTGTTCCCAGTACAGCGGAACACTGATCGGTCTCCTCCCCTTGTACGTCCCCACCCCCTACAGTTAGAATCATTCCCTAGGAAACATATTTAACCCCTTGTGTCCCCCTAGTGGTTAACCCCTTCACTGCCTGTCACATTTACACAGTAATCAATGCAATTTTATAGCATTGATCGCTGTATAAATGTGAATGGTCCCAAAAATGTGTCAAAAGTGTCCGATGTGTCCGACATAATGTCACAGTCACGAAAAAAAATCGCGATCGCCGCTATTACTAGTAAAAAAAATAAATACATTTTTTTTTTTTAAACAATCTATCCCGTATTTTGTAGACGCTATAAATTTTGCGCAAACCAATCAATATACGCTTATTGTGATTTTTTTTTTTAACCAAAAATATGTAGAAGAATACGTATCGGCCGAAACTGAGGAAAAAATTTGTTTTAAAAAAAAAAAATTGGGATATTTATTATAGCAAAAAGTAAAAAACATTGTGTTTTTTCAAAATTGTCACTCTTCTTTTGTTTATAGTGCAAAAAATAAAAACCGCAGAGGTGATCAAATACCTCCAAAAGACAGCTCTATTTGTGGGGAAAAAAGGACGTCAATTTTTTTTGGGTACAACGTCGCACGACTGCGCAATTGTCGTTCAAAGTGCAACAGCGCTGAAAACTAAAAATTGGCCTGGGAAGGAAGGGGGTGAAAATGCCCTGTACTGAACCGGTTAAGATATTAAAGTACATTAAAGTGATATGTGGATACACAACCCCTACAATTCACATGTGCAAAAATGGACATATATACAAAACACATTTTAAAAACAAGAAAACTGTGCAAAAAAAGTCCATAAATAAATTGTGTTCAGAATCTTCATAAAGTGCAATCCGTGCTGTTACAATCTTGATATCGATGAATAAAGAGTGCAAATCCGTGCTCCCCTTTCCTTATGTGCCCTCACTCACTGACTCCTAGTGAGTTATGCGATCCATATGTCTGTTAACCATCTGTTGTATCTTTGAGGTTAGGCAGCCCCTTAATATCTCAGGCAGGTTTTGCATGGAGGAGATGAAAGAATATTCATAGTGTAACTCCGTTTATTTAAAATAACAATGTATAAAATCATTACACTCACATTTAAAATGGTTAAATACGTATAGGAAATGACTCAGTGGAGACACGTGGCTGGGATAGTGACAGCGCTGAGGTTATATACACCTACTAGTTTGCCATAGAGCCTACAAGGCTGCTCCCCCACTTTGAAGCCGCTGCTGCTTTGTGTGCCAGAGGCTGCCTTTGCCACCCACACTGATTGGGTAAAATCACTGTTGCTGCACCAGGGTTTTGCTGCTGAATGTGGGGGCTTACCTGCCCAGGGCCACAACCGCCAATCTGCAGAAGCCCTTTGGATAAGCAATAATCCAGAGAGATACTATCCTACTGTGATACTACCAAGCAAGGCACTGCTGTGACTGCTACAGGACACCCCAGGAAAGGGAGGAACCTTAGTGTCTGACTCCACATTGGTGATAGGTCTTTGTTACATTCCTGCCTAAAAGGACAACACCACCCCTTTTTTTGGGACTCTCAGGAATTTGTTCTGAGGATTTTTTACCTATTCTTGTTGGCATTACAGACAGTGGCGGACCGTCCATAGGGGGCTCCTGGGCACCGCCCCCCCTCCAGGCAGTCAAAAAAAAAAAATGTAATACTGGCCCTTTAAATATAAAAAAATGACAAAAAAAAGTCCTTAAGTGCACTGTGTTCAGACGCCAGACACAGTGCGACGCCGGACACAGTGCACTTATGGGAAGCGCCACATCTATGCAATCACGAGATTGCAGATGTGGCGCTGCATTTGCGGGCGTTTAGCCCGCCTTGTGGCACTTCCCGAATCGCCGAGTAACTTCCGCCCGGCGCTTGTAGTATATATTACTACGGCCGGGCAGTTTGATTGACGTCTCTGTTTGATGTCACTTCCTGTTTTCTCTGTCTCATTGCGCCCAAGAGAGAGAGGAAACAGGAAGTATGAGGACTGCAGACTGACTCTCCGGGTACTGGAATCTGGCTGGTGATCCCTCCATCCACACCAACAGCATGACAGAGGACACGGAGAATGATGAGGATGGCCGGCCGGGGAAGGCAAGAAGTTTTTTCAGCCGCTCTAATGACCTCCTTCCCTCCCCCACCCACCCCACTCAAATTAAAGCCGTCCATTCAGTGACTGATCACCTAATGAGAATCCATCCCTATCCCATAATGACAGCAACAAAGCTTACAATCTGAGGTGTTGTCTCTGGCCAGGAGTGGGTGTCTGCAGCATGATGTCCTACACATGACTACACATATGTTTGGGCTGCTTTATGTGTATGTCATGTTATGTGTATGTCATGTGTATGTCATTTTATGTGTATGTCATGTGTATGTCATGTGTATGTCATGTTATGTGTATGTCATGTGTATGTCATTTTATGTGTATGTCATGTGTATGTTATGTGTATGTCATTTTATGTGTATGTCATGTTATGTGTATGTCATGTTATGTGTACGTCATGTGTATGTCATGTTATGTGTATGTTATGTGTATGTCATGTTATGTGTATGTCATGTTATGTGGAGGACATGTTATGTGTATGTCATGTTATGTGTATGTTATGTGTATGTCATGTTATGTCATGTTATGTGGAGGACATGTTATGTGTATGTCATGTGGAGGACATGTTATGTGTATGTCATGTGGAAGACATGTTATTTGTGTGTAATGTGTATGTCATGTTATGTGTATGTCATGTGGAGGACATGTTATGTGTATGTCATGTTATGTGTATGTCATGTGGAGGACATGTTATGTGTATGTCATGTGGAGGACATGTTATGTGTATGTTATGTGTATGTCATGTTATGTGGAGGGCATGTTATGTGGAGGACATGTTATGTGTATGTCATTCTATGTGTAGAAGAACATGCTATGTGTAGGACATGCTATGTACAACATGTAATTCATGGCATGTCCTACATAAGATATTCTACACACAGCTGGTTGCTTTTTGTGTGACACAGGCTGCATGTAAGGAGCGACTCCGCTGGGGACACCTGATGGCATCTGGTGGCAGGCGACACGCTCGGGGCTCCCACTGATTCTGCATTTTGGTGAGTTGAATGATTTCATTTTATATTACAATGTAATAATAGTAATAATGCGCTTCAATCATCCTGACACCATAACAACCATGGTGCCAGGATGATTGAAGTGCTAACACCAGGTGTTTGGAGTATCTTTATAAACTTTCTAGAATACACATATTTCTATTGTTGTGTAGGATCTGGGGCTACCGTCCCTCCATCCCTCTGTCCCTCTCCCTCCATCCCTCGTTCATCTCAGATGCTAACTACACCACCTTAGATCCACGCCCACTATTTCACTGAAACCACGCCCATTTCACCAAGTGGGAGGGGTCAAAAAGGAAGGGCGGGGTACAGCACCCCCCCATCCTAAAATTTCACCAGCCTCCACTGATTACAGAATTTTGTTTAGAGCACTCCAACATAGCCTATGGGTCTCACACTGGCTGCCAACAGCTACTTACCACTGGCCAGTGGAGGAGAAAAAGGACTCAGGACAAGGACAAAAACACAGGAAGAACCGTGTGTTAGAGCTCCTGTATTTAGGGCATCCCCGTAAGTCAGGGCCTAGGAGGTATACATGTTGCCAATAAACCAGGTTACTGGGATCCCATCATAAGTAATTATGTTATAATCTCATTTGTAAGCTGTGATATTGTATGAACTGTTTATTGTCTATGTTTTGGCACTGTCTATTGGTGTTGTTGAGGTTGTCCAACTCTGCTGGGCATGTTGCCTGAATAAACAACCTTTCTTTCAGATTGTGAGAGAGTGGTGGTTCTGCCCAGTAGTTGGCTAACACCAGGAGCATGGGAACCCAAACTACAGTGGCTCCTTCGAGTTTAATCGTTAGGCCCCTTTCACACATGCAGGCAGTTTGTCCGTTTTTCATCGATCCGTTGACTGATGAAAAATGCACATCAATCTATCTCAATGGAAAAACAGATGTAAATGGATGATCATCCATTTACACTTGTTGACATCCGCTTCTGTCAACATCTGTTTTTTGGAACGGATCAAAGCCCTATTTTACTTCCATTGAAAAACAGATTGGCCGAAAAACGAATGTAAACGGATGAACGGTGAGTTTTTGCATGAAAGAATGGCTTCAGGACTCAAGTGAGACAAACTGATGACAAACTGATATAAACTTCATATGTTTTTTACTTTGAAAAAAAGTGACTGAACTGATCAAACGAGCGGTCCAGCACCATGCCCTCCTTGGTTTTTGTAATGTGTATATATCATAAAAGGGACAGACTCAATAAGTATTGGCAATGGTAAACTGTGCACAAAATACGGACACCAAGGACCCATCCAGGCAGGTTTATACTACTCTTTTATTCAGCAAGGCAGGAAGGCTTTGCACAACCAGTCCATAACATAAAACACCTGCTCATTTAAGCCAGCTAAACTCTAGTCAGTTTCTGTCTAACAGGGTACCAACCCATCAGTTGCCCAAAACAGACAGCGCATTTACCTTCTTTAACCACTTCAGCCCCGGAAGGATTTGCCCCCTTAATGACCAGGCCATTTTTTGCGAAAGGGCAGCGCGTCACTTTAACTGACAATTGTGCGGTTGTGCGACATGGTACCCACACAAAATTGACATTCTTTTTTCCCACAAATAGAGATTTCTTTCCGTGGTATTTGATCATCTCTGCGTTTTTTTTGTGCTATTAACAAAAAAAGAGCGACAATTTTGAAAAAAAAAACAGTATTTTTAGATTTGCTATAATAAATATCCCCCAAACCTTTTTAAAAAACAAACTTCTTCATCAGTTTAGGCTGATATATATTTTTCTACGTTTTTGGTAAAAAAATTGTAATAAGCGTATATTGCTTGGTTTGCGCAAAAGTTATAGCATCTACAAAATAGGGGATAGATTTATGGCATTTTTATTATTTTTTTTACTAGTAATTGCGGCGATCTGCGATTTTTATCGGGACTGCGACATTGCGGCGGACAGATCAGACACTTTTGACACATTTTTGGGACCATTGACATTTATACAGCGATCAGTGCTATAAAAATGCACTGATTACTGTGCAAATGTCACTGGTAGGGAAGTGGTTAAAACTAGGGGGCGATCAACTGGTTAAATGTGTTCCCTCATTTGTTTCTTACTGTGGGGGATGGGACTGACTAGAGGAGGAGACATATTGCTGTTCCTACTTAGTAGGAACACACAATCTGTCTCTCCTCTCCTGACAGAACAGGGATTTGTGTGTTTACACACACAAATCCCCATTATGGCTTGTGTGCCTGTGATTGCGCGTGGCCAGCGGTCATTGCGACCGCCAGCAATGCTCATCGGGTCCCCCGCCATGCAGCTATAGCTATTTAATAGGCCAACGTACAGCCAAGGCAATTTGTGGGAAAGAGCCGACCTGCCGCTGTATAATGACGGCAGCTGGTCGGTTAGTGGTTAATGTTCTGCCAGCAGTCAGTCTTTTAATTTTCTAGCATCAGACTCCCACAGCAAAGGGAGAGAGAGAGAGAGACCTGGATATCAGTCAGCTTACATATATATAGGCTTGTGGATACCTGAGGCTATGAGGTTTGGCTACTAGGTAAGATGAAGACCAAGGAATGGAGGCTTTATCCCACACAAGGTTTTACAATGCGCCTGGGCTCTGGGACTCATAACAGAACTTGTTAGGACTCATCAAATAGGAAGGAATAGTACGATATATAAACAGTTATATAGATGTTTATGTACACTGTGTAAAACCACTGGGCCCACCTTGCCCTTACTGCTATATTAGACCTCACAATCAAGTATCTGGAACTGAGTGAGGGTATGTTCTACCAGGTTCCCATACTGTATTGTCACCTCCCCTTTCTCTGTGCTAGGGGTGGCTCTGATTTTGAAGTATAATAGGGACAGAGGCATAGTTTAAACATGCTTACTCAGCTCATTACTACTATGCTTACATGTTCACATAGCTCATTACTACTAAGCTGCTATTTGTACTAACCTCCTGTAGCTATGCAGGGACCCCTGGTTAGCCATAATAATGTGGGTCCATTGAATCAGTTTTGCAGATCTGGAGCATCTGGGGCCATGTGAGCAGGCATGTTTTAAAAATGATTACTGTCTGTATCAAAGCTATAAATATGTAAATAATGGGTGCCATCAAAAATGGAATTACACAGGAAATTTTCCTAAGCAACAACAACAGGTTTGCGAGACGTTCAAACTCTTTCCCACTCAGGCCAGAGCTTCAAAAAAAAAAAAAAACTTTTGGCTTGAGTATGACTTTCCACCAAGTTTCAGATAGCACTAGGTAACATGGTATGTAAAAATAATATTATTGTAGTCCAATAGATTAGCTATATGGATCTGATATATGTTACCCAGATATCACAATGCCCAGCAAACTAAATAAAAGAGCTCTCATGGTTCAGAGAGTAATAGTTTCTGGGTTGCATGAGACAGGGAGGTCTAAGCAGGTGGTATAAACCCAGTACCCTATAAAAAAATAAAAAAAAAAAAAAGCAAAATTTACTAAATATTTGTGATTAAAGCAGCATTTAGTTATAATATAATTTCATAATGCTATGTAAGTTGTTGAGTGAACCAACATCTACTTACATGTTCATAAATATTTTCACATTTTGACACACAAGTTTGAGTACAACTTAAAAAAAAATATTTATGATCTACTGTAATAAAATGTTTATCTATTATTCAAAAGCTGCTGTGAACGGACAAGTCTAGCCTTTGCACTGAAATCTCATCCCAAAACACCAATTTCCTGGGTACTCTTCTCCAATGCCTTTCTCGTGGTCTGTACGTATGGACTTTAGACTTTAATTCCTGCTTGATAAATGTTTAATTTGACCTGCTCCAAGTGTTTTGTTCATTGCTCTGGAAAAATGCAGTGATATATATTATATTAAGGTAGTGTTGTAATATTGGTCAATTTGTATAAACTCATCACACAAGTCCATCCACAATAGTTTTGTATGTCCAAAGCTATACATATAAACTAACTTCAACTCATAATTAGATATATGATTATTGTATTTATATGTGATCAAATGGGTTAAGCACTGCTTTCAGACTGCTGTCATAATTTTTTTTGATCTCTTGCTAGAAAGACAGCGGTAAGCACAATACAAGACTATGTAGTGGCCTAATTGATGCAAGATGTAAGCAGCAGTGTTGCATGTTAAGGCTGAAGAGAGTTTCATATTTACAGATAAAAATCCATAAAGGTTCAGTGTTTAAGAACACTTTCTTTTCATGTTTAATATTGGTCTTAGTTATTACCCAGGAAATCAAAGTTAGTATTGTAACACACAGAGTGACAAAGACAAAGTAACCTTTTCAAATCAATATGGCTGACATTGTGTAGGTCTATATCTAATATCGACTGCAGCCTGGAGAATATTGACCTGGCTTTGAACCGTGTGCACTGATAGCTATATGTATCATTTACTCTCTGCTCTAACTGGTTTATGGACTAATGCAGAGAGCCGTGAAACACTTGGTAATGCTCAGTCACAGAAGGATAAACCACAAAACGGAATTAACAGTGACAGAAAATATACAGAAACAAGAAAGAAGTAATGTGTGTCCCACTGGGGCTCCAGTGTCAGCAAAGACTAAAGGGACAACGGTCTTTTTCTAAAGCAGCTTTGTGAAAAGCATCGGGACCTGATGGAAAACACTGAAATCGTTTTAAACAAACATGCAACTGATTGAATGGAGTCACTTTAGATAAATGCATCATTTACAGAAATCCATTCTGTTCAATTTCTTTTTCCTATAAATGCCAGCTATGACAACATGAAAAACCCATCTTAACCAAAGCATCATCAACCTGAAACTATTTTTGATCCTCATTCTTGTGTCACCATATCATTTTTATTCTCAGGTTCGAAATGTTTAAAAATTAAATCCACTGAGTGGAAAGACCAGATTGAAAGAAATTACTATCACAGCCTGTTAATTGTTTATGATGTACAGTTTCAAGCTTTGCAAGATTTTCAGCAATGGAAACATCAGTTTAAAAAAAAATACACATTGCTGAAAAGAAAAAAAAATGCTTTCAAATACATCAGATTCAGCAAAGTTCTGTTAAGAACTAGAAGCCTACCCACATTAGGCAACAAACTGTTCATTTGCTCCTTACTGCTTTCCTGTTTCCTTTGTTCATTGCTATACATTTTAATGAAAACCAACCTGTTAATTTGTGCATTTCTCTTCATCCCTTGGAAGAAGGCTTGCACTGAGGGTGGTTGTGTCAAGGTCTGAACCTACAAAGTTTTTCAGCCTCCTTTTTTCTTTTTATTCTCCCCATGCCTTGCAAAGATTGCACGGGTAAGAAGCAAGCCTCCACTGATGCACAGGTACCCGTCCCAGCTACACGTTAGGCAGCCATCTTACCTGCTATCTACCCCTTGGCTACCTCAGTGGTGGTGCAGAAGGAGCAGTTAATTGCAGCAGCTATAGAGTTCAATCCGGAGAGCTCCTCTCACACAGCAGCTGCGGATCTCCCTGAAGACCCAGCGACTGTGACTATCCTGGCAGCCATCAAAGCCAGTAAGTCTTCCCTGATAAGTAGAATTGACACCCTGTTGTTGGAATATGGACTGCTCAGACAGAACCTGGACAAGTTCTGGGGCTGCCTTACTATTGCTGAATATCTGCAGTGGAGGATACCACTGCTTCTAATTCCCAGACCTTGACTGAACACCAGTGCACGGTCAAAATACTTATGGCTCGCTCAGGGGACGTGGAGAACTGGCTCCGCTGCAAAAACATCAGGGTGGGCGGCCTACCAGAGGAGGGAGAAGGTTACAATCTAGTCATCTTTGCAGAGACTTTCTTTAAGCATCTAATCAATCTGCAACAGGTATCTTCTCTCTATCAGGTGGAATGGACTCACAGGTCCCCAAGGCTCTTTTTGGCCCGCTTACACAATTTCAGGGTTGGCCGAAGCCCACAAAAACACAAGCAGCTGCAATACAAAAATTCTGTGGTCCATCTCTACCCTGACTGTCAAGTCTTGGGTGCGATACCGGGTTGCTGAGAGGGCGCCCCTTGCGGCTAAGTGCAACACACCCCTGGGAGTGATACAGGGAGTGTGGTGCCCAAAGAAGCACGGATTGCTGGTACTGCTGCTGGATGAGCTGGTTAGCAGAGGGCAGCTGGGGTGCACTGGGAGGACTGTGTTGGCAGCCTTGCAAGGAGGGATTTCAGGTATTAGACAGCAGGGTGAATGAGGAACAGAGTCAGTAGCCAGGCCTGGGATCATACACAGTGGAATCAGTCTGAGATGGATACAGCAGCAAGCCAGGTCATACACAGAGGGCAGGAGATAGCAGAGTAGTCAGCCAAGCTGGGGTCAAACACAATGAGACAGACAGGAGCACAGGTCAGGACGGAAGTTGGGGGTCAAGCCAGAGGTTCAGGATAAACAGGTATAGCAAGCTGGGTTGGTAGCGGGAAGTCCAGGGATCAGGATATACAGGGCACAGCAGACACAGGAAGCTGATTATAATTCAGCAACCTGCATGTGTTAGTGGTAGGTTTAAATAGGCGACAACATCTGTCACAGTGTGCGCCCGCCGTCGCACATATGCATGCTCACATGTGCACAGGGATTCGTCTGGTGCAACCATGACGGTTACTGGCAGGATTACCCATTCTTCGGCTTTTTCCCTGACACTGACATTTCCCCTGAGCTTGAGATGATGAGGCGCTCCTTTGTGGCTGTCTGCAGATGGCTTTGGGATTAAGAGATGCAATATAGTATGCTCTGTCTAAGGAGGCCCCAGGTTCAATATAATGGCTCAGTTAAATTCATGGAATCTCCTACAGAAGCCACAGACTGGCTTGTTTCCATCACCTGAAACATAGTAACGCTGCCAAGTCATTAAGGGCCTTACTCTTGGCCGAGGTTACACAGTTGAATGTTTATGCCTGAGAACTCTTTAATAGGCTTGTTTGAGACTTTTCTCTTTAGATCTATTTTTTTATTTGATTTGCACTGGGGGCTCTTATAATTCTATATGGTGTTATCACTAACCTGTTACACTTCCCAAGTTGTTTGTTCATCTGGACGCTCTGCAAATGTTTTTTCTGCTTCCGGGTATAAGGTTTCTGGCAGTTTGCTGTAGTTCTCGTTTTTTTTTTTTTCCTTTATCACAGTAAACAGGGAACATTTCTTTGGACTTTATTCCTTTTGCTTTTTGATTCCGTATCAGGCAAGTTTATTTAATTCCATCCATTGCCTGGCTGTATAGCGGGACTGGTTATAAACAGACAACTATTTACCTGGTTACGCTCCTTTGATCCATTTGTAACAACTGGTTACATTTCTCTAATACACACTTGCGTCTGTGGCATCTTCTGGGACAGTGTAGCTGGGGGTGCACATACTATGCACATACTAATAAGCTGGACTGGAGCAAGAACACTGAGGTAGGGCCAGAGTCGCCTCTATTTTTTGAGGAGACTGAGGTCTTTAAACATCTGCTGGACAAGATGTTTTATGAGTCTGTGGTGGCTAGAACTCTCCTGTATGCAGTGGCATGCTGGGGAAGCAAGCTTAAGGTGGCCGACACCAACAGACTCAACAAACTGATTCGCGAGGCCAGTGATGTTTTTGGATTGGAGTTGGAGTCATTAACAACAGTGTTGCAGAGGATAATGTTGTTTAAGGTACGTTCAATCTTGGACAGCTCCTCCCACCTACTCCACAATATGCTGGTCAGTCTGTGAAGTACCATCAGGGACAGATTGTTACAACAACGATGCACCACAAAGTGACACAGGAAATTATTTTTGCCTATGGCCATCAAGTTATATAATTCTTCTCTGTGAGCACTGAAGGTGAAGATTTAAATCTGGTTTATGATTAGGATTTTTGTATGTAGTTTTATAGCATGTTGGTATTATGTTAATTATTACTTGAGGTAAGTAATGCTAGAGAAAGTGGTGTATTATTTGCATTTTGGTAGTTTGTTTTTCTGTTATTTTTCAATCTGTATTATTTATTCTATGTTGCATTTTAATTGTATGAATGTTTTTTTAGAGTATACAGTAGTTTTAATTTGTTTTTTGGTGATAATTGCTGTTATTGGTAATTTTGTTGTGTCATTGTGTCTTGTTCTGTTCATTGTTGTGATCTTGTGTTGTCTTTGTTGAGTGTGACTGTGTCGCAATAATTTCCCTTTGGGATTAATAAACTATTCTGATTCTATTCAGCATGGTGTCACTATTTCCAAGAGCAGGTACGTGGCTGTCATTGTTGAACTGGATTTTCAATTGCTGGCCCTAGTTAATATGTACATCCCACCCCTTTCATATTCAACCTCTCCAGGGCACAAGACCTAGATTTGGTGGATTTTGCAACCCTCACCAAACTTTGGTGCTGGAAAAATCCTGCTCTCAGGTGAAACACTTATTTATCATACTCCTACTTTTTGCTTAAACCTTTAGAATTGAACTGGCCTTTGACAGCGTCACGTATCTAGCTGGAGGAATCACTGGATCACAGTACTTTATAGATTATATTGTCTTTTTCCTCGACCAATCGGTCTGGTACGTGACACCTACACCTTGGCTGGGTGGCGGAGCCCTCAGTAAAATCCTTCCTTTCCTAACATTTGGTAGATTTTTGGGAGTTAAATGGGGGCACTGCTGCCCTGCCAAAAGTGTGGGACTCTTTTAAGGTGGCTACTAAGGGTGCCTATATCTCTGCCAATAAGGCATCTAGAGCCAATCACAACCAAACTATGAAGGAACTGCAGGATAGGAAGCAGAGGTGTGCCTAAGCCCATGCCAAACTACCTTCCCCTGGCTCCTTGATGGAGTCGCAGATGGCTAGGAGAGATCTTTTAGTGCATTATTAAGACCTAACTCACGTAGTAGTTAAAAAGAGGATGGAAAACGTATTGAAAAAGGAGATAAGAATGGTAAACTGCTAGCTCTTCTAACTGCTGAACGTAGATTGCATACAGTGATACTCTGCATTAATTCTCTGAGTGGTGGGTTAGTATGGAATGGGGAGGAGATTCTCCAGGTATTCATTATCTACTATAGGTCCCTGTATTCTTCCATTCCCTCTTACGAAGAGAATTGCCTTACCATATTTTTAGATCAGCTCCCAATCCCTGTACTTCCTGCCTCAGTTAGAACACAACTGGAGGCTCCTTTTACAGAGGAGGAAATAATGACTGCCTATGGCTGGATGGGATCCTGGCAGAGTGATAAAAAAAACAGAGCATCTCACCCCTATTGCAGCTTTATAGGGAGTGTCTGGATACGAGTACCCTGCCCCCCTCCTTTTGCAAAATATTGTGTTGTTACCAAAACCACATAATGACCCTCTATACTTTGCCCCTTACCACCCCAAAGCCCTCCTCCATATGGATTTTAAAATACTTACTGAAAGGTTAGCCACCAGGCTTACTAAGGTCCTTCATTATTTAGTCTCATGATCAAACTGGTTTCATGCCTTAAAAAGCTGCGCATATCAACCCGTGTAGGGTGTATCACATACCCAGTTTCTAGTGGTGGGGTACTAGTGTTTCTGGACCTGGAGAAAACTTTCAATTCTGTTGACTGAACCTGAATGAAACATGTTTTGTGCCGCGTGGGGTTTGGTCAGTCATTTCTCTAATGGATATCTCTTTTATATGACTGTCCTGTGGCAGCCATCAAAACCAAAAGGCAAGTGTCCACTTCCTTCCCGGTATCTAGGGGCACTAGACAGGGATGTCCCCTTTCCCCGGGGCTATTTGAAGTCCTGATGGAACCCTTAGCTCTGACATTGCGCTCCTCGCCCACATTGCAGGGCGTGCAGGTAGACAGCCTTGCTGAAAAGATGGCTTTATATGTAGATGATTTAGCTTTATTCCTTCGAGATGCCGGACTCTCCCTATCTTGGATAACGTCTCCAGGCTTACAAGCTAATTGGGCTAAGTCCAATAGGCTCCTATACAAGGTCTGTCATCTCCACTCCATCTGTCCTTCTCCAGGGGATGACGCAGATTAAATACCTTGGCCTGGTTATCACAAATTTGGTGTCAGACTTCTCCTCATTAAATGTCTCCCCACTTCTCAACCTACTTAAACATTGAATACCCGGAAGATTTGCCCACTCTCATTAATTGGTAAAATAAACTTGGTGAAAATGAAAATTCTTCCCCTTTTCCTTTGTTTTTCAGGACTCACCTGTGTGGTTTCCCAAATATACTTTCAAGTCGATAGACAGGCTGCTATCCCTTTTCCTTGCATCAAAATGGCAATTTCACAACAGCCCTGGCAGGAGGGTGGATTAGCCATGCCCAATTTTTTTAAATACTTTCTTGCTGGACAATTGGTGTTTGCACACATCTGGCTAACAACCCAGTATGATGAGGCTACAGTGTCCCTGGAGGTAGCTATTCTGAGATCGTACGAGGCCTTGACTCATTTGCTACACAGAGGTCTGAGGTCTCCCTATAGCTTAACATGCTTTATGCGCTCAATCCTCAGGGCCTGAGGTACTGTCCATGGGTAGGGATGAGCTGAACACCCCCCGGTTCGGTTCGCACCAGAACCTGTGAATAGACCGAATGTTCGTGTGAACTTTAGATCCCTATTAAAGGCTATGGGACTCGAACCTTCAAAATCAAAAGTGCTAATTTTAAAGGCTAATATGCAAGTTATTGTCCTAAAAAGGGTTTGGAGACCCGGATCCTGCCCCAGGGGACATGTATCAATGCAAAAAAAGTTTTAAAAACGACCATTTTTTCGGGAGCAGTGATTTTAATGATGCTTAAAGTGAAAAAAAAGTGAACTATTCCTTTAAATATCATACCTGGGGGGTGTCTATAGTATGCCTGTAAAGTGGCGCATGTTTCCCGTGCTTAGAACAGTCCCTGCACAAAATTACATTTTTTAAGGAATAAAAGTCATTTAAACCTGCTTGCGGCTTTAATGTAATGTCGGGTCCCTGCAATATGGATGAAAATCAGTGAGACAAAAGGCATGGGTACCCCCCACCCCCCCAGTCCATTACCAGGCCCTTTGGGTCTTGTATGGATATTAAGGGGAACCCCGCACCCAAATTAAAAAAAAAGGAGGTGTGGGGCCCCCAGGCCCTATATACTCTGAACAGCAGTATACAGGCAGTGCAAACAAGACAGGGACTGTAGGTTTGTTGTTAAGTAGAATCAGTTTGTAATTTTGAACTGGTAGCTCCAGCCAAAAAATCTATTTTTAAGCTTTTTGGAAAACATAGGGAAGGCTTCTCACCCCTGTAACATTTGTTTTGCTGTCTCTTCAGAAGATTTCACCTCACTTTCTGTCCCAATGACAAATGTTTTTTGAAAATTTGTGGTTTTTAGTGAAACAAGGATTGGTGATAGCATCAGTGAAGAGGAGACACGTTTTTCCCATATTAACTCTTACAGGAGAGAATTTCCCTTCCTAGGGGTAGATTTCATCTCACTCCCTGTTGTCTCCTTCCATTTGCAAGTAGGAGTCGTTTGTAAGTTGGATGTTTGAAAGTAGGGGCCTGTCACGTACCTGGTAGGTAGAGCCCGGAATGCAGGGAGCGGCCTCTCATATACCTCTGACTTGGGAACCCCTGGTAGTGTTGACAGGGGCTCCAGAGTAAAAAGGGGCACAAGTGCCTGACTGGAAGGCTGGAGTAGAGGGCTGGATCCTGTAATCAGCAGGGAGGTGCACTATAGTCCAGCATCAGGATGCAGACGGCAGGTAGGTGCACTGTAGTCCAGCAGCAGGGTGCAGACAGCAGGGAGGTGCACTGTAGCACAGCAGCAGGATGCAGACAGCTGGGAGGTGCACTGTAGTCCAGCAGCAGGATGCAGACAGCAGGGAGGTGCACTGTAGTCCAGCAGCAGGATGCAGACAGCAGGGAGGTGCACTTTAGTCCAGCAGCAGGATGCAGACAGCAGGGAGGTGCAGACAAGCTGGGTCAAAACACAGGTGGGCAGATCAGGTACAGAAGGGCAATCCAAAAGAGTAGTCAAAGTCCAAGCCGGAATCGGGGCAGGCAGCAAACAGAGAAGTCAGGAACAGGCCAAGTTAGATAATAGATTCAGGTAACAAGGTAACAGGGCAGCAGGGGTCTTCAGGAAATGCTGTAGACCAGACAGCAAGGCAGCAAGGCAGCAAGGCATCAGTCTCCTTTAAATAGCATATCTTGGCGCCAAGTGCTGTCACAAGGAGCGTGTGCGTGCTCCTATTGCGCATACACGTACGCCGGACGGCTCTTTTGTGCACAGGTGTTCTTCTAGTTCTAATATTGCTAGGACGTTTGCTGGAAGGCACTTCCTGACATTGCCCCCTCCAATGGGCAGCCTGCGGCTGCCCAACTGGGCCAGTTTACTTGGGTGAGATCTTTTAAAGGCTAGGATCAGTCTTTTGGCGTGGATATTAGTCTCTGGTTCCCATGAGTTTTCCTCAGGGCCATATCCCTTTCATTTTACCAGATACTGAACCTGATTGCGTCTCTTCCGGCAGTCTATGATTGATTCAACATCAAATTCTTCTTCACCGTTGATGAGCACAGGCTCAGGAGGACTGGTGTGCTGGTTGAAGAAGGGGTCCGGGACTGAAGGTTCAAGTAAAGCCACATGAAAAACTGGGTGTATACGAAATGACTCTGGTAGTTTAAATTCATAAGCCACCTTATTAATTTTTCTTAGCACTGGGACTCCCAAACTTAGGGCCCAATTTCCTGGATGGGCATGCTAGCTTCAGATTCAGGGTGGACAGCCAGACTTGATCTCCAGCTTTCAGGTTAAGCTCCCCTCTCCTTTTTCTGTCAAATGTCTCTTTGTTATGTTCTTGAGTTCTTGCCATTGTCTCTTGGAGTAGCTTGTTATTTGTGCTAAAGAAACTCAAGGCTTCTTGGGCAGCCGGTACTGCACACTCTGGAACGTTGTTAGACAAAAACAAGGGGTGGAAACCATAATTCGCAAAAAATGGAGACTGGTTGGTTGCAGAATGAACAGAATTATTATAGGCGAACTCGGCAAGAGGTAATAGGGGTAACCAGTCATCCTGAGAAAAACAAGAATAGCATCGTAAATATTGCTCAAGGGTTTGATTTGTTCGTTCAGTCTGATCATTAGTCTTGGGGTGATAAGCAGAGGAGAAAGAAAGGTCAATCTTCAGGGATTCACATACGGCTCTCCAGAATTTGGATGTAAATTGTACCCCCCGATCAGATACGATGTTTGCAGGTATACCGTGGAGTCTTACAATCTCTTTAATAAAAATCCCTGCGGTTTCAGAGGCAGATGGCGGGAAGTGAGCCATTTTGGAAAGTCTGTCGACCACTACAAAGATAGTGTAGTCTTCTGATGGTGGTAATTCAACAATGAAATCCATGGAGATCATCCAGCATGGTCTTTCTGGTACAGGTAGAGGTTTTAGCAGCCCCCAAGCCTTGGTCTTGCTGCCCTTGTTCTGAATGCAGGTAATGCATGATTCCACATAACGTCTGCAATCTTTCAATAGCTGAGGCCACCAGAACATGCATTGGAGGAGTTCGGAGGTCTTGTGTATACCAAAGTGGCCAGCTAGTTCATGGTCATGACAAGATTTGAGAACGGCAACCCGTGTTGGTTGTGGCACAAAAATTCTGTCTTTGTACCATAATAGGTCATCTCTGGACTGTAAAGTGATGTCTGTTGGATGGGGAGCCGTTGAAGATGCCTGTTTGATTTGGAACAGTTGGTCTCCTTGAAGCATGAGAAAATTTCCAGGAGCAAGAATGGTATCTGGAGGAAAAGGAACTTCAGGTTCGCTGAACAGCGCATCCGGTTTGGTATTTTTTGATCCCGGCCTGTAAGTGATGTGGAAAGCGAACCTAGTAGAGAAGAGTGCCCATCTGGCCTGACGTGGTTTCAATCTCTTGGCAACTTTCAGGTACTCTAAATTTTTGTGGTCGGTGTACACCAGAATAGGGTGGGCCGCTCCTTCCAAGAGGTAACTCCATTCTTCAAGTGCGGCTTTGATTGCAAGTAGCTCCCTGTCCCCAACATCGTAATTCTTCTCAGCTTCTGTTAGCCTGCGGGAGAAGAACGCCACTGGATGTAATAGAGCCTTGGATCCTTGTCTCTGTGAAAGTACCGCCCCTACTGCTATCTCGGAGGCATCTACCTCCAGTATGTAAGGTAAAGCTGGGTCAGGATGCTTCAGGACAGAAGCCGGCACGAACTGATCTTTCAAGGAGGTGAAAGCAGCTTGAGCATCAGGGGACCATTGTAACCGGGTGCCTTGCTGAATCAGACTTGTGATGGGGGAGATGATAGAAAAAAAAACCCTGAAAAACTTGCGATAGAAATTCGCAAAACCCACAAAGCGCTGAACTCCCTTTTTATCCGTAGGGGCTGGCCAATCCAAGATGGCGGAGACCTTCTGCGGATCCATCTTGACACCATCTATAGAAATAATCAGGCCCAGAAATTGAATGCTTTGTCGTTCAAACTCGCACTTCTCAGGTTTTGCATACAAGCCGTGCTGGCGAAGTCGAGTTAGAACTTTTCTGACATGCTCCCGGTGGGTAGACAGAGAGGAGTAAAAAATCAAGATGTCATCCAGATAAACTATGATGAACAGGTCAAGGTAGTCTCTAAAAATATTATTAACAAAATGCTGGAAGGTGGCAGGAGTATTGAATAACTCAAAGGGCATAACAAGATACTCAAAGTGTCTGAAACGTGTGCGGAAGGCAGTCTTCCACTGATGGCAGTAGGGGGAGTGAAAACTGATTTTTCCAGTAGACCAGTTAATTTGTGGATTATGGGCTTTGACCCAGGGCATGCCCAGTATGATGGGAAACAAGGGAGACTCGATGATATCAAGACAGAGTAGTTTTTTATGATTGCCGGAAATGATGGTGTTTAGAGGAACCGTCTCTTGTGTTACAGGCCCAGATTTAATAGCCGATCCGTCGGCTAGGTGTACAGACAGTCCCTGTGCTCTGGGTCATAGAGGGATTTGGAGTTTGCGGGCAAAAGATAAGTCCATAAACCCGCTGCAGGCTCCGGATTCAATTATGGTGGTTGCTTGAGTATTCCCTCCTGGAAGCTGTAGAGAAATGGAGATAGACAAATGAGTTGCATTATTAAACACAGCAGGTAAGGAGGTAGAGGAGAGGGTAATGTGCTTACGGATCTTTGCGGGACAAGTCCTCACATAGTGTCCAGATTCCCCGCAGTAGAGGCAAAGATTGTTAGCCCATCGGCGTTGATGTTCTTCAGGAGTCAGAGAGGGACGGATCAAGCCTAATTGCATTGGCTCAGAAGTATCAGTGGAAGTGTGAACAGAAGGATTTGGTACACGTGGTAGCATCCATACTGGGCGAGAGGGACCAGCAGTACGTTCTCTTAAATGCCTGTCTATTTGGATGGAGCTTCAAGTGTTGCCGGAATGCCAACCCGGGCCAATTCATCCTTTAATGGTTCGGAGAGACCCATGCGGAACTGGTAATGTAGGGCGGCGTCTTTCCAGTTTGTATCGGAACTCCAACGCCTGAATTCAGATGCATAGTCCTCCGCCGCCCTACGGCCTTGCTGGAGAGAGAATAATACTGCTTCTGCAGTAGCTGCTTGTTGTGGATCTTCATAGAGAAGGGCCATGGCTTGGAAGAAAATATCCAGGTGGTTAAGGCAGTTATCCTTCTGCTCCAAGTGACGATGGGCCCATGCCTGGGGTTTGCCTAGTAAGAGGGAAATGACGAAGCCCACTTTGGTAGTTTTGAGTGAAAAGGTTCTGGGTTGTAGTGCAAAGAAAAGTTCACAGGCATTATGGAATGCCCTATTCTTGCGATCCCCGGAGAACCTTTCTGGTGTGGGAACTTTGAGTTCAGGAGGGAGCATGACCACTGAAGGAGCAGTGGACGTTCCAGGAGCTGGGGTAGATAAAACGTGGACACGCTCTTCCAGTCGGTTATAACCGTCTTGTAAGTCCTTAACAGCTTGCGTAAGTCCAGCTAGATGACGGCATAAGTCCTCCATGGGCGAGGTTCCCTGCATGGGCTCGGACATGGCTGTCCAGTACTGTCACGTACTTGGTAGGTAGAGCCCGGAATGCAGGGAACGGCCTCTCGTATACCTCTGACTCGGGAACCCCTGGTAGGGTTGACAGGGGCTCGAGAGTACAAAGGGGCACAAGTGCCTGACTGGAAGGCTGGAGTAGAAGGATGAATCCTGTAATCAGCAAGGAGGGGCACTATAGTCCAGCATCAGGATGCAGACAGCAGGTAGGTGCACTGTAGTCCAGCAGCAGGATGCAGACAGCAGGGAGGTGCAGACAAGCCGGGTCAAAACACAGGCGGGCAGATCAGGTACAGAAGGGCAATCCAAAAGAGTAGTCAAAGTCCAAGCCGGAATCGGGGCAGGCAGCAAACAGGTAAGTCAGGAACAGGGCAAGTTAGATAATAGATTCAGGTAACAAGGTAACAGGGCAGCAGGGGTCTTCAGGAAACGCTGTAGACCAGACAGCAAGGTAGCAAGGCATCAGTCTCCTTTAAATAGCACATCTTGGCGCCAAGTGCTGTTACAAGGAGCGCGTGCGCGCTCCTGTGCGCGCCCGCGCGCCGCTATTGCGCATGCGCTGTATGGCTCTTTTGTGCACAGGTGTTCTTTTAGTTCTAATATTGCTAGGACGTTTGCTGGAAGGCATTTGCTGACATTGCCCCCCTCCAATGGGCAGCCTGTGGCTGCCCAACTAGGCCAGTTGGGCAGAGATTGGGGCCTTAGGTGTTGGTGTTGCCACAACACTGTAAGCCCTCACAGTTACTCTTGGTGGGCGCAGGAACGTGCTCTGCTGTGAAATATTAGATCAAGAATTGTAATTACATGCCATTGTTGAACTGTGGTAGCAAAATTGGGCCTTTGGTGGTGTGGTGGTGGTACTGGTGCCACAACACTGTAAGTCCTCACAGTTACTCTTGGTGGGCGCTGGAACGGGCCCTGCTGTGAAATATTATATCAAGAATTGTAATTACATGCACCTGTTGAACAGAGGCAGAAAAATTTGGTCTTTGGTGGTGGTGGTGTTGGTATTGCCACAACACTGTAAGCCCTCACAGTTACTCTTCGTGGGCGCAGGAATGGGTCCTGCTGTGAAATATTAGATCAAGAATTGTAATTACATGTCCCTGTTGAACAGGGGCAGAAAAATTGGGCCTTAGGCACTGGTGCCACAACACTGCAACCCCTCACAGATGCTATAGTTGGAGCACAGGAATGAGCCCTGCTGCAAAGTATTGCATCAGAAATTGTAATCATACACCCCTGTTAAACAGGGGCTGAAAATTTGGGCCTTGGGCACTGGTGCCACAACACTGCAACCCCTCACAGATACTCTAGTTGGAGCGCAGGAATGAGCCCTGCTGCAAAGTATTGCATCAAAAATTGTAATTACACGCCCCTGTTAAACAGGGGCTGAAAAATTGGGCCTTGGGCACTGGTGCTGGTGCCACAACACTGCAACCCCTCACAGATACTCTAGTTGGAGCGCAGGAATGAGCCCTGCTGCAAAGTATTGCATCAAAAATTGCAATTACACGTCTCTGTTAAATAGGGGCATAAAAATTGGGCCTTGACCACTGGTGGCGCTGCCCAGAACCAAAAATGTTCTTACAAGCTATTAGTATGAAAATTGAGGAGGAAGAGGATTGTGACTCAGCATAACAGGATAGTCACTCAGCATCAGCATAGGCAGTCTTGAAGGGATCTCACATTAAAAAAAAATCAATCGGTTACATCAGCATCAGGTACTTGGTAGCTGGTGATCCAAGACTGATTCATTTTTATGAAGGTCAGCCGATCGACTGTTTCAATGGACAGGCGCACCCTGTGATCTGTTACAAAGCCTCCAGCAGCACTGAATGTGCTTTCAGAAGGAACACTGGATGCAGGACAGGCTAGTAGCTCAATTGCATACTGTGCAAGCTCTGGCCAGTGATCCATCCTCAAGACCCAGTAACCCAGAGGATTTTTGGTGGGAAAGGTGTCCAAGTCTGATCTTGCCCCTAGGTAATCCTGCACCATGTGAATCTGATGCTGGCGATGGTTGCTGGAACTGATCAGACCTTGGGGCTGTGGACTAAAAAATTGTCTGAACGCATCGGTCAGAAGGCCACCTTCTCCATTGCTCCTTCTGAGACTGACCGAAGCCTCAGCAACACGTTGTCCAGGAGGACCAGGAGATTGAAACCTCCCAGGCTCTGGAAACGCGTTGCACAAACCTTTCTGCAAGGCCTCCCGAAGATGTTTCATCCTCTGCTCCCTCTGCAACGGCAAGAGAAGGTCCACAACCTTACCCTTGTAACGTGGATCAAGGAGGGTTGCCAGCCAGTAATCATCCCTCCCCTTGATACCACGAATACGAGGATCCTTCCGCAGGCTTTGCAGGATCAGGGAGGCCATGCAGCATAGGTTTGCTGATTCATTCGGTCCAGAGTCCTCTGGGTCACTAAGGAGGACATGATCCGCAGCCATCTCCTCCCAGCCACGTACAAGTCCATGGGTTTCTTCATACTGTAAATGATCCCTTGAAGACTGCTGCTGATGCTGAGTGCCAGGCTCCACCTCCATGCTGACACAATCCTCCTCCTTCTCCTCCTCTTCCTGTGTGATCGGCAGGCACGCAGGAATAAAGGGGGCCTTGAGAGGTAAGGTAGTCCTCCTCTTCCTCCCTCTGTTCTGCCTCAAGTGCCCTGTCCATTATTCCATGCAGCATGTGCTCCAACAGGTGGACAAGAGGGACAGTGTCACTGATGCATGCACTGTCACTGCTCACCATCATTGTGGCCTCCTCAAATAGTGACAGAACAGTGCATGCATCCCTGATCATAGCCCACTGGCATGGGGAAAAAAACCAAGGTCCCCTGACCCTGTCCTGGTGCCATAGTCACATAGGTACTCATTGATGGCCCTCTGCTGCATGTGCAGCCGCTGCAGCATGGCCAACATTGAGTTCCACCTGGTGGGCATTTCACAGATTAGGCGGTTCTTGGGCAGGTTAAATTCCTTTTGGAGGTCAGCCAGCTGAGCACTGGCATTATATGACCTGCGGAAATGCACACAGACTTTCCTGGCCTGCCTCAGGACATCCTGTAAGCCCGGGTACCTGCCCAAGAACTGCTGCACCACCAAGTTAAGGATGTGAGCCAAACAGGGCACATGGGTCAGTTGTCCCTGTCGGAGGGCAGAGAGGAGGTTGGTGCCATTGTCGCCAAAAATAGGAAGAGGATTTCCCCAGGTGGGGTTTCTAGGCAGCGGGGTTTAAAATATTAGACCAATGTTGTATAAAAAGAATATGTTTATTGTACAAAGAATAAATTTACACAAGGATTGTTAAAAAGATGAGCTCTGATATAGAGTGTTTACAAATCTGGTAGAAGCAGACACGCATTTATACAGACATAATTTTTCATAACAACATCATATAGATAGATAGATAGCCCCTTAAAATCAAAATGCCTGCTCACTCTCCCCAAAAGGTCCTGTAACGCCTCCACCAACACAGCCACCGTAGCCGGGGCAGAAGCCAGTGATGTGGCTTACGAGAGGTCACACTGAAGATCACCCCCCACCCGGACCACACGGTCGGTCGTAGGGAAGGCAAACACCTGCAGCAGAAGCCCAAAGAGAGCATTTTTGAAAATCGTACTTACGATATATATCTCCAAACATTGTATTAAGAAGTAAGGTGTCCGTTTATGAAGCAGTGATCAGCGGTGATCCCGAGGATCACCGCTGATCACGGTCCATAAACAGTTTATGAAACAGTGATAATCGGGGGAGAACATGTTTGAACTTGTTCTCCCGCCCATTATCTCTACACACGGAGAATCCTCATTGAATGACACAGTAACGCCCAGTTTATGAAGCGGTGATCTCATCACTTCACTGGCGATCTGAGTCAGAATTCACACTCCCAGGTTCACCAGCTCAGAGATGCTGCATCGGGGAGTGAAGAGGAAATCTGGGGGGATCTGAGGGGGAAGGAGGAAGATTTTTAACTTCCTTATGCCTCGTTCAGACCCCCCAACACTGTAAGCATGTCCCCCTGTCATATTTATGTGTATACATATATATACATATATACATATAATGTGTATATGTATATATATATAATGTATGTGTATATACATGTATATATAATGTGTGTGTGTGTATACATATGTATATAATGTAGGGGGACTCATTATTTTATTAACAGTAATTCACGCCGTCTGTCCGTGTATTGAGCGGTGATAATTTATCACTGCTTAATAAACTGACATCTCTGTATTTCTGGTGCTGTAATCTCGTAAAGTCTCATGAGATTCCAGTATCAGGGGCCGTTCTCCACTGTTGAAAGCATTTGTAGATCTCTTCACTCCTCAAAAGGTGAAGCGATCTACAAAGCTTCATAAACTGGCACACAGAGGAGAAAAATCTTCACTGTGAATGCCGGAGAATGAAGCAGTGAATAGATTTCACTGCTTCATAAACGGACACCTATATGCTTAATTAGGTGAGAGGGTAAAAGGAAAACGTGAAAAAATGAAAATATCAGTCTATACACATACCTCATATACAGACTGTAATTTTCTAGTATTGGATATATATGTATTTAAAAATAAATAGATCGTGCATGTTAGGTGAAAAGAGTGCCATAGTAAGAATCCAAAGAAAGAAAACCAGGTGATGGTGATCAATTTCAAATGGATTGATCAAATGGAATTGAGAGTAAATGAAGAAACATAGTGTGTGAGCACTGGGTGCTGGGACTTTAAAAATAAAAGACTATGTGTGCAGCATGTATAATATATTGTATACGCTGTATAAAAAAGAAAAATAAATAGAGCGTATGTGCCAAATAAGTGACTCAAATGTAAGTAAGTGAACAAGGATGTGAAGGTAAAATACTAAAAAAATTCCTCCTTAATTGTTATACGCCCATAAATAAGGATATATATATATGCTCTCACAGCACAAACCCTGGCAATTTTCTTATCTGGGTGGTTTGACCTTCTTGCAGCTCTCACTTGTAAGTATACTTTTTAGCACTGTGTCTCTGCACTGCTTCAGCCCTGCATGAAATGATCAGTTTATTACACTGATCTCATATACATAATGGATGACTGATATTATATACAATGTTACTCTCTTTACATATTTTTAGACTGTCAACTGTGTTTGGATGAGCGTCCACTACTTGACAAACCGTGTGGCCAATCCTGGGTCGGGTCACATTTGGGTCTAAATATAAAGGGCAGTACAGTGCAGTTTCACATTCTGCTTGCACATTGGTATAAGGTAATGCACTGATTATCATTAATATTGTTTATCACACTACGTTTTACCACATTTTTGCGGGCACTTTCACCTTTTTTCAGTTTTTTCAGTATTTTACATTCACATCCTTGTTCACTTACTTACATTTGAGTCACTTATTTGGCACATATGCTCTATTTATTTTTCTTTTTTATACAGCATATACAATATATTATACATGCTGCACACATAGTCTTTTATTTTTAAAGTCCCAGCACCTAATACTCACACACTATGTTTCTTCATTTACTGTACTCTCAATTCCATTTGATCAATCCATTTGAAATTGATCACCATCACCTGGTTTTCTTTCTTTGGATTCTTACTATGGCACTCTTTTCACCTAACATGCACGATCTATTTATTTTTAAATACATATATATCCAATACTAGAAAATTACAGTCTGTATATGAGGTATGTGTATAGACTGATATTTTCATTTTTTCACGTTTTCCTTTTACCCTCTCACCTAATTAAGCATATACTTCTTAATACAATGTTTGGAGATATATATCGTAATTACAATTTTCAAAAATGCTCTCTTTGGGCTTCTGCTGCAGGTGTTTGCCTTCTCCCCGACCGAACGTGTGGTCCGGGTGGGGGGTGATCTTCAGTGTGACCTCTCTTAAGCCACATCACTGGCTTCTGCCCCGGCTCCGGTGGCTGTGTTGGTGGAGGCGTTACAGGACCTTTTGGGGAGAGTGAGCAGGCATTTTGATTTTAAGGGGCCTCTCCTATAGGAAGTTTTTCGCTTATGGGACACGCACTATTGGGTAACTATGCTATATGGAATATGATATGTTTCTTTTGGTATATGCAACCAAGCTTTTATAAGTATTCTTTCATTGTATATTTTTAACAGACAGACCTCTGAAGAAGACCTTGAATACATAGGTTGAAACGCGTCAGGTCCTTTTTTTCGATATTGATAATATCTATATGATGTTGTTATGAAAAATTATGTCTGTATAAATGCGTGTCTGCTTCTACCAGGTTTGTAAACACTCTATATCAGAGATCATCTTTTTAACAATCCTTGTGTAAATTTATTCTTTGTACAATAAACATATTCTTTTTATACAACATTGGTCTAATATTTTAAACCCCGCTGCCTAAAAACCCCACCTGGGGAAATCCTCTTCCTATTTTTGTCTTCATATCAGGGGTGAGCAGCAATTTCTTTTCCCCTCCCCCAACTGTGTCTCTTTTTTGCCAGGTGCCATTGTCTCAAACCACCATACCTGCCTTAAGCTGGCGTGGCGTCAACCACCTCTGAACCTGCCCGTGCAGAGCTGACAGAATCTCTTCCCCAGTGTGGTTCCTGTCTCCCAAGCACACCAGCTCAGGCACCGCATGGCATCTTTTTGCCTGCGTGCTTGCATAGCCCCTTGAACACCTACGGAGCACCGCTGCTTCCGAAGACAAATCAGCACAGGAAGAGGCCATGGAGGAAGAAGAAGAGGAGGGGGTGGAGGAGAGAGGTGTGGCAGAATCACCACTAGTAGAATTTTGGAGGCGTGGTGGCGGAACAACCTCCAACACTACTGCACCCTGTCCTGCATCCTTCCCAGCTGCCAGAAGAGTCAACCAGTGCACGGTGAAAGATAGGTAACGTCCCTATCCATGCCTGCTGGACCATGAGTCAGTGGTAATATGCACCTTATTGCTGACCGCCCTGTCCAGCGAGGCCAAGACATTGCCTTCCACATAGAGCCGGAATCACCTTCCATGAGAAAAAGTGGCATATGGGAACCTGCCACTGAGGAACCGCACATTCCACAAACTCACGGAAGGGGGCAGAGTCTACCAACTGAAAAGGCAGCAGTTGAAGTGCTAGCAATTTAGCCAAGCTAGCATTCAACCGCTGGGCATGTGGATGGCTGGGAGCGAACTTCTTTTGGCGGTGCAGCAGCTGGGGCAGGGAAATTTGCCTGGTACAATCTGACGTTGGTGTACCAATAGCAGATTGCCCGCAAGTACTTGGCTGTGACACAGCTAATTCTACACCTTCATTCCTCTCAGTGCAGGTCTCAGAGAGGACTGAAGGTATAGTGGGGTTGGAGATCCCAGCTGATGAGGAGCAAGGAGAGGTCTGCTTTATTCTTTGGTGTGGGTCTTTTAGGTACGCTTGCCAATGAACTGCATGGCAGGTCGACATATGTCTGGTCAAGCATGTGGTGCCCAAGCGGGTGATGTTTTGGCCACGCGAGATACGCTTGAGACATATGTTGCAAATAGCAGCGGTGGGATCTGATCCACTTGTCTCAAAAAAGGCCCACACCAAAGAACTTTTGGAATAACGCGCAGAGACAGCAGCACCCTGCACATGTAGAGCTCTGCAGTGTGATGCAGTCGGTGTGCTGCCCTTAAGCTGGCCCCTGGAGGGCATCCTGCCTCGTTGGAGATGTGCCTCCTCCTCCTCCTCCTCTCTCCTATCAGGCACCCATGTGGAGTAAGTGACCTCATCATCCCCTCCCTCCTCATCACTGGAGCAAAACTGGCAGTATGCTGCAGCCGGGGGAACATGACTGCCAGATTGCTGTCCTGCTTGGGCACCCCCTCTCTGGGCTCACAAAACTGCCTTCCTATAGCTGGGTACCATCATCAGAGCTTTCAAATCACTGGGCATCCTCCTGGAGCATGTACCCAACACTGTGGTCAAACAGTTCAGGGGACTCCTCAGGAGGACATGGTGGAGCTAGGGAAGGAGTGACTGATGCCATTGAGCCGAGGGAAGAGGCCGCATTGGCAGCTGCTTTGCCAGACAAAGTACCCTGAGTCTGGGTGAGAGAGGATGAGGAGGATGAGGATGGCTTGGTCATCCACTCTACCAAGTCTTCTGCATGTTGCGGCTCAACACGGCCAGCTGCCGAAAAAAAGAACAAGCGTGTCCCATGGTCACGTGCTGATGAGGATGCACGGTCTCCACGAACAGCACTGTTGCCTCTAGACACAGAGCCTGCTTGCACTCTTTTATTGGCTTGTGACTGTCTGCCTCTCCTTGTTGGCCTTCCAGACATACTAATGGCCTACAGTGAGATGTAGCTGCACAAAGCTGGGATGTATATATATATATATACTGATACTGCAGCTAGCAGAATCAACTGCCTGCCAGTGGTACTAATAAGATCAGAAGAACACCACCAATTTTCTTCAGGTAGCTTTAGGTGCACACTGTGCAGAGGACACAGTACACTAACTGCAAATATTGTAGCTGCCTGCCTGTGGTATTAATAGGATCAGAACAACAGCAATTGTCTTCAGGTAACTTTACGTGCACACTGTGCAGAGGACGCACTATACTAACATGTAAATACTACAGCTGCCTGCGGTACTAATAGGATCAGAAGAACACCACCAACTTTCTTCAGGTAGCTTTAGGTGCACACTGTGCAGAGGACGCACTACACTAACTTGTAAATACTACAGCTGCCTGCGGTACTAATAGGATCAGAAGAACACCACCAATTTTCTTCAGGTAGCTTTAGGTGCACACTAGCAGAGGATGCACTACACTAACTTGTAAATCATACAGCTGCCTGTGGTACTAATAGGATCAGAAGAACATCACCAATTTTCTTCAGGTAGCTTTAGGTGCACACTGTGCAGAAGACGCACTACACTAACTTGTAAATACTACAGCAGCCTGCGGTACTAATAGGATCAGAAGAACACCACCAATTTTCTTCAGGTAGCTTTAGGTGCACACTGTGCAGAGGACGCAGTACACTAACTGTAAATACTGCAGCTGCCTGCCTGTGGTACTGATAGGATCAGAAGAACACCACCAATTTTCTTCAGGTAGCTTTAGGCGCACATTGTGCAGAGGACACAGTACACTAACTGTAAATACTGTAGCTGCCTGCCTGTGGTATTAATAGGAGCAGAACAACAGCAATTATCTTCAGGTAGCTTTAGGTGCACACTGTGCAGAGGACGCACTACGCTAACTTGTAAATACTACAGATGCCTGCGGTACTAATAGAATCAGAAGAACACCACCAATTTTCTTCAGGTAGCTTTAGGTGCACACTGTGCAGAGGACGCACTACACTAAATTGTAAATACTACAGCTGCCTGCGGTACTAATAGGATCAGAAGAACACCGCCAATTTTCTTCAGATAGCTGTAAATACTGTAAAAACACCTGCACACTGTAAGTGCAGCTAACTGACTCGCCTGCCTACTCTATCTAACTTAAATCAAAGGACACTGTCTCTCTCTCTCTCTCTCTCTATCTCTCTCTCACTGCCAGAACACACTACACAGGGCCGACGTGCAGGCGGCCTTATATAGTGTGGGGCGTGTACTAAACCCCCTAAGCCATAATTGGCCAAAGCCACCCTGGCTTTGGCCAATTACGGCTCTCTGTACAGACGGTGCTGTGATTGGCCAAGCATGCGGGTCATAGTGCACGCTTGGCCATTCATCAGCCAGCAATGCACTGCGATGCCACAGTGAATTATGGGCCGTGACGCGCCACTTGAATTTGGCGCGAACGGCCCATATCCTTCGCAATTCGATGAACGGTCAAACATGCGATGTTCGAGTTTAACATGGGTTTGACTCGAACTCGAAGCTCATCCCTATCCTTGGGTGGAATAATCTTGCATCCCCCACAGTATCCCCACCTACTATGAAACAATTCTAATTTGGGACACTTTTACACTTATCCAGACCCAGTTGCCTGGACTCAGCATGGAATCAAAACGATCTTGTGGTCCACTACGGGAACTGAGGATCTTGTGGTCAACCACAGGACCCATTTAACCTTTTAACCTTTGGTGAGCTTAAACCATTAAACCATCTGCCAATTACCCATCTATTTAGATACCTACAATTTAGGCATGCCTTCCATTCTCAGTTTGGTGCTGGCCAGGTTATCCTACAATCTACTGATATCAAGCAACTGTTGAAGGATGACTCACTGACCAAAGTGCTTTCCTCTATTTACAAAAATATGTCCCTTGAAACCCATTATCTCTTACATCCGTGCATATCTGTGTGGGATGCTGCTGCTCCTGGGTTAGATAGAGATGACTGGGATGATGTCTGGGAGGTCCCTTTCACCGTTTAGTTTCTGCCAGAGATCATCTTATTCATTACAAATTCCTTCCTAGGATATATTTTACTCCTGCCAGGCTATACAGGATCAATCTTCCTCATGCTGGCGCTGTTCCTCCTCTTATGCTTATTTTGTACACATTTTTTGTGAATTCCAAGCTACCCGACAATTCTGGCAGGAGCTTCTGACTTGCATTTCTTCAGTTACTACTATTTTCCTAGCTCCCTCCATTGAAATTTGCCTATTAAGTTATAGTGGATTCTTTGGCTGCCTCAAATGCCATACGTACTCTTCTTACTGTTCGCATGGAAAAAACATTTGGCAATGAAGTTAGCAGCTTGGAACAATGCTATTCCCCTTTTGAAGGCTTCATATTCCAGTAGATGTGCTTTTCGCAACTGTGACGAAGTATGGGGCGAATGGTTTTCCGCAACATCCACTACTTTGAACTGAGGTTATTTGCCATCTGAGGCTTATAAGGCACACATTATATTAGACGTTATACCATTCTTAGTGCTTCTGTACTTACTTTTTTATGTGTTGGGGCCTTTTATTAGCAGACCTGACCTTTTTATGCTCAGTGGAACAATTTTTGTATGAGATGTCTACTTTTTGATTGTGTACACCGCTGCTTCTAGTGTGATGAGGATGGGGCACAAGAATGTATCCTTCTTTAACCACTTGCCCCCCCCGCACTAAAGCCAATATATGGCTACATCACGGCTCTCCAGTTCTGGGGGGCCGTCCCTGGGGAGCACATAGGGAAATGTCTGTGATTGTTGTGTCCCTTTTACACAGTGGATCACAGAACAGGATAAAAGGCCAATTACAGCGGCCCTTTACTATGTGATCAGCTGTGTCCAATCATAGCTGGTCACATGTAAACAGTCTTCCCAGTTACTTCTTTCCTCACACAGAGGCAGCGTGTGAGGAAAGGAGAGCCGATCTGACAGGGCACAGTGAGTACAGCATTTACACTGATAATCAGGGCACTAATTATCAGTAAAGACCCATCAGTGCAGCTTATCAGTGCCCATCAGTTCCTCCTATCAGTGCCCATCAGTGCCACATATCAATGCCACCTATCAGTGCCCATCAGTGCCGCCTATCAATGCCCATCAGTGCCACCTCATCAGTGCATTGTCGTCAATCCTCATCAGTAAAGGTTATCAGTGCCCATCAGTGCCCCCTCATTAGTGCCCATCAATGCTGTCTCATCAGTGCAGCCTCATCAGAGCACATCAGTATAGCTTCGTCAGTGCAGTCCCATCTGTACATATCAGTGCTGCCTCATCAGTGCACATCAGTGCAGCCTCATCAGTACATATCAGTGCCGCCTCATCAGTGCAGTCTCATCAGTACTATTTCCTAACTAAAGTATATGGTATTGGAAGGGATTAATAAAAACAGGAGAGGAGGTGATCGAGAATTAATTCTCAGAAAACGTGAGGTATACTGGATAGATTTTCTCAATACTATTACCCCTAAAGGATTAAATACTGATTTGTGTTTGTATTTGTTTATTTAAAACATAGATTCAATATGCGGTGATATCCATATATATGTTTTTTGACAGACTGATAAAGTAATGGATCCCGATTGAAGTATGAGGAGAACACCTGTCCTGTTAACCATTTCTGTGAGAGTGGAGAAAAATAACCAATGAAGGAATGTAATTGTACTGATTAGTCATTAAACACAGGATTGATTCCATATGTGATTTCTTTGTGAAAGTCTTTAAAACCTCATGAATTTGTCTGAAATGTTAGATGTCCTTTTGATCTGATGCAGGGCGTAAGCTTGTGAGCCCGAAACGGAAATCATCTTCAAACATATGATTATGTAATTTCTTGAATAATTGATTAATAAATATTTTAAGTGCAGCAATCCGTTGGACTTTTTCTATATTTGGTGGTCGGGGAGAAGACTAGATTGCATTGCACTGGATATACACCGGTGCTGCTTTCTTCAACTATAGATATATATATATATATATATACACAGTAGGTCTGTTACCTAACCTTTTAATTGTGTATTTTTTTTCCATGCTACTGAGGTCATCATTTTGGGGCTCAACATTCTCTTAACTTGCATACATTATTTTACTTAAGGTCTTTAGGTAGTTAAAGGCTACTTTTATTTGATGAGCGGCCTTGATTTCCATTGTAAGCTAATTTCTGACTGGTGCAATATCAGGAATAGAAATTCTTAAAGGACCAAAACCACATCCTGCCACACTTGTCTAGATTATTTTTACTGGCACTGTGACCAATTCAAACACTGACATTGATAAGCAATAACTGTGGGGCATTCAAAGGGATGAACTTTAAGTGCAGTACTTGTACTAACATTATTTTCTTTGCAGTTGGATCACTAAATAAATTAATTTACCATGTTAGAAAGCTAACATTTGAACCTAGAGCAGAATACCATAGTGAGAACCAATAATGCAGATTAGTGCAAATATTCTCATATTGTTTTGGCAAATTTTTATATCTTGTACAGCGTGTTCAATTATTGTACTATATATTTATTGTCCGCCATTACAAAAATGTAGTCCTCCAAAATTACCCTCATATGCATGGCTGGACAAATTTAATTCATTTGGATTATCTAGGCATGATAATGTTTCATACTGAAAAAATTACATTTCCCATGCAACCAGTCATCATTGGTATTTATTATTGTTTCGAATACATGTAGGGGTGTCTGATTTTGGAGGGACTGCATTGGCCCCTGACATGAGTGGTACTTTGCAACAATGGACATGATTTCCCCTGAGTATGACTTTTGTTGTCAGTTCTAGGCAAGCTTTAGGTGAAATTTTGGCAAGATTCAATTATGATATCATTTTAAATTTGATATGTTGTATGACATTATATAAATTGCTCAACCCACCCATAACTCTGGCTAGGTACCCTCTGGTGCCTATACTTACTTTTAAGGTCACTCCTCCACTTATCCTGGTACTTCCAGTGATAGAGGAACGTGTGATACTCACCCTGCCTCCACCCAGTGCAGTACTTTGTCCAGGACTCAATGATTGGGCAATAGAGGATGAAAGCCATTGTGCTTGAGGAAATTATTTTCTATTCTAAGGTAAGCACATACAGATCAATAATCTTACTTCATTGCACAAAATATGTAAAAATCATAAAATTAGTAATATGTATTATGTGGGTTTTAGAAACTATATCATTTATATAAGCTTATAGAAATCAATACAATATATGCACAGTCTAAATAAATAGAGGTACTATTTATTTAGACTGTGCATATATTGTTTAATTCAATCTTATTTTATTGATAGGTAAAGTAGACTGTGCATATATTGTATTCATTTCTATAAGGGCCTCATAGACAAAGTGCTTGATATAGAAATGCATCCAGCTCCAGTGAGACTTTGAATCTAATTTAGGAAATCTGGGTAGTCTATCCAATGGAGGAGCCCTGCTGGAGGAAGTAAAGTTAGTCAGTAGGCATGTAACATAGTAAGCCTAAGCTGTATACATTTAGATAAACAATAATATAGATTACATTTATATTATATAATCAGAACAAAATACCAAGTAAAACCAGTAAATAGTAAAAATGTTAGTATAAAGCTCATATTTTATATATTAGGATTTTCTAAAGCCCATCTATTAAAGCAATGTTATCTAAAAGCCCTTTTTATTTCAACTTTTCTTGCTAGCACTTATTGCTACATCCTCATTAGATGATTTTTTTCTTTTTCTTTTTGTGAGGTTCTGACCATGTCCTTAGTTTTTCTCTTTTGTTCCTCCTGAAAAAGCAAAGCCCTTAAAGATATCTAGCTTCGAGTTCCAACTTTTTGTAATTAGCTGTGTTTCAGGGGCAGAAAAGTAGAATAACAGAAAGAAATACAAAAAGAGAAAAGAAAAAAGTCAACAAAAGAAAAGATGTTCTTCATTCCCACCATATGCCGTTTTGATTATGTATGGCTTCTTTCATTGGGTGTTCATCAGCTTTGTTTCCATTTGACTTACAAGACAGCTGTATGCATGGGAAGCAGGCAGGGGAGAAGTGTGAATAACAAAACATATTTAATACAGTAAAGGAACAACACAATCCGCTATATCATTTTTCTAACCAGCTTCATTTACATCAGCCAGTTATAGGAGAACAAAATATAATTTTAATTTTAAAGAAGTATAAAGAAAAATTATTTAGAGTTATATCCCATTATTGTTTAATAAAAAAAAAAAAAAAAAACATTTTTTTTAAATTATCAGGTTAATTATTTGCATAAACTTGAAACTCATGGAAAAAATATTTTATCAGTTAGTATTTATTTGATTTTTTTTATTATATACTTGCATTTATGGCTATTTTTATGCTGATTATACAGTATGCGGTTTTCACTAGTATAACAGGTTAGATGTTAACAGACAAGAATGTTGCTTACAATAATCAGGTGGTGTGCAAGTCAACAATTATGGATAATGAGCATTCAGGATAGACAAAAGAAATTGACTTTTTAAAAAGAAAAATGCATCTTCTGCAGTTATTACTGTAGCATATTATAGAAATTCAGCATTAAATAGTACAGATAGATAATATTACTTTTGTATTTTCAATCCTAATTCCACCACATATGGGGACCAAATAGATTTTTAATGAGATTAGCAAGGTTGTTATTTTAGTGAGACTGATACAAATTAAATATACTGAAATAATACATTAACACTTTTTACATTTAACAACAATGTTTTAACAGTCTTACATGTTCACCCATTTTTTACCACATTTCCTTTTAATATAGTTGCGTACCACTTTGTTACCATTTCTACTGTATTTATTGCTTGTATTTATATGTTGTACACCTTTTAAACATCTAACCTGTTGTAATTTCTTTTTCCTATGGATCTATGGCCAAGAAAATGTATGTAGAAAGCAAAGTAGAAATGAAGAAGAAGAAAGCCTTGATGTCACTGGATAAGCATGACAGATTTTTGGGTAACAGTAATGGTAGGCTGTCTTCACATTAAGTTGGCTCAGGGGGTTTCTAGAGTACTATCCCAAGCATTATATTTTAACATCTTCTATGGAAATCACAATTCTTGTCAACTCATGAACTAAAAAACATGATTTTTGTTGAGTAACTTAAAGGAACCAATCCTCCAATTGAACCTCTATAGCAGGGATATGCAATTAGCGGACCTCCAGTTGTTGCAAAACTACAAGTCCCATCATGCCTCTGCCTCTGGGTGTCATGCTTGTGGCTGTCAGAGTCTTACTATGGCTCATGGGACTTGTAGTTTTGCAACAGCTGGAGGTCCGCTAATTGCATATCTCTGCTCTATAGTGTACTACAACAGTTAACATCTATATGCACAACAATACCAGACCATACTCCACTTCCATATTAACTACTTAGCTAAAAATTCATAAAACGTGTGGAAATTGGGAGATTATTGTTTTAGTGCTTTTATGTGAGTAGTTAAAAAAGATTCATTATTATCTATTTAAAAGTACAGCTTTGTCTTTTAATGTTATGTCTATAGATGTTGATAGCTGTAACAGTCACCAATAGCAGCTTAATTGGAAAAGTGATAATAGTAGGTCCCTTTCATATGAGTGTTCCGTTTCAATGCATCAATACAGATCAATGCATCTCTATGGAAAAATGAATGTAAGCGGATGATCATCCATTTACATCCACTTACATCCACTTCTGTCAACATCATTTTTTTGGAACCGATCAAAACCTTATTTTTCTTCCATTAAAAAAACAGTACAGACAAAAGACAGATGTAAATGGACAAACGGTCCATTTTTGCATCGATTTTTGCATTGGTAGTGGATGTAAAAACTGATGTAAAACTGATGATAAATTGATGTAAACTGAATAAGTTCTTTTTTGAAAAAATTTGACTGAACTGATTAAAGACAAATGGAACGCCCCTGTGAAAGGGGCCTAAGTTTATACCCAATGACTCCAGCTTGTAATAATTTCATCACAGGGATGTCAAATCCATTAGATGTCAAATAGAAAGCAATGTAACTTTAAGTAGTTAAGGTTACTTAAGCAGTTGCTGTCTTGTCCACTTCTTTAGTGTTGATCCAGCTAGTAAAAGAGCTGTAGGTTCGCTTCCTGCTTTAACCTCCCTGGCGGTATGATTATGTCTGATTTTTGAATGTCAAAGTGGTACATTGTTTTGCATAGAAATTTGGCGTTTTATATTGTAGGCCTGTAATTCTTAGGAATAACTCAGTTAAATCTGTACAAACAAGAGTTTAGTAGACATCCTGGGTATGATAAAGTTTGAAACATGAAATCATAAATTATAATATAATAAATAACTATAAATAATTATAAAAATTAATAATACATTTTATTCAATAGTGTAATCAAATCAAAAACACTGAAATTTGTCCAAACAAGGGTGCAATATTACTAGTCACTGTAATACTAGACACTGCATATTGGTTTAGTAAACATCCCAGGTATGAAAAATTTTGAAACATGGGACTGCAGAAAGTCCAACATCACCATCAGGACAATGGAAAGCGTCCCTCTACGTCAAAAGCGGTTTGAGACCAGCTAGAAAACAGCGATAGTGAATTAGAATCACTTGTATTATTGAGCAATAGTGATTCGTGGGGAAATTCATCATTAGACACTGAAATTGACAACAGCGACAATTCTGTGACTGAGCTCAGTGCTGCATTATCTGTACCACAGTTAATAGAGCACCAAGTTCGCACATCACTGAGCTCCGTCGTAGAATTGTCACTGTTGTCACTTTCAGAGTCTGATTACAAATTTCTCCATGAATCACTATCACTCAATTCTGCAAGTGATTCTAATTCACTATCACTGTTTTCTAGCTGGTCTCAAACCACTTTTGACATAGAGGGACATTTTTTGGATGCCATGGACGTTCTCAAGTTTCCAGGCAGAAAGAATGGAATATATAATATAAAAGTGCAGGCAGGGCACTGGACAAAGCACTAGGGACAAAGCTGAGATGAAAATATTTGATACAGTACTGTAATCTACAGATTACAATGTATTGTGTGTGTTATGTTTTTTGTACTTTTTGAATTTGCCACCAAGCTCCGCCCCCATGTGTGGCGACGCTCGCAGGGAATGGAGCCCGGAGCATTGATGCATCGGCGGAGGTGGAGGATACAGCGGGAGGACATTGCAAGATCCTGGGGATAAGGTAAGTAACTGTACCTGGATACTGTGATGCAATCTCGAGTGTGGCTCAGGGTTACTGCTATTGGTACTGAAAATTAACCCCGAGTCACAATCGGGATTACAGATAGGGAGGTTAAGGTTGTTGTGAGATGTTGTGAGATGCCAGTAGAATTATCCACAGCATTGTCACTCATTGTCTCTGAGGAAATCTGCATCGGGGTAATACAGTATATCTCTAAACTCTCGGTACAGTGTTCAGCCACATCCAGGTGCCGCATATCTCAGCCTGTCATAGATTTTGACAGACTGCTGACAGTGGGGCTGGAGTGGATGCTACACTTGTGCCTCCTGGGTGCCCAAAAATACTGGGATTTGATGCTGATGTGCTCAAGGCCTTAAGGTTTCGAGAATTTTTCCAATTAAAAAACAAAACAAATGATGACAAAAACTCAGCACCATGGGGTTGATTTACTAAAACTGGAGAGTGAAAAATCTGGTGCAGCTGTGCATAGTAGCAAGTCAGCTTTTAAAAAAACTGGAAGCTGATTAGTTTCTATACAAACATTCAAAAACAACCACAATTGGAAGCTCTGATCGGGTCAGTTTTGTATGGACAAATTCTCAGAAGGCTCAATACAATAAAACCATGTGCCAATTTATTAATAGCATGTAATGAATAAATTAATAGTTAAAATATCCTTGCATAGATTGAACAACTATAAGGCTTGCTCCCCGCTGTGACAATACCTTGTAAAAGCGGTTGGTGGTGGGCTGGCTTGGTGAAGCAATGCTGCAATGGCAAATCTTCATACATTCCTGAAAGATCCACTGAGAAGGAGGAAACCAGCATGTGCAGAGATGGATGGACTGTATGAAGCCTCAATCAAAGCCCCGGTGGTAGATGGCGAGATGGCAAGACAGCCATGAAACGTTAAGGGACCGAGAGGCAGCCGGAACAACCGCCGACAGGAACCAGCAGACGGAAACACTCGAGCGTGACGTCATACGTTCGGGGAGCACAGGTCCAGACCGAGGCTTGAAGCACAGGATGGTGGAGAGCAAACTGAGGAGAGTGAAGGGGAAGAATAGCTGTTGTCTTGACAACGCGTTTCGGGTGTGGCCCTTCTTCAAGTCATATGACTTTGACAACCAAGGGGATTTAAATAGGAGTAGACCATGGGAAGAATCACATTTTTAAAGGAGCGATGACTGATTTCTCCACTGCAGCAAAACTTCCATTGTTAGAACAACCTCAGGTTGTTCTAACAATTCATTAGATGCTATTAATAAATTGGCATATGATTTTATCGTATTGAGCCTTCTGAGAATTTGTCCATACAAGACTGTCCCGATCATCGCTACCAATTGTGGTTGATTTTGAATGTTTGTATTTGTATTCACACCCCTCCTGGTGTGCTCACCCACACCACACAGCTGCTTTTTTGGGCTCCTGTAGGACATTTACAAGGTTCCCAGTGCAATATATGTCCCAGTTTCCTGGCGCCAGACTTTTTTGTTATTTCACTGATTGTGGTTTCTATGCAGACCTACACTAGATTTTGTACTCTCCAGTTTTAATAAATCGACCCCCATTTATCTTTTTATAAAGAAGTTCATTCCAAAACTACCAAAGAATCACTTCTTTCATTACCAGTCACTTATAAACCAAATGACTCATTAAAGCGGTAGTAAACTCCCATTTGACACTTGTACCTACAGCTAAGCTTATAATAAAGCTTACCTGTAGGTACAAGGAATATTACCTAAGCCTGCACTGTTTGGGAGATATTCAGTGCCCATGCAGCCGGTGAAACCACCGGCGCATGCACTCTGAAGGAATGGCATACTTCCCTCAGAGTTACGTCATCCCGGCTCAGCCATTCAAGCGGCCAGAGCCCATGAAACCTTAAGGAAGACCAGGCGAAGATGGAGGCCCTGTCAGCAGTGACAGCGTGCCACTGGAGGTATTCGTATCAAGGTAAGTATTTCATAATGTGCTAGTATGCAATGTATACTAACACATTATGTTTTTACCTTGCAGAGAGAAGTTTTTTTTTAGGCTAAAGTGGATGTAAACCTGATTCATGAAAATTGAGCTGGGTACATAAATGCAGTGTTTTCTTATCTCTCTCCAAAACCCAATTTCCCATAGCTGTCTCTTGTTCCGTAGCTCTGTTATCAGCCTGATAACTTCTCACACGCTCTCCAAGCGAAGTGTGTCTCGGAGGAGGTTGCTATAAATAGATTAGCAGTCAGCTTGCCGTCTAAGAGCATAGCTGTGCACATTCCTTTCTTCCTTTGCCAATGTGGAGTGGGGGTGTGTGCCTTTCCTCCAATCAGCTTTCTTGGTTTCTTGGCTGTATGCCAATAATCCACTCCCAGTGCTAACCAGGAAGAGAAAAACTTTAACAGGACATGCTCTTTCTAAAGGATATATACAGATGAAGACAGTAGCATGTAAAACTTATATTGGAAGATTTGTTTCATCTCTGTTCTGTTCACTTCACTGGTATATGTGAGAGTTTACATCCACTTTAAGTTTACTACTGCTTTAAAGACAGCCAGTAACCACTTTAAGACTAGATTCTTCAATTTTGACTTGCTCTGAATTAAATTAGTTAAATTTTTAGCATAGGAAGTATAAACAGATTGTGTTGAGAAAATATGTGAGAAACACAGTTTGCCAAGCATATTTCGGTATGCATTTTGCTTCTCAAAGGGGACCCTTTAATTTCCTGGAATGTCTGTAATGTTGAAGCAGTATGTACTGTATGTGTCTATCCTATGTTTGCTGTCATATCTTATGTTGTATCTGTTAGACCTTTTGAGAAGAAATAACAATATCTTTAAAAAAATTTTATGTCATGAGCCCCATGAGAGAAAGGTGAAGAAAGGGTCACAATGACAGCTTACAATCAGATTACAATCACCCTGAGTTTTAATCCCTGTTCTTCAAGGCCCTACCTACCTACATAAAAATGAGTTTAGCAAGGGACTACAATTTGGGGTGTTCACTGGAATACTTGGTATAAGAGAGTATCAATTTGTACTCTATCCAACAGACCAGTAAATACATAAAAGGCCTGGACCTATAACTAAATTTGTGGCTGAAACTCATATATCTCCTCAATCGTTACATTTTGAAAACAAGAAAAAGACATATGCTGATATAGTCAGAGGAGATATGCCACATGGTTTCCCCAGGGGGAGACCAGATACCCCAACAGTCAGAGGATGGGAGCAGTGACCACCCTTCAGAGGGGGAGCACAAAGAACACCTCAGGAGTATCCTCCAAGGGAACCAGACCCGAGGTTTAGGAGAAACTATAGGGAGTATCCCCAAAGGGCCAGATTTAACCCAGGGGGTGGAAACCCTCACTAAAACCAGTATTGTTTGCCCCGGGGACCTACACAGGTAAATAGGAATCCACCACACGTTAGGACACCCCAAAATCCCTGGGAAGATAGGGAGCAACTAAGGCCCAGACCACCATGCCAGAACCAAGACAGTGATTCTGACGGGGATATGTCTGATCAGAAATCCCAAGAAATGACAGAAACTGGGTCCTACAACCCAATTCTGATGGCCCGTGAGCAACATGGAGACCAAAATAGACTGAATGATTGATATGTTAAACAGTTTCATTGCTGCACAGAACCTGAATAACACTTCTTTAGGGACAAATCCTGTGTCCAGCCAAGGGCCACGAAGCCTTCGAAGCATCTATGTTAAAGTAATTCAGAGGAATGCACTGAATAAAGGCATAGGAGACAGGGGTTCTAACACCACTTTTCCCCAGATCTTGGTAGTTAGATATTAATTATTCTCCTGTTTTTCAGTCGTCACTTCATTGCTCTGACATAAGCAGGTCGTTCAAAACAGCCCAATTCCAAGAAGTCGCCGAAGATGATAATTCCAGCGGAAGACCAAATCCTAAAGGCATTAATGATGTCAGGAGGCCTAAATGGTCTGATATTCTGGTAAAAGATGAGGAGTCATCAGTATAAGGTAGTTTTATTCCCTCAAATGAGTTGTATTGACAGGGGGAGATCCTATTTGTTTTATTCCTACCAAGTAGAAGGTTGACTGTCATGTCAAATATTTTATTACTGACAGTAGGTATGCCACATGTAAAACTGAGATCTCCTTATGATTTTATCATTCCAGAATCGCTGTATTTAAGCTTTAAAATGATTCTGAAGAGTGTAATTCAGTTGTTAGTGTCTGGTGTCCATAGCTATAAACAAATGTCCTCATGTTAATGAGCCCCGGACCTATACCTCCCATAGCAACAGTTTCATACTTTGTCTTGCCATTCAGAGTGTTCAGGTAAAAGACTGATCACACAATAGACTAAAGGGGGGCTCTGAGGAAGCCCTGGATATCAGCTTGACACTGAGATCTCAAACACAGGTCATGTTAATGAAAAACATATGTGCCTTTAATCATGGAATCCATTTTCCTTTACAGGACTAAGATGTCCATGAGCCAGTCAACAGAACCGAGAGTCCGATGTGTGTGAGACATTCAGAGAAGGGACCGTATGGGGGATCCAGGGACACCACTGATGGCCAGTCTACCAGGACAGACCCGTCAGGACGGCCAAGACCAAAGGTGTGATCCATTTCCCGCCAATAGATGAATGACGGCCCTGAGATGCGCACATCGATCAGAAACCCATATTTCTCCAAAGGAATTACACCTATTGAAAGGTGTCGACACCCCTTTAAACATTTCATACCCACAGTTCTGAACCTTCTCAAACAAGACTTACAAGACCCAAATGAAGCCATATTCCTTCATGAGACTACCTCAATAATTGTGTCAAACTGCTACGACATTTGGATTCCATTATCGTGGGGGTTTTGTCAGGCGGCTAAGTTGCCTGACAGGTCGCCCCTGTGTGAACCGGGTCTTAATGAATCACCCATCCTTAAACACTATAAACAAACTATTTGCAAATCTATAAACCAAAGAACCAAAGATATTTACATGTTCTGGGTTGTTAGATAAAAAGACCTGATATCACTAAGATGAGTGAACAATATACTTGACTTATTGTTCTCCAGGTGAAATCCCTGTCTGTGGACAGAGACTATTGTGAAGACTCCAAGAGTTGTTTATCCAGCTGAGCTGGCTAAATAATTAGTTAGACTGGGCAAAGTCCATGTTAAGCAACTCAAAGAACTATCTGATTTTTTTTCCTTACTCGAAAATATTTTAAAGTATACCAATCATGGTTGTGAATGACATATATATATAAATCATGACCACGTCTACATAAAAATATACATATAGCATGTGTTTTTACCTAAATGAATAAGTACTCATAGTATCTACAAGAGTAACACATTTATCCATATTCAATAATTGTATGTGATATTGATGAGTAAAATTATACCCTCACATTGTACTGGTTACCAGAATGCCTAAATATTATATATACAGTATCTCACAAAAGTGAGTACACCACTCACATTTTTGTAAATTTTTTTTTATATATTTTAATGTGACAACACTGAAGAAATGATACTTTGCTACAATGTAAAGTAGTGAGTGTACAACTTGTATAAAAGTGTAAATTTGCTGTCCCTCAAAATAACTCAGCACACAGCCATCAATGTCTAAACTGCTGGCAACAAAAGTGAGTACACCCCTAAGTGAAAATGTCCAAATTGGGCCCAATTAGACATTTTCCCTCCCCGGTGTCATGTGATTCGTTAGTGTTACAAGGTCTCAGGTGTGAATGGGGAGCAGGTGTGTTAAATTTGGTGTTATCATTCTCACTCTCTCATACTGGTCACTGGGGGTTCAACATGGCACCTCAAGGCAAAGAACTCTCTGCGGATCTAAAAAAAAGAATTGTTGCTCTACATAAAGATGGCCTAGGCTATAAAAAGATTCCCAAGACCCTGAAACTGAGCTGCAGCATGGTGGCCAAAACCATACAGCGGTTTAACAGGACAAGTTCCACTCAGAATAGGCCTCACCATGGTCGACCAAAGAAGTTGAGTGCACGTGCGCAGCATCATATCCAGAGGTTATCTTTGGGAAATAGACGAATGAGTGCTGCCAGCATTGCTGCAGAGGTTAAAGGGGTGGGGGGTCAGCCTGTCAGTGCTCAGACCATACGCTGCACACTGCATCAAATTGGTCTGCATGGCTGTCGTCCCAAAAGGAAGCCTTTTCTAAAGATGATGCACAAGAAATCACACAAACAGTTTGCTGAAGACAATCAGATTAAGGACATTGATTACTGGAACCATTTCCTGTGGTCTGATGAGACCAAGATAAACTTATTTGGTTCAGATGGTGTCAAGCATGTGTGGCAGCAACCAGGTGAGGAGTACAAAGACAAGTGTGTCTTGCCTACAGTCAAGCATGGTGGTGGGAGTGTCATGGTCTTTGGGCTGCTTGAGTGCTGAGGAGCTACAGTTCATTGAGGGAACCATGAATGCCAACCTGCACTGTGACATACAGGCAGGGCAGTATTCCAACATGATAACGACCCAAACACACCTCCAAGACGACCACTGCCTTGCTAAAGAAGCCGAGGGTATACAAGCAGATACACATTATGAAGATTGAATATATTACTTAGAAGATATTTCAGAACAAGTATTTCTACCATCGGACACGCCTGGTGGTTGCAAGAGATATTACCTAAATCTACAAAAAGGTAATCAATAGATCTTTCAACCAATGGAAAAGAAGTTATACCTTCTGGGCTAGGCTTATTATCATTTTTATGAGCCTATTGTCAAAAATGGTATATAGGATCAATGATATGCTATGGAGGGACACTCAATCAGACACACAGACACACACACTTCATTCATCAACTCATATCTCCACATTCAAGAAGATTCCTTGACACCTTATACTTTGAAACTCTGAGGATGCAAGATGTAATCCCTCTTTAAAGCGGAGTTCCACCCTAAAGTGGAACTTCCGCTCATCGGATTCCTCCCCCCCTCCGGTGTCACAATTGGCACCTTTCAGGGGGGTGCAGATACCTGTATAATACAGGTATCTGCACCCACTTCCGGGTATAGCTAGCTGCAGCTAGCTGCAGAGTCCCCGCCCACCCCCGTTGTGTTGTGGGAAATACACAGTTCCCACAACACAACGGGGACCAGTGTAGATGCGCAGCGCGATTCGCGCATGCGCAGTAGGGAACCGGGCAGTGAAGCCGCAACGCTTCACTTCCCGATTCCCTCAGTGAGAATGGCGGCAGCAGCACCCGAGGAACGAGGGACGGTTCGGCCTCGGGTGCCGACATCGCTGGACCCCGGGACAGGTGAGTGTCCTTATTTTAAAAGTCAGCAGCTGCAGTATTTGCAGCTGCTGACATCTAAAAAAAAAATTTTTGCGAAACTCCGCTTTAAGCAGAAGCCATCTTGAAAACCACGGCAGCCAATTTAAAACTCTGGTAACCATCATTTCAGACCAGTAGCCATTTTGGAAAGGGTAATTATGTCGTATTGATTTTTACCTTATATCCATTTGGGTTAGCTTAAATATTGATCTATTGATTATTATATACAGTTGGATAATTTTCTCTCGAGTCGATAACCATCTGGTAGATTTTTCTGTAAGCTTCAACTTTTCATTATCATTTTTATAGTTTCCATTCTGTTGGCATAGCAAATGTTTTATTTTATTTCACATTATTGAGCACTTACTTACCTGCAGTATAGTAACAGTTGAATTAGTGAAATACAGATGTTCTGTCTAATCATCATATTTACTTGGTTATTGATTCTACAGGGAAGTTTTATCACTTCTGTGTCATTTAAAAAGTACAACACTGTCATTAGCAGGTGTTTCAATTAGTTTTCTTGATTTTATGTAAAAATAGTTTTGTTTACCAATATGAATACATGTCTGGTGAATAAATCTCCTATTTTTAGTGTTCATATTGATTGATCCTATATCTTAAAAATATTATCATTTGCAATTACTCATTCATAAATACCTTGCAGGAAAATTATCCTCATAAAGCACGACATATCTATGTACCGTATGTTTGGTAAGAGGAGGACCCCAGCAGAAACCTGGAGTGGGTCTTGCAATATTGCTTACAAAAACTTTTACCATATAAAATAAGGTAAGGTAAAGCAGCAGGATTATGGTTCAAGCTCAGGGATCTTCACACCACGGCCCTCCAGCCCCATGAGGCATTGAAAAATGCTGATGTTCACAGACATGACTAGGCATGGTGGGAATTGTAGTTCCTGAACAACTGGAGAGCCATAGTTTGGAGACCCCTGTTGTAGCCTAACAGCAATATTTAAACGTTTCTTGTGTAAAGATGTCCATAGATATGTTAGGGATTGAGTTTCCTTGTATTATATAACATGAGGCTATAAGGGGCTCCCCCGAGTAAAATTCCCCTCTCCTCAAGGGGGATGCTGTGTGCAAGCATAGAACATCCTTTATTTAAAGCAGCTGCATACAGTGAAAACCAGAAAGGGAAGCATGCATTTGTGTGGGTACCAAAACGCCCTGAAATACCAGGCAGAGTATTGATGCACCAGGTCATTCTGGCTGGAGCATTTCTCTTCAAGGTGGACTGCAAAGCTGCAGTTTATGGGAGAGATATTAAACAGAGAGAGGTAAATCTACCCAGGGTTTGATTCACAATTTTTTTGAAATTCAGGAAACCTGAACTTAGTAGCGAATCCTATTGAAATCTATTGGGGTGAGGCAAATATTAGTAATACTATTAGTCAATTAATGTAATTTTTAGGACTAATAGGCAAACTATTATCACAAAAAGGGAATGAGAAGCTGGGCACTGCCATGCCATTGCCAAGTACCAAAACCAATTAAAAAAAATATATTGTACAACAAGAAAAAGATTTCTTTTATGTGGCTTTGAGGGTGACCTGTAAAAAAAGCCCGTCCAACTACAGGCTTAAAGTGATTGTAAAGTCTAATTAAAAAAATAAATAAATAACAAACGTGTTATACTTACCTCCTCTATGCAGTTGGTTTTGCACAGAGCAACTCTGATCTTCCTCTTCTCAGGTCCCTCCTTCCTGCTTCTAGCTCCTCCCTCCTATCGAGTGCCCCCGCAGTCAGCAGCTGAGCCAAGTCACAGGTCCTTGTGTCCATTCAGACACGGAGTCCCGATCCGACCCTGCCCCTTCTGTTCCCTGATTGGCTGACTGACTTTGATTGACAGCCATGGGAGCCAATGGCACCGCTGATGTGTCTTAGAGTGTCCTGGACAGCTTAGACCTTCATGGACATCGCTGGAGAGAGACAGAGCTCTGGTAAGTAATTAGGGGGTGCTGGGGTGGCTGCTACACACAAAAGGTTTGTATCTTAAAGCATAGAATGCATTAAGATAAAAAACCTTCTGCCTTTACAACTCCTTTAAGGATGCCCAAAAACTGTGTGTATTTAATACAGTTATAACGTATGCACATTTAGCAAGATAATTTGTGAAGTAGATTTACTACGACGGGTGCACTCAGAATATAGGACAGCTGTGCATGGGAGCCAATCAGCTTCTAACTCCAGCTTATTCAATTAAGCTTGTAGAGATGGATAAGGACCCATGTCAAGTTTTATTGCTGCCTGTGTCCCAGCGAAATAGATTCACCCTATTTATAAGTCCTGTGACCAATGTCACCTAAAGTTATAAAAAAGTCCAAAATTTTAGAGTTTTCACCAGAACAAAAGGTTAGGGTCATGTCCTCACTGTGTAGAAATTTCTTCTCACTTCCCATTGCATCCCCAAGACAGGTATTAAAAGGAAATTTCTCCAATATGACACAACATGAAAAATTAAGATAACAGCAGTTTAAGTAATTTCTTCTCTACGCAAAACAACTAAATGCTGTGGCTCTACATTGTGACATTATGAAAGGCGAGATGATTGATGGGCGTTATGTTTCAGCTCGCATACGTTCATTTTGCAAAAAACTAAGGTGGAATCCGGTCCGGGTTTTACCAGCCACCTTGGCAGGGTTGGTTCTGAACCAGATTTTGTGGTCCACTTGTGTCCACCAACAGGTGGTAAAAATAAAGCAGGACTGGAGCAAATAATTGCTCTTAGCCTGGGACTCAGGAAGCCATACCTGGGAGAGAGCTACTGATGTGATGTCTGCTTTGTGAAAGACAGAAAAAAGGTTTGCATTATCTTTGTTTTGTGGGTGACTGGGAGAAGCCTTTCACCTGTGAGGTAGGATCCTGAACTGTTTAGTAAGTGCCTGTATGGGGAGGATTTATTTTCTGTTTTGTTTTTTTGATTTTCATGCAACCCTTTAAAAAATAAAACTGGCTATAAGTCAGATTTTAAGAAAACTCTTTTTCCCAGGGAAGATGATCCACATTGAGCTAACCCCCCACATATGGTGGATTTTTAACAGGAATCTTCCTGAACAAGTGGAAAGATGGAGGATGTGTTCAAAGCGCTGCTGCAGGCCACTGCAGCCCAGCAGGAAACCAACCACCAGCAGCGGGAGGCCAACCGCCAGTTTGCGGAGGCCCTGGTGGAGTTAAAGAAGGGGTCTGCAGGTGGAACAGAAGATGGTGCATGCTAGCTTTTACCAGCAGAAAATGACACATGCAGATGATGTGGAAGCTTACCTAGTGACTTTTTTGTTTACCAACGATTTTTATTTTGTTGAAAAGAAAAACATACATACTGTATATACATTTTCTTTATGAACATAGCACTTGCATTCAATTACAGGATCAACAGGTGAAAAATTCAACTCAAAGGTAAGTTATTGCATCTGGCAGAAAACTTCACACCCAGAATTTTGCATTGCCCTAACCGGTATCTAGGATTATATATATTGTATATAAGTAAGCTCAAAAATCCTAAGGGCACAGTATGCAAAAACTGTAACAAGGAAAAAAAAACACAAATCAGAGAAAAGAAAAAAACAAAGGGAGGGGGGGGGGCTCTGACCTGTTAGCAGCAAGGCACTTTACACATGTGAATTCTCTTTCCAAGTATCTTATATATCATATGATGACCAGGGGGCCCATTTCCTGTTGAACGCCTGTGAATTCTTTCCATAAGACGGATCGCCTCCATGCAACGTAATACTTGGTCCCAGGGAACTGCCGGTGATCTCCAGTGCAGGGCTATGGCCCAGTGTACTGCACTGAAGAGTGTGTGGGCTAGTTTTTGGGCTGGGGGGGATGCCTCAGGGAGGTCCGCAAAAAGCAAGCCCATCTGAAATGTTAGAATATAATGTATTCCAGTGATCTGGGTTACCTTGTTGGATACTTTCAACCATAGAGGTTGAAGTACATTGCAGCTCCAAAAAATGTAGAGGTGCGTACACCTATCTGGGCTTACCTAGTGACTTTTGAAGGAGTTGATGTTCGAAAAGGATGGCAAAAAGATCAATGGGTAGGACTGCTAGCACCCTTTCTGACAGGAGAACCCCAAAATGCCTATTTTAACCTGGAACCAGATGCTGCCTAGGATTATGAAACGCTGAAGGTGGAGATATTTGCACCAGTCTGCGTTAAAAACAGGGGTTTAACACTGAATTTGCAAACGCATGCATAAGCTGCAAGGCCTCTTCACGGGATCCTGTGTATGCTTGCAGTCCTAATGCTACTGAAATTATAAGCATCTCCACAATGGAAGCACATGCATTAAATGGATAGATGAGGGGCAGGTGGGCCTGGAGGCAGCCCAATTCCCCTTAAAGGAACAGAAGCACACTGGACACCCAAACTGATGGTCTTGTGGAGAGATGTAACAAAACGCTCAAAAGCATGTTAAAAAAGGTGGCGGACAAAGATGGGAGAAATTGGGATATTTTGCTGCCGTACCTCATGTTTGCTATACAAGAGGTACCTCAGGCCTCTACAGATTATTCCCCATTTTAACTACTGTATGATAGACATCCCAGGTGATTGCTAGACATTGCAAAAGAAATGTGGGAGGGAGAGACCCAGCCTTATAGAAGCGGCATCAAGCATATCTTACTGATGCAAGATAGGACTGCCGATGTCATGCCGCTTGTATGGGAACATATGGAGCAAGCCCAGGAGGCCCAGAGAAGGGTTTTTAATCAGGGTGCCAAGACCAGAATCTTCAACCCTGGTGATAGAGTGCTGGGAGTAAATTCCCAGCAAAGTGGCAAGGTCCCTTGAAATTACAGAAAGAGTAGGGGAAGTAAACTATAAACTTTACCAGCCAGGGAAAAGGAAACTAGAGCAAATATATCATGTTAATCTCTTGAAAGCTTGGAAGGACAGAGAGACTTTACTGGCAGTGCCAACCCCGCAAAAGGACATTGTAATAACTGCCATACCTATAATTGAAACCTTGAACAGACCAGTGTTATACAGCATGACATAATTATGGAACCAGGGGTCCGCGTAAATGTAAGGTAAAGTATAATAAGTGCAGCGCTAAGGTTGCAAAAAAAGGAAGGTGATAAAGTTATATGTAATATAAACATATAAGTGACATAATAACATATACTTATATGTGATAGAAACATGTAAGTGACATAATAGCACAAACTCCAATCATAATAAATGTGAATAAATTATATAGTGTGCTAATGTAGTCATTGCACTACACCCAAAAGTACACATTGAGCAGAATGATGAAATACAGTCCAATTAGGTTTGTGATCCAATGCACATGGGAAGAATTCCTGACATTACTGGGAACCTTGGAGTGAGGAAATAGAAGCAAACACCACCATCGTGAAAGAGGGAGGAGGCTTACCGGATGGTATTGACTTAGCAGGGCGTATACCACCCAAGTCAACAAGGCTTGTTGGGTTCAAATCACCCAATGGGGGACAGCAGGTCCTGGAACTCGGTCAGTCGGTCAACCTTAAATGGTCATTGGATGTTAACTGAAGGCTTCAGGAGTTTCAAGAAACATTGAAACTTATTGTCACAGGAAGGGTATCATGTAATAGAGAGAGGGAGCTGACATAGTGTGATACCGTTTAAAAAAGTGGTGATTTTATTAAAAATACAAATTCAACACTCACATTTGGTAGAAATGTATAAAGCATGTAAAAGCATGAAGGCGATGTTGACAGAAGGTCCACCCGACGCGTTTCAACTGCACAGTCGTCATCTGGGTTGTGGACCCCCGGAAAACATTGCTTAAATGAAAGTAATGACCCCAGAGTTTGCTTGACACCGGAAGGGATCTCAAATGACATCACTTCCTGTCTCCGTGTTTAGATCTAAAATGCAAATAAGAAAGTGGTTTAAACACATAAATGGATTGTATGAATATGATACTGGCAATAGCCATTGTTTCCAAATGGCATAACAGACTATATTCCGAATGCATCATACATTAAAATGCTTAGTCCGTTAGCCAGGCCTCATTGTGAAGACGAGGTATGGTTCCCTGGCTATCGTCTCAAAATCAGCAAACCTCGTTGTGAAACTGAGACTTGGATGAGTGACTTCCTTTCTGTGTATCATTACTTGGTGTGTTACAGCATTAGGTCCATCAACCAAGCCTCTCTGTGAAGTCGTGGCATGGCTATATGGCTTCTATCCAAACCAAGCCTCGCTATGAGACTGAGACGTGGATTGGTAACCTCTGCCTTGCACACCAACCAAGCCTCGATCTGGTAGCGAGGCCCGGTAAAGCAATCATAACGTAAACAAAAAACATGACGGGCTTGTCACATAGTATATACAGGTCTAGTATATACATTTAAATAATAAAGCTGATAAGATGTACAACATCTTAAGTGATCATTCCACCTATAAAGAATTACCTAGTGACCCCACTAGTATATACAAAAGAATATTGACCAGTATCATTTGTAAGGGTTTTGATTCTTTGATTCTAAACCATAAAGAAAAATTGTTTCTTGTTCCATTGGCCCCATGCATCCCCATCATTTATTATTTGCCCAAAATCCATAAGGACCCCCTTCACCCCCCCATCGATTTTTTCTTACAACCATTAGTCAGAAAAACCCCATCCTACCTCAAGGATACCAAGGATGTGATTAATCGTCTAGCCGAATTTAATTTTGAAGGTGACCTTATTATGGCCACAGCTGACGTTGCATCCTTGTATACCTGTATCCCACATCAGAGAGGAATGGAGGCCGCACAAGAATTTCTGAAGAGAGATATCACTCTTGCCACACCTCAGGTTGAATTCATTTTGGAATTATTAGATTTTGCTACCCATCATAACTACTTCTGGTTTGATGGATGTTTTTATTTACAGCTCAAAAGTGTGGCGATGGGACCAAATTCGCTCCCAGTTTGGCCAACCTTTTTATGGCCAAGCGGGAGGAGGACATTGTCTATGCCCTGGATCACCCACAGTTAAAACTGTGGGCCAGGTACATAGACAACGTCCTTCTCCTATGGGCTGGTACTTCAGAATCATTGGAGGAATTTTTCTTGACACTCAATAATAACGATCGCGGGATTGTTCTGACTTCCAAGATTAATTTTCTGGAATTTGGTGATCGAAAGGTCAGAGCAACAATTTATATTGAGTACCCACTTTAAGGCTACCGACAGGAATGGGTTTATACCAATGGACAGCTGTCATCATAAGTCATGGCTGAGTTTGGTTCCTAAAAGCCAATTCCTGCGTCTACGCAGGAATTGTACCAACATTTCCACTTTTAGGTCCCAAGCTAACATCTTGAGAGAAAGATTCCTTGATAAAGGATATAATCGGGCTGATGTCGATAGAGATCTTATTACGGTATTGAATACTGACCGAGCTCTACTGTTGGCAGATAAACCTCAGAGAGAGGGCGGAGACAATTTCAAATGGTCATTTCTTACCGGGTTCTCAACACAGCACAAACAGATCAAAGACATTTTTGCACGGCACTGGGGAATTTTGAAGAATGATAGAGTACTTGGGCCCATTATACCTGAGAGACCCAAGGTGGTATATCGAGGTGCACCTTCACTTAGAAACAAGATTGCACCTTCTATTATCAATCCCCCCATCAGGTCTACATTCTTCCACAACTGGGTAGGATACTATCCTTGTAAAAAGTGTTCTGTCTGCCAACACAACATTAGTGGACGTAGAGCCACTAAGAAATTCCATTTGACTGTAACTGGCCAAGTTTATACCATTAAACAATTCTGCACTTGTGCCACAACCAGTGTGGTATACCTATTGACTTGCCCTTGTGGGAAACAATATGTCGGTAGAACCATTCGTTCATTTACCGCCAGAGTCACGGAACACATCAATTTAATAAAATTGGGTAGTATTAAGCATACAGTTCCCCATCACTATCGACAATAGCATGCACGGGACCCAAAAGGTACTCAATTTCTCATTATAGACAGATACATCGCTCCATGGAGGGGTGGAGCTAAAACTAGAGGGGTATCCAGACTCGAAACCTTCTGGATCTATGAATTACAGACTTACCACCCACAGGGGAAGAACGTGGAGTGGGACATTAACTCTTTTATAAATAGAGCCTAAAAGCCACGATACTCGGAACGATTTTTGTCTTTTTTATACTCATTTTTTTCATGTCCATTTGTAAATTGTATATTATCATTTCTACCATATTTGATTTAGATTGGGGACAGCATTCAATACTAACTACACTTGTAGGATTGCTCACAATTAATGTACACCCCAGACCTTGCTGTAGCCGTGTTCATATAGTGGATTGCACCCTTTCTATTAATACGGGTTCCTGTATTACAAATTGTTTTCTCTCTTTTTTTTTACCACCTCCACTGTGTGGGACGGGCTGTTTTTTTCTGGTTCCCCTTTTTTTTTCTTTTTTTCTTTTTTTCTTTTTTTCCTTTCTTACATTTACCTATTTGCTGACGGGCATGAGACCTGTATATACTATGTGACAAGCCCGTCATGTTTTTTGTTTACGTTAGGAATGCTTTACCGGGCCTCGCTTCCAGAGCGAGGCTTGGTTGGTGTGCAAGGTTACCAATCCACGCCTCGGTCTCATAACGAGGCTTAGTTTGGATAGAAGCCATATAGCCATGCCTCGACTTCACAGCGAGGCTTGGTTGATGGACCTAATGCTGTAACACACCAAGTAATGATACACAGAGAGGAAGTCACTCATCCAAGCCTCAGTTTCACAACGAGGCTTGCTGATTTTGAGACGATAGCCAGGGAACCATGCCTCGTCTTCACAATGAGGCCTGGCTAACAGACTAAGCATTTTAATGTATGATGCATTCAGAATATAGTCCGTTATGCCATTTGGAAACACTGGCTATTGCCAGTACCATATTCATACAATCCATTTATGTGTTTAAACCACTTTCATATTTGTATTTTAGATCTAAACACAGAGACAGGAAGTGATGTCATTTGAGATCCCTTCCGGTGTCAAGGAAACTCTGGGGTCATTATTCTCATTTAAGCAATGTTTTCCGGGGGGGTCCACACCCCAGATGACGATTGTGCAGTCGAAACGTGTTGGATGGACCTTCCGTCAACATCGCCTTCATGCTTTTACATGCTTTATACATTTCTACCAAATGTGAGTGTTGAATTTGTATTTTTAATAAAATCACCACTTTTTTAAACGGTATCACGATATGTCAGCTCCCTTTCTCTATTACATGATACTCTTCCTGTGACAATAAGTTTCCACGTTTCTTAAAACTCCTGAAGCCTTCAGTTAACATTCAATGACCGTTTAAGGTTGACCGACTGACCGAGTTCCAGGACCTGCTGTTCCCCATTGGGTGATTTGAACCCAACAAGCCTTGTTGACTTGGGTGGTATACGCCCCGCCAAGTCAATACCATCCGGTAAGCCTCCTCCCTCTTTCTCGGTGGTGGTGTTTGCTTCTATTTCCTCGCTTCAAGGTTCCCAGTAATGTCAGGAATTCTTCCCATGTGCATTGGATCACAAACCTAATTGGACTGTATCTCATCATTCTGCTCAATGTGGACTTTTGGGTGTAGTGCAGTCACTACATTAGCACACTATATAATTTATTCACATTTATTATGATTGGAGTTTGTGCTATTATGTCACTTACATGTTTCTATCACATATAATTCTATGTTATTAGGTCACTTATATGTTTATATTACATATAACTTTATCACCTTCCTTTTTTTGCAACCTTAGCGCTGCACTTATTATACTTTGCATACTTAGCTTTTTTGTCTACAGCCATGCTGGCTGCTGGGTTACGGAATCATAGCACAGTATACACTTTTTAATACGCGTAAATGTAAAGCCCTATAGAATAGGCTAGGCGAGAAGCAGTTGCAAATGAAATAAAGAACATGTTAGAGTTGGAAGTCATAGAGGAGTCCCACAGTGACTGGTCAAGTCCCATAGTGTTGGTCCCAAAGCTAGATGGCTCTATAACGTTTTGTAAAGATTTCACAAAGTTGAACAGTGTGTCCAAATTCGATGCATACCCAGTGCCTTGGGTTGACGAGCTTGTTGACAGATTGGGAAGTGCCCGCTACATACCTACTTTGGATTTGACTAAAGGTTTTTGGCAGATACCTCTAACAGAATCTGCAAAAGAGAAGATGGCATTTTCTACCCCTGAGGGGTCATTCCAGTATAAGTGGATGCCTTTTAGTTTGGATGGTGCTCCTGCCTCATTCCAGAAAATGATGGACAAGACATTGAGACCACATCACCAATACGCAGCCGCCTATTTGGACGATGTTGTCATCCACAGCCCAGATTAGAAATCTCATTTGCCCTGGGTGCAAGCAGTAGTAGAGTAGGAAAGCAGGACTCACTGCCAACCCCAAAAGTGTGCCATAGGCTTAGAGGATGCCAAATACCTTGGCTACACTATTGGTTGAGGGCTGATCAAGCCTCAGCTCAACAAGATTGAGGCAGTTCAAAAGTGGCCCCAACCTATAAGTAAAAAGCAGGTTCGTGCATTTCTTGGGATCACAGGATACTACATGTTGAGATAGTCACACTGATTCAAAAGATCAATGGCACCTACACCCCAAATTTTGAGAATTAATAGGAGGGACTAGGAGAGGGGGATTTTAATGGTGCCACAAATAGTACAACATTGGTAAGAATAAAAATACATTTATTTAAATAAAAAGGGTAAACAAATGTTCACTCTTATAAACAAACCGACAAATGCAAAATTGTCACAACATGATTGTCATGACCTTGCAGTAATACATTCATGACCTGTCTGTCTCTTACCTTGTCTGTGTATCAGCCTTGAGGCTTGTACTCTCACACCTGCATGCTTAAGTAATCTTCCCTCTGTGTGGCTCCACCCTAGCCTCAACTATTTAACACCGTATTCTCCAAGCCTGCCTTGCCATGCAATATTGTGTGTTTGGCTTCCTGTTTGCCGTGTGCTCTAAGTTTGTCTCTATCTCTGTTACCGTTCTTGGCGTGTTCCCGACTATCCCTGTCTGCTTGTGACCCTGACCTTTGGCGCGTTCTCGACTATCCCTGTTTGCCTGTGACCCTGACTTTTGGCGTGTTCTCTGTTATCCTTGTCTGCTAGTCGCCCCGACATTTGGCTACCTCCTTACTATTACTTGCTGTCCTGGGCTGCTGTTTCCTCTCCATCCTCCTGTAGCCTACCGTGAGCATGAGCTGGGAGACCCTGGGGGCCGCGACCTGGAGCCAGTTGCAGCCCAGTCCATCCTCACCACTAGAGGCTCTGGTGAACACCTGCTGGCTCTTAGACTCCATGCCCTGGGGAATCTATGCTCTAACTCACTGTGGGATCCGTGTTGGTGCTCCAGGGGACCTGCCTTCCTGAACCACCCCGAGTTCCATCCGCAGCAGTCAGCCTTAGGCTCCACTATCATAGCGGTTCACTCCTGACCCCAACGGGGTGCATCTGTCACCTGGATACAGGTGACCTGACAGTTTGCATGGCCATGGACCCGTCTGATGTGCCGCTACTTGCCAATGATCAGCTGCAGGGCATAGTCCACAGACTCGAGACCCAGGAATCTAATCACACCCAGGTGATGCAATTCCTTCAGGATTTGGCTTCCCGCTTTGAACAACTTCAAGCCTCCTTAGGCTCCCCGGTTCCACAACTGCAATCGACTGCCATATCAGCTCCGCTTACAGTCGCAGCCGCTAACCCTTTGCACTTACCAGCTCCGTCCCGTTACTTTGGGGATTCCAAGGCCTGCAGAGGGTTCCTTAGTCAGTGTACCATTCATTTCGAACTCCAACCCCAAAACTTCCAGTCTGATCGGGCAAAGGTAGCCTATATTATTTCTCTCCTGTCCTGCGAGGCTTTAGCTTGGGCTGCCCCTATGTGGGAGAGGAAAGACCCAGTGGTTTCCAGCCTCTCTAATTTTCTGAAACTCTTCCAGAATATCTTTGAGGAACCAGGTCGTGTCTCTTCAGCGGCCAGCGCCCTTTTACGTCTCCACCAAGAATCTGCTTCTATGGGACAGTATGCTCTTCATTTCCGCATACTGACGGCTGAGCTGAGCTGGAACAATGAGGCCTTAGTCGCAACCTTTCTGCATGGCCTTTCTGATAGAGTGAAGGACGAATTAGCAGGAAGAACCATCCCCACTGATGTGGACGAAGTTATCTCCCTGTGTAACCAGATTGATATTCGTTTTCAGGAAAGGACCCTAGAAAAGCGACGCCAGCACTCCTTGGTCCTTAGTTAGCCCGAGCTCCCCTCTTTTCGTCCTGTTGAGCATCTCCTGCCAACTAAGGAACCCATGCAGCTGGGCCAGACCAGGCCATCCCACGAGGAACTCTGGGCCTGTGTCTCTGCTGTGGGGGCAAAGGTCATTTTCGTGACACATGCTCATTTCGTCCAGGAAAAGCTTGGGTAATACATCTGGAAGGTGGAGTATTGGACCCAGAAAAGTCATCTTCTCATCTCCTTCTTTCGGTGTTTCTTCATGTTGGCGTTTCCTCCCACTCGGCCTTGGCTTATCTGGATTTGGGAGCCGCTGGCAACTTTATGGACTGGAGAACTGCATCTTCCATGAACCTTACCCTTTTACCCCTCATCACTCCATTGGTGATCTCGGCGATTGATGGCACTGTTCTTCCAGGGGGCCCTATCCGCTTCCAGACCACTCCTGTTAAGATGTCGGTAGGGATACTCCACCAGGAGTGGATATCCTTTCTTATCCTTCCTAAGGTCTCAACTCCTATCATATTGGGGCTTCATTGGTTGCAGCTCCACTCTCCACATATTGACTGGACTTCTGGGCAGATCCTGGCTTGGGGTCCCTCCTGTTTCTCTTCCTGCCTACTCAAGGTTGCCCCTAAGGGGAGACTTCCCGTGGCTACCACCTCAGTATCCTCTGCCCTTCCCGCTGCATATAGCGATTTCCGGGATGTGTTCTGTAAAAAGTCAGCTGAGGCGTTTCCTCCTCACAGGTCCTTTGACTGTGCCATTGACCTTGTTCCCGGAGCAGCTCTACCCAGGGGTCGTACCTACCCTCTGTCCATCCCAGAGACCCAGGCCATGTCTGAGTATGTTGCAGAAAATCTAGAAAAAGGATTCATCTGGAAATCCTCATCGCCTGCAGGAGCAGGGTTCTTTTTCGTTGCCAAAAAGGATGGTACCCTAAGACCCTGCATTGACTACCGAGGCCTAAACGCAGTAACGATCAAAAATCGATACCCCCTACCCCTAATATTGGAACTATTTGACAGGTTGAAAGGTGCCTCCATTTTTACCAAGTTGGATCTCAGGGGTGCATACAATTTGATCCGAATACGGGAAGGGGATGAATAGAAAACTGCGTTTAACACTAGAGATGGGCATTACGTGTACTTGGTCATGCCCTTTGGTTTGTGTAACTCCCCAGCGGTGTTCCAAAACTTTGTTAACGAAATCTTCAGGGATCTGCTTTACCAATTTGTTGTCATCTACCTGGATGACATTCTCATCTTTTCGGATAGTCTGTCGGTTCACAGAGACCATGTCCGGATTGTACTTCAGCGCCTTCGAGAAAATAATCTGTAAGCTGGAGAAACGTTCTTTTGAATGTTCTGAAGTCCTGTTTATGGGATGCTTCGTCTCTAACTTCGGTCTTCGTATGAATCCTGTGAAGGTCTCGGCCATTACCAACTGGCCTCTTCCTGCCGACCTCAAGGCCACGCAGCGCTTTCTTGGGTTCACTAATTATTACAGGCAGTTCATTTGGAATTACTCCTCTATTGCTGCGCCAATTATCGCCTTGACCAAGAAGGGTGCTAATGTCAAGGAGTGGTCCCCCGAAGCGGTCTCTGCCTTTTATGATTTGAAACAGGCCTTCATTTTTGGACCTTTGTTGAGGCGACCTGACCCGGGGGATCAATTTTTTATTGAAGTGGATGCTTCCTCAACATGTGCGTTTTTCTCCAGAAAATTTTCTCAGGCGGAGAAGAATTACGCTATTGGTGATCGGGAACGTCTAGCGATTAAATTGGCGTTGGAGGAGTGGTGTCATCTCTTGGAGGGTTCCCCACATTCCATAACTATTTTCACTGACCATAAAAATCTGCAGTACTTACAGAATGCCAAACGATTGAATCCCAGACAAGCCAGGTGGAGTCTCTTCTTTTCCCGTTTTAACTTCACCATTACATTCAAACCTGGTTCCTGCAACAGTCGGGCTGATGCACTCTCTAGATCTTTTGACATTCAGGATGAGGAGCCTACCATTGAACCTGAGCCGATTATCCCTACTTCAAGCATCCTTGCCCATTCTACCACCCTGGAGTTAAAAATTCCTCCTGGCAGGACCTTCGTCCCCACTGAGCTAAGAGCTAAGATCCTTCTTTGGGGACATGACTCCAAGGTGGCAGGTCATGCTGGGTTTCTTCGATCCTTCCTCCTCATCAGTCGCCACTACTGGTGGCCTACTCTCCATTCGGATGTCAAAGACTATGTTAAGGCTTGCCATGTCTGTGCCCAGTCTAAGTCCTCCATGCAGGCTCCTGCTGGATTTCTCATGCCCTTGCCCATTCCCAAGGAGCCCTGGTCTCACATAGCCATGGACTTCATCACCAATCTTCCACCTTCTGAGAAGAATACGGTCATTTGGGTGGTAACTGGTCGATTCTCCAAGATGGCCCATTTTGTTCCTCTTCCTGGTCTCCCTTCTGCTCCTGCCTTGGTTCCCATTTTCATACGAGAGATTTTCCGTCTTCATGGTGTCCCTTCCCATGTCATTTCGGACAGGGGTGTTCAGTTTACTTCTCGCTTTTGGAGAGCCTTTTGCAAATCCCTCAACATTACCTTGGATTTTACCTCTTCTTACCATCCCCAATCCAAGGGCCAGACCGAAAGGGTTAATCAGGAGTTGGAGGTCTTTCTCCGTACCTTGGTCTTGGCTCATCACGATGACTGGGCATTATTACTCCCGTGAGTTCTCCCACAACAATCATGTCAACGTCAGTTCTCAGAAGACACCCTTTGTCACTGTTTATGGAAGACATCCTCAGCTCCCTCTTCCTATGACCTGTTCTTCTGACATCCCATTTTTGGCTACTGTTCAGGAATCATTCGATTCCTTGTGGGTTGATGTTCATGATTCCCTCCAGAAATCTGCCAACAAGTTCAAATGTTTTGCTGACCATCGCAGGCGTAAGCCGCCTTCTCTATAGCCAGGAGACAAAGTCTGGCTTTCTACCAGGAACATCAGACTCTGGGTTCCTTCTCTCAAGTTTGACCCCAGATTCATTTGTCCTTACAATATCATTTCTAAGCTAAATCCTGTTTGTTTTAAACTCCAGATCCCTAAAAGCCTCAGGATCTCAAACTCCTTTCATGTATCCCTTCTGAAACCTTTAGTTTTCAATAAGTTGTCTCGACCTCTGCCTACCTTGGCTCCAGTCTCTGAAGATGATCAGGAGGTTCGAGGTTAGTCAAATTTTGGATTCTCGCTTCTATAAAGGTGTCCTTCAATATCTCGTGGATTGGAAAGGTTTTGGTCCTGAGAAGAGATCTTGGATTTCTGCATCTGAAGTCTTCGCACCTCCTCTTCTGAGGAAGTTCCAGGCCTCGTAAGAGGGGGGGTACTGTCATGACCTTGCAGTAATACATTCATGACCTGTCTGTCCCTTACCTGGTCTGTGTATCAGCCTTGAGGCTTGTACTCTCACACCTGCATGCTTAAGTAATCTTCCCTCTGTGTGGCTCCACCCTAGCCTCAACAGGAACCTCTGTTTAACACCGTATTCTCCAAGCCTGCCTTGCCTTGCAATATTGTGTGTTTGGCTTCCTGTTTGCCGTGTGCTCTAAGTTTGTCTCTATCTCTGTTACCGATCTTGGCGAGGTATCGCCGCAATCATCAGAGCGAGAGCAATAATTCTAGCACTAGACCTCCTCTGTAACTCTAACCTGGTAACCGTAAAAAAATTTAAAGTGTCGCCTATGGAAATTCTTAGGTACCGTAGTTTGTCGCTATTCCACGAGTGCGTGCAATTATAAAGCGTGACATGTTTGGTATCTATTTATTCGGCGTAACATCATCTTTCACATTATACAAAAAAATTGGAGTAACTTTACTGTTTGGATTTTTTAAAATTCATTAAAGTGTCCCTTTTCCCAAAAATTTGCATTTAAAACACTGCTGCACAAATACCGTGTAATATAAAATATTGCAACAATCTCCATTTTATTCTCTAGATTCTCTGCCAAAAAAATATGTATAATGTTTGGGAGTTCTAAGTAATTTTATAGCAAAAAATACGGATTTTAACTTGTAAACACCAAATTTCAAAAATAGGCTTAGTCATGAAAGGGATATAGAACATATTGACATGTCTATTCAATGAGCTATAGCTATGGTGAAACTCATACTCACACATAAACTGGTTAAAATCCTGTATATTCAGGCAAGTAAGAGCAGAAAAGTGGAAGCATCCAGTCCAAAGCAATGGGGATCGCAAGGTGGGCACCAGAAAGAAACAATATCACACCTACAATAGGCATAACAATGCAGCAATAAGAGTAAACCCTCCCAAAATTTTGCTGATATATCTCAAAAAAATGACATAAAAATGTGTAGTAGAAATGGAACAAGGTGATGCTGGAAGGAAGGAAAAAAGGGTCAAGGTTCCCTTGATACAGTATCCATATAATGCCCAAGGAGATAGTAGCATCTTATGAAAATATACGATAAAAGAGTATATTCCAGTAGTCTAGGCATCCAAAAGGAAACCGGATGTGCAGCTCCAAACAGTATGGCTCAGAATATATTGGCACTAACAAAGAAATAAAGCCCCATCTAAAAAGCAAAATAAGCCCAATGTCATGGTTATGCAGTAATGTGTGTCTGTCAGCTCACCTTTCCTTCTGTGTTCACCTTTAGAGGCCAGCCCACCTCACCTAACTGTTTAAATAATCTTCCCTCAGCATAGCTCCACCCTGGTCTCTAATTAAGAACACTATATTAACCTGAGCATTGCAAGCCAACCTTGCTGATCAACCATTGTGGGTTAGCTTTTGTGTGTACTTGCTGTGTTTCCTGAGTCTGATTCCAGTTACCGACCTTGGCCTGTTCTCAACTATCCCTGTCTGCTTGTGACCCTGACCTTTGGCGTGTTATGTTTATCCTTGTCTGCTAGTCGCCCCGACATTTGGCTTATCCCTTACTTTCCTTGTTGTTCCAGCCTGCTGCCTCCTATCTCTTCTCCTGTAGTCTACCGTGAGCATGAGCTGTGAGACCCTGGGGGCCGCAACCTGGAGCCAGACTGCAGCGCAGTCCATCCTCACCACTAGAGACTCTGGTGAACACCGGCTGGCTCTTAGACTCTGCGCCCTGGGGAATCTATGCTCTAGCTCCCAGTGGGATCTGTGTCAGTGTTCCAGTTGACCTGCTTCCTGAACCTCCCAGGGTTCAATCCGCAGCAGTCAGTCCTAGGGTCCACTACCTTAGCGGTGCACTCCTGACTTCCACTGAGTGCATCTGTCACCTGGTCTCAGGTGACCTGACACCCAATTTAGAGAAAGAAGATTAACTTAAACTTAACATTAATAAATCACCGGGACCAGATGGCTTGCATCCGAGGGTACTTAGGGAACTCAGTCAAGTGATTGCCAGACCGTTGTTCCTAATTTTTACAGATAGTCTACTGACTGGAATGGTACCAGCTGATTGGAGAAAAGCCAATGTAGCACCAATATTTAAAAAGGGCCCAAAATACATCCCTGGGAATTACAGACCAGTTAGCCTAACATCGATAGTATGTAAACTCTTGGAGGGGATGATAAGGGACTATATACAGGATTTTAGTAATACGAACAATAGTAATCAGCATGGATTCATGAAGAATCATTCTTGCCAAACCAATCTATTAACCTTCTATGAGGAGGTGAGTTGCCATCTAGATAAAGGAAGGCCTGTAGACGTGGTGTATCTGGATTTTGCAAAAGCATTTGACACAGTTCCCCATAAACGTTTACTGTACAAAATACGGTCCGTTGGCATGGACCATAGGGTGAGTACATGGATTGAAAACTGGCTACAAGGGCGAGTTCAGAGGGTGGTGATAAATGGGGAGTACTTAGAATGGTCAGGGGTGGGTAGTGGGGTTCCCCAGGGTTCTGTGCTGGGACCAATCCTATTTAATTTGTTCATAAACGATCTGGAGGATGGGATAAACAGTTCAATCTCTGTATTTGCAGACGATACTAAGCTAAGCAGGGCAATAACTTCTCCGCAGGACATGGAAACCTTGCAAAAAGACCTGAACAAATTAATGGGGTGGGCGACTACATGGCAAATGAGGTTCAATGTAGAAAAATGTAAAATAATGCATTTGGGTGGCAAAAATATGAATGCAATCTATACACTGGGGGGAGAACCTCTGGGGGAATCTAGGATGGAAAAGGACCTGGGGGTCCTAGTAGATGATAGGCTCAGCAATGGCAGGCAATGCCAAGCTGCTGCTAACAAAGCAAACAGAATATTGGCATGCATTAAAAGGGGGATCAACTCCAGAGATAAAACGATAATTCTCCCGCTCTACAAGACTCTGGTCCGGCCGCACCTAGAGTATGCGGTCCAGTTCTGGGCACCAGTCCTCAGGAAGGATGTACTGGAAATGGAGCGAGTACAAAGAAGGGCAACAAAGCTAATAAAGGGTCTGGAGGATCTTAGTTATGAGGAAAGGTTGCGAGCACTCAAGACGCTTGAGAGGGGATATGATTTCAATTTACAAATACTGGACTGGTGACCCCACAATAGGGATAAAACTTTTTCGCAGAAGAGAGTTTACCAAGACTCGTGGCCACTCATTAAAATTAGAAGAAAAGAGGTTTAACCTTAAACTACGTAGAAGGTTCTTTACTGTAAGAGCGGCAAGGATGTGGAATTCCCTTCCATAGGCGGTGGTCTCAGCGGGAAGCATTGATAGCTTCAAGAAACTATTAGATAAGCACCTGAATGACCACAACATACAGGGATATACAATGCAATACTGACACATAATCACACACATAGGTTGGACTTGATGGACTTGTGTCTTTTTTCAACCTCACCTACTATGTAACTATGTAAGATGCCGCAAAGTATAACAAAAAATACATTGCTGGTAAACAGATTGCACACAAAGGAGGTGTCTATCATTGCTTACCAAGACACAAAAACAGGAATGCATCTGCAGCATACCTCCGCTCCGGCTGGGTACTGTGGTGATATAACCAAAAGAACCACTTTTATATGCTCACCCTGATCTGCCGGCGTCTGATGTCACCGGTTGATCGCGGGCACAATTGGAACCACTGCCCATGCATGAACGTCATAGCGTAGTGATGTCAGACACACGCATGCCGAGTCCCTAATCGCCATCTTGGAAAGTCTGTCTAGCAATAGGCAGACATCCATGAATCGGGCAATTCCCCAAACTAGCCTGCACTTGATGGAGCAGCTGGGGAAGGTATTCCTATGGAAAGTTCCGATCGAGGCGCACCTAGATACCAGGGAACCTGAATGCCACCAGAGATGGAACAAAGAAGAACAAAAGAGGAAGGAAAGACCTAGGTCAATTTACTCCCTATAATGTCCTCACAGGATACTACAGCCAATTTTGCCACATTGCAGCCCCACTGAGTGATCTGTGTGATAACAAGGAGAAAAACAGTCGGGTCACAAGGTGGTTCCCTGCCCTTTAAGTATTTAAGTTCACAGTGGAGCGTAGAACTGGAAAATGCCAGAATAATGCAAATGCCCTATCCCGTGTCTATTGTCTGGTTGGGACAGTTGCTTAGACGCAGGGGCTTAAAGGGGTTGTAAAGCTACATTTATTTTTACATATATCTGATCTATATGCAGCATAGATCGGGAATCTATCTATTATTTATGCCAAAATTTTTGTTTTACCAGTTATATTGATAATGATTTTCGGCACTTCCTCCTTTACAGTATGTTCGATTTCCTAAGCTTCCGGTTTTTGGAGCACGCTCCCTGCTGCTACATCAGATGTTAATGGGAACTACAATTCCCTTTATGGTTAGCGGAATCTCGCATGCGCAGTGCCGCTTTTTCGCTGACTGAAAGAACGAGCCTTGTTCTTAATGTGTATTACAGCCTTCGGTGCACAGACACCTCCCAGCAGTCATGCCTATTCCCACCTCCCCAGCACACCCATACATTAACAATATTGTATTAAAAATTACTATAGAAGGATGCCAGTAATTGTAAATAAAACATTTTTTTTAAAAAATTACTGACAGGTGGTATAAATAAAGCAGGACTGGAGCAAAAAATTGCTCTTGGCCTGGGGGAGGGGAGAGAGAGAGAAAGAGAGAGAGAGAGAGAGAGAGAGAGAGAGAGATCATTGCTCCCTGTCATCGGGAGCAGTGATCGCTGTCATGTGAGTTGAAGCCCACCCCCCCACAGTTAGAATCACTCCCTAGGACACACTTAACCCCTTGAGCACCCCCTGGTGTTTAACCCCTTCCCTGCCAGTGTCATTTACACAGTAATCAGGGCACTGATCGCTGCATAAATGACAATGGTCCCAAAATAGTGTCAAAAGTGTCCGATGTGTCCGCCATAATGTCGCAGTCATGATAAAAATCGCAGATCGCCGCCGTTACTAATAAAAAAAAATGAATAATAAAAATGCCATAAAACTATCCCCTATTTTGTAGACGCTATAACTTTTGTGCAAACCAATCAATATACGCTTATTGCATTTTTTTACCAAAAATATATAGAAGAATACATATCGGCCTAAAATGAGGAAAAAATTTGTTTTTTTATATATTTTTGGGGAATATTTATTATAGCAAAAAGTTAAAAATATTGCTTTTTTTTCAAAATTGACGCTCTTTTTTTATTTATAGCGCAAAAAATAAAAACTGAATAAAAACCACAGAGGTGATCAAATACCACCAAAAGAAAGCTCTATTTGTGGGAAAAAAAAGGACATCAATTTTGTTTGGTTACAACGTCGCACGACAGCGCAATTGTCAGCTAAAGCGAGGCAGTGCCGAATCACAAAAAAATGCTCTGGTCAGGAAGAGGGTAAAATCTTCCAGGGCTGAAGTGGTTAAAGACCCTGCAAGTACAGAAAAATATTGGTTAATTTTCCAAAAATGCACTCAGTTCCTAGGTCCCATTGAGATCTGATAGCACACAGCAATTTTGTAGACTGTGTAGAGAGAGGTGTCAGCCCTACCCAGTTGTCTTTTTGCTAAACTACTGTGTCCTTCCCATTCTCTTCATCTTTACAAGAAAGAGACAAATCATTCTGAAGTCCAAGATAAGAACTGATGGGGGTGGGGTTTAATATCCTTCCTTGATCAACAGGGATGTTTATGCACTTATTGAACAGATATAAAAAAATACTTTCAATGGTATATTTAACAGACCAAATAAGAGAAAGTTCATTGTTAGGATTTACATACCCTTTAATTGCTTTATAGGCATCAAAGAAAGCTGCTTTAAGCTCTCCAAAAGCTTTGCAAATGCATTGTAAAAGTTTGTTGTACTCACTACTCTTCTACAAGCTGAAAAGCTTGTGTACAAGGCTTAATGATCTGATTGAGTTTTTCCAAAGTGCTGCTAGACCTTCCCCTATTATTAACTTGGTAGTCAAGACTGTCAATAAAGAAAGATAATTGTGCTGAGCAGTTTGTGGGAGTGTCATTTGCTGGATAAATGCTCCCTAAAGTATTAGGACAGTTGTTTTGGAGTTAGGCACTGGGGCAATGTAATCTGTCATCTTGTAGTAGTCTCATTGCCTGAAGCTGTGTATGTGTAATCTGTCAGTGCAGAATGCTTGTTGTGATTCTTATAAAAGGCATTCTACAGCACTGCACACAATGCAAACTGGTGTCTCTCAAAAGTCATTCCTTTTCAAAGAGGGAACTAAACATAATTACTGAGGCTCCTAGTAAGAATTGGTAAAGATTGCCCCACCTGCCTGAGAAACCTGTCATGCCAATGACTAGGTAGAATAGATGTTTTATGATTTTTGAGGATGTGTTCATGCCAGACCTGTTGTCCTGCATTTTGCTACATAATCAAAACTAGCAAAATGCATGAATAAATTGCTGTGAAAAGTTATTAGTCTGTATCTTGCTTTTCAGATTGATTGAATTACGTTTTTAACACAACACAAAGGTGTGACCCTGCTCATATACCAAAAAGGCCAGGACGGAAGGTTGGTTTTACAAGGATTACAGAGGTGCATGTAAATAACTTTCCTGATGGACACCATGGCAGCTTCGCCCATGCTCCTACCTCATAGGACCCCACTCCTCAAAAATTCTGGGGCTAAGCCAAAGGCTGTGTTCCTTTTTGTCATCCTCAAAGGACCTATCAAGATGGCATTCTCTTGCCTTGTTAGTTTACTGATGGATATCAGCTGCTGGATCTCTGCAGGGTCATGGATAGAGACAAGTTGTTGCCAGCTAGCAGCGGGACAGTTACAGGATGATACCAGGTTCCCCCCCGCTATCAGGGGGGTAGTATTGTAAGGTACCCAGATTCCCAGTGCCAGGAAACCAGTGCAGACCTATGCTTGTGCTCATGCACATGCGCATTGCATGCATGATCGTACTTCTAAGGAGACTGGCAATGCTAGATATACCATTCTAGTTTGCCACATACACATGCACGTGCATATATCAATTAACATGTGCTCTTGGCACCCAGCAGCCTATTTAAACTGGACTATAATAAGTTGGTAAATGGTCTTCAGCTTGTTCCTGTGTTCCTTAAACCTGATCCGCTTGACTTGCTTACCCGTGTATGACCTGGCTTTCCCCTGGGCTGCGCCTCTGCTCTTGCCTTTACTTGGTTCATCTGACTATTCTGACCTCAGCTTGTTACTGGACTTGTCTTAGCCTACGGATCCTGTACTGCTTTTCCTGGATGTTACTACCCTGGCCTGTCTCCTGGACTAGCTGTGTCTGATGATTTGGTCCCTTGCCGCCTGGTTGTTGCTGACTGCTGCCTGCCTTATGGCACTGTTTCTGTCTTCTGCTCTGGTGCCCAGTTTCTTTAGCATCCTGTCCAACTTCCAGCTCTACCTGCCTAAGCAGCGGACATCACCAACCAGCTATTCCAGCACTCCACCTTCAGGAGTGTTGGGCAGGAGGTGCAAGAGAAGCCTCCACAACATTCCAGTCTTCACCAGGTAAGTGATAGGTATTCATAGCACACAGAAAGTGAAGATCAGTGTTTCCAGTCATTGTACCTTGTGACACTGCACCCCCAGCTATCAGCAAAATGGTGCCAGGATGAGTCCGGATCCCCTAGAAAACAGTGGGGTGATATTCATGGAATGCATGTAATAAGAAGCATATCCTAGAGCATTCCCAGCCATCGACAGGACTTTGACCAAATGCCCAGCTAACAGCTGGTGGTCCAGAGTGTGTCCAACATGTGCATCAACTGCCCTGCAGAAGAGGTCTAGGATGAGTATGTCTGAGGTCAGACTTCGTGCAGGCTGTTAAAGAGTAACTATGGACCACTAAGGATAACTGGTCCCATGCCCTGGATATTGGGATACAGTTTTAGGACATCTCTTTGGGAGCAGAACCAGCAGAATGGAGATATCATCCAGAATCATCACTGGTTGTGTCATTCCAGCTAGCCGACTGGCTTATAGGGCTTAGGAAAAAGAGAAAATCGCGCTAATAAAGTCCAAAATAATAATAAAAAACATATAATGTTCCAAATGCTTGACCAACGGAAGATATGTTCAATGTTCACCAGTAACTAAATCACAAAAGTGTACGATCACATGCTTACCAGATTGTAAGCCAAATAAGCAGGTGGCTCTTACCCCAGCCCGGGCTAGTGGTTTTGTAAGATGAGATGTATGTGTTGCGAGCCTCTTAGCATGGGTTGGCGTTGATTCCACAAATAATTTTTTTGTGTTTACCAAAAAACAGAAAAATAACATAGCGTAATATTGTCAAAAAATATATAAATATGTGCACAATAAATGCAGTTGAACTCACAGTGTGGACAACCAAGGATTGCACAAACAGACAACCACCCAGTGGATAAAGCAGGATTGAGTGTACCATCACCACATAGAGGGTCTCCTTACCAAATACCAAACTAAGCAAGGCAGATGTTTCTTTAAGAAAGTAAAACCTCGGCTGGACCCAGACATATAACTTGGTTGATGGACGATATGGCAACTCTCAGCGGAGAACCGAGTGATTCTTAGGGCCGTGGGTGTCAGTTGGTGATACCTATCTATCTCCAATGAAAGAGCTGTGGTGTAGTCCTAGATGATTCTGCTATAGGGTGCTGTTCTGTCACAGGAGCTCCGAGAAGACACGCCTCCTTCCTGGCCGCCGACAAAGTCAAAATGGCTGCTTAGGGCTTGGTTCAGACGGAAGCAGTGACAACATACTCAACCAGGAGTGTGTAGACTTTGTGGGCTCCTTGTAAAAGGGCACGGTAATAATTGTAGGGGGGTAATATGTCTTCCACTTAGGCTGTTCTGGCTCACTGTTAATCTTTAGCTATAAAGTGCTATGATAGAAATCAAACTTTTTTTCAGCATCCCCCCTTTTTTGGGGGGGTTAGTTAGTTGCCAAACATATGCTGCCACGGAGCCTGAAAATGGAAATGTCCTATTTGATACTTACTGTAATTTTCCTTTCCTGATGGACTCCATGGCAACATGGCTGCCCTCACAGTGTCATAAGTAGGCTAGTTACTGAACACGGCCCCTGGCTGAGTCTCAGAATTTATGGGGGTGGGATCCTATGGGGTTGTGTTGGTAGGATGGGGTGTGCCAGTTGGTCCTTAGTCATCATCCTGCCTCTGTTGCAGAATGTGATGCATAAATCTAAATCAAGCCATGAGGTAAATGTCCACAACACTGTCTTATATGGATGGGAAGTAATTAATACAGGAAGGATAGGGATGATCCCTTTTAGGGCTAATTCACACTAGCATGTTCATCTGCATTTTAGCTGACTTGTAAAATGCATAGACACATAAAAAAACAATTGTTTTTATTCATATTCATACTACAACACTGTGTTGACGTGTTGCGTCAAAATGCAACATACATGTATTTTAATGTAATACATGCAGACGCCTGTAAATGCATGTCAATGCAGCACAACACAAGTAAAGGAAAAAAATGCCTCGTTACTAGTTTTGTCCCTAACCCACAAACAGGAACAGGAAACATGCACAATGCATAGCATTTTAATGCACGCTAAAATACGGGTCAATGCGCGTCAAAAAAGGCATCAACGCAAGTCAACATGCAATATAATGCACATAAAATGGATGGAAATGTACATTCATTTTCCCTTCATTTTTACTGCAAGTCAGTGTGAATTCAACCTTAAAGGGGTGACATGTTTAGATTGCTAGTTTCGGTTTGAGAATGGAAAATGAGCAGATTGAAAGGGTGAAGGAGAAAAATTACACAATACAGTGAGAAAGCACTAAGGCAAAGAGAAAAATCATAAAGAAACCACTGAACAGTTGTGCAAGACGGAGCCAAGCATATCTGTAGAGAGACATTTGTAAATTAACAGATCAGAGAAAGAGATAACACTGTGGAAACGAGTGAGAAACTACAGTATATGCAGTATAAAGCCTGAAAATACATAAAGTATATTGAGACACCATAGGAAAGTGATAACAATTTGTCAAGTCAGTGTGAGAAATGAGGATTGTTGCTTTGTACAGTATGTGCCTTTTTTTCAATGACTATGAGGATTGGAAACATGCATAGAAGCAATACCTCTTTGGGGTGGTAGTTGGGGGTCACAAGGGTAAGGGACTGGATTAAGCAGCACACTTTTGCCCTGTACACACGGTCCGACATTGATCGGACATTACGACAACAAAATCCATGGATTTTTTCCGACGGATGTTGGCTCAAACTTGTCTTGCATACACACGGTCGCACAAAGTTGTCGGAAAATCCGATCATTCTGAACGCGGTGACGTAAAACACGTACGTCGGGACTATAAGCGGGGCAGTAGCCAATAGCTTTCGTCTCTTGATTTATTCTGAGCATGTGTGGCACTTTCTGAGTCGGATTTGTGTACAAATAATCGGAATTTCCGAAAATTCTGAAAATTTTATAGCCTGCTCTCAAACTTCGTGTGTCAGAAATTCCTATGGAAAAAAGTCTGATAGAGCCCTACCATGGTTGGAATTTCTGACAACAAGCTCCGATCGCACATTTTCCGTCGGAAAATCCAACCATGTGTACGGGGCATAAGTGTTTACAGTAACTATACTTCTGTCTGTGGCTATAAAACACTCAAAATGCCCTATACCAAAAGACTTGTTATCTTTAAACTTGAAGCCTAGCTATTTTTTTTACAACTTGTCAGTAATGGAGTATGTACCACATGCAGGCAGCTGGATCCTGTAGAAATTCTCTGTGCAGGAATGCCCGTCCTCTTCCTGTCTCTGAACATTCAGCGCTGGGGGGGTTCTCATTTCCCATCAGTTGCTTCTCTACTGCTGTTCTGCCAGAAGACCTGGAGCTAATAACTGGAATTTAAGAGCCAGGAAGAGGCTTGGCAACCCTACAGAAAGATTTCTACAGGATCCAGCTGTCTGCGGTATGTGGGACATACTTCATTACAGGTAAGTTTTGTCTCAAACGCTGTAGAGATTTTTTTATCCTAAATTTCTGCTTAAAGTACTTGTTTTATTTGCAGTAACTTGCTGTAACCAATCATAATTTATCCTACAGAAACCAACTCAGAAGAAGATTGGAGTCTGGTTGGTATTCATGGTTTACTGCCCTTAAGAATTAGCACTTAAAGTGCAATTCAAGCCATTTTTTTATCAAACCTGAGGAAGGGGTGTGCCCCAAAACATGTTGTCATAGTAACCGGTCATGTAGATTCTCCTATGTGCACACCAGACCTCCAGCCTGTTATGCCCTCAATTTGGATTCTCATCCAAGCCTCCTGCCAGCTTTGTGACATCACATCCAGCTTGTCGGCCGAGCCGTTTCAGGCTCCTTGAGCTCCATATGCAAGCTCCTTCCCACAGGCAGTCCAACTATTTCATCTACCCATATTCAGCATTCTACTGTCGGTGTTCTGTCAAAATGGTCAACTCGTCAAAATCTCCAACCATATCACTTCTGGTGACTCTATAGCATCAGTAATCTGAGATCTGGATGAGTTTGCTGTTTTGACACAACACTGGCAGCATATACACTATGGTGCACGATATTATAAGGCGACATTGTTAGTCCACCCGCTAGTCACCAACAACATGGCTGCCTCCAAGGCGGCAACAACTTTTTCCTCCTTAGCTGCAGTTCTGTCAAAACAGCCAAGTTGTCATGTACTGTAGTGTATGCGCTGCCAGTAAATCTCTATTTACTAATGCTGGAGAGTAACTGGAAATGACGTGGTTGGAGATTTCAAAGAGTTGGCTATTTTACCAGAACACCAGCCTCTTACCAGACCTGTGACATAATTTCCGGCCCGCTGGCAGCGTTCTTTGAGGCTTCCTGGTGACTCCATCCACTTGATTCCGGCACTTGCCGGTTCTGAACACTCCATCCACATCCCAGAAGAGACCCAGTTTCTGCAATCTCCTTCTTTGGGACCGTGACAATGAGTCATAGGTTCGTTTAAGGCTTGGTTTGCAAAAGTACTTTTGCACAAACATTTTTTATGGATTTATGGAATACCAATATATATGGTTTTTATTACTTCAATACCTGGAATGTTTCACTCCTTTTTTTATTCATTTTCTGACTTTGAGGCATTTATACAATGCAGAGGATTTGATGGACACCTAGGCACTCCATGTTATATGTGGTTCTGTCTATCATGTAGTTCATATGAGTATGTGAGTTGCCAGAGTTGTCATTTCTAATCCATACCACTGCTTGACACTCATTTGGTTATTCAGCCTGGTTTAGATTTATATGTAACTAATTTATTATTAGAGTTTGGTGGACTTTGCATTGAATTATCCATACACAAGCATGAAAAAAGGAAGTGGAACAGTGTAAAGCCTTGAACCAGTGACCTTGAACTAAATTAACACATCACGAATTATAAGATTATTACCATTATTATTGTTCTTGTTTGTTGGCTACCAGTTTTACTAAATTAAAATTTAAACTTAACAATCAAATTATTCTTGTTTCCACCATTCCTGGCATTAGTTATATATTATATGAAGGTAGTATGTTGTTTTTGTGTGTGAATGAGTGGGTGTACAAACTACTTCCTCTTTAAAAAAAAATCACTATGCGCCTTATTTATGTGCAGGTTAATAGGCAACACTTAATACCTGCAACTGCAAAGGTGAGCTTGCTGAAGCAATACGGAACATCTTTTGTTCTTAAAACCACAAGCCATTGTTAATAGACCACACTGGTGCCTATAAACATTATTCTCATCAGAACTATCTACATAATAGCCAATTAAATTGCTTCACCTTGTGCACGCAGCTACACCCACTCTTTTTTTCAGAATCACCACAAACCTCAAAAATACTCGTAGTGAAACACTAAAATATAAAACCAAGCTTGGTGGGTAAAAAGTTACAGGGTCTCACATAAAAATTATTGTGTTTCTTTTCTAGTGTTTTTTTTTTTTTTAATAGATAGATAGATAGATAGATAGATAGATAGATAGATAGATAGATAGATAGATAGATAGATAGATAGTAGAGGTACTTAAACTTTGTCCATGCATTTTTATGTTAACTTGTGCTTTGCTGCTTACAATACACTAAGTAGCCTGAAGCACTAATTATTCATTCTATACATTTATAATACACATCACACATTTTTCCATAAGATAACAACAGGGTGCATTAACTTGTAGATAATATTTTTTTTATGCACAGTATAAACAAAAAGTGCCAGCACATGATTCTGCACTGCAGGTGCCACAAGATCCTGACAATGTTATCCTTTAGGACACAGAAAATGTCATTGACACTGCTGCGTCTTTATCCAATGGAAAACTTGTTTGGCATCTTCATTACCTTGCTATACCGGAGAATTAAACCCTGTGATGATATTATGTGTAATAGAGATAACAGATAATAATAATAATATTATTATAATAGATAATAATAGAGTCTTTTGCAGAGAGATCTGGATGTTGTTGTACATCTACAGTGATATAAAGAAGTGTGCCGTGTAATGTGTATCGACTGCACTTTCTGGTAGAAGAATATTCCAGATAGTTTCTTCAGTGAAGTGAGCTTTACTACTATACAAATAACTGGTGGCAATTTTTCCTGGTATTCCTCTTTACATTTGCACTGCCCATCCTTCAGCATTGGTGGGTGAAACAATAGAAGCATTTGTAGGAGCACTGTGCCAAAAGCAGATGTACATGTAGATGTTGTTTGAACTGCTGTTATTGACAATGCTAAGGGGTTGTGTTCCTCTGTAGGGATGAGCCGAACACCCCCCGGTTCGGTTCGCACCAGAACCTGCGAACGGACCGAAAGTTTGCACGAACGTTAGAACCCCATTGACGTCTATGGGACTCGAACGTTCGAAATCAAAAGTGCTAATTTTAAAGGCTAATTTGCATGGTATTGTCCTAAAAAGGGTTTGGGGACCCGGGTCCTACCCCAGGGGACATGTATCAATGCAAAAAAAACTTTTAAAAACGGCCGATTTTTCGGGAGCAGTGATTTTAATGATGCTTAAAGTAAAAAAAAAAAAAGTGAAATATTCCTTTAAATATCGTACCTGAGGGGTGTCTATAGTATGCCTGTAAAGTGACGCGTGTTTCCCGTGTTTAGAACAGTCCCTGCACCAAATGTCATTTTTAAAGGAAAAAATCTCATTTAAAACTGCTTGCGGGTTTAATGTAATGTCGGGTCCTGGCAATATGGATGAAAATCAGTGAGACAAACGGCATGGGTACCCCCCAGTCCATTACCAGGCCCTTTGGGTCTTGTATGGATATTAAGGGGAACCCCGCACCCAAATTAAAATAAGGAAAGGTGTGGGGCCACCAGGCCCTATATACTCTGAACAGCAGTATACAGGCTGTAGGTTTGTTGTTAAGTAGAATCTCTTTGTAATTTTGAACGGGTACATTTTTAACGTGTTTAGCTCCAGCCAAAAAATCTTTTTTAAGCTTTTTGGAAAACATAGGGAAGGGTTATCACCCCTGTGACATTTGTTTTGCTGTCTTTCCTCCTCTTCAGAAGATTTCACCTCACTTTTTGTCCCAATGGATTGGAAAGCATCAGTGGAAAGGAGAAATGTTTTTCCCATATTAACTCTTACAGGAGAGAATTTCCCTTCCTAGGGGTAGATTTCATCTCACTTCCTGTTGTCTCCTTCCGTTTGAAAGTAGGGTCCTGCCCTATATACTCAGCAGAAATTTGGGCCTTAGGTGTTGCTGTGGCCACAACACTGTAAGCCCTCACAGGGCTCTGCTGTGAAATATTAGATCAAGAATTGTAATTACATGCCCCTGTTGAACAGGAGCTGAAAAATTAGGCCTTAGGCACTGGTGCTGGTGCCACAACACTGCAACCCCTCACAGACACTCTAGTTGGAATGCAGGAACGAGCCCTGCTGCAAAGTATTGCATCAAAAATTGTAATTACACGCCCCTGTTAAACAAGGGCTGAAAAATTGGGCCTTAGGCACTGGTGCTGGTGCCACAACACTGCAACCCCTCACAGACACTCTAGTTGGAATGCAGGAACGAGCCCTGCTGCAAAGTATTACATCAAAAATCGTAATTACACGCCCCTGTTAAACAGGGGCTGAAAAATTGTGCCTTAGGCACTGGTGGTGGCACCCAGAACCAAAAATGTTCTTACAAGCTATCAGCGTGATGATTGAGGAGGAAGAGGATAATTACTCAGGGATAGTCACTCAGCATCAGCATAGGCAGTCTTTGAAGGGATCTGAGATTTCAAAAAAATTATTCGGTTACATCAGCATCAGGTGCTTGGTAGCTGGTGGTGATCCAAGACTCATTCATTTTTATGAAGGTCAGTCGATCGACCGAGTCAGTGGACAGACGCACCCTGTGATCGGTTACCACGCCTCCAGCAGCACTGAATGTGCGTTCCGAAAGAACGCTGGATGCAGGACAAGCCAGTAGCTCAATTGCATACTGTGCAAGCTCTGGCCAGTGGTCCATCCTCAAGACCCAGTAACCCAGAGGATTTTCGGTGGGAAAGGTGTCCAAGTCTGATCTTGCCCCTAGGTATTCCTGCACCATGTAAAACAGACGCTGGCGATGGTTGCTGGAACCGATCATACCTTGGGGCTGCGGACCAAAAAATTGTCTGAACGCATCGGTCAGACGGCCACCTTCTCCACTTACTCCTTCTTTGACTGACCGAAGCCTCAGCAACACGTTGTCCAGAAACAGGAGTTTGTAACCTCCCAGTCTCTGGGAACGCGTTGCACAGACCTTTCTGCAAGGCCTCCCGAAGATGTTTCATCCTCTGCTCCCTCTGCGATGGCAAGATAAGGTCCGCAACCTTACCCTTGTAACGTGGATCAAGGAGGGTTGCCAGCCAGTATTGGTCCTTCTCCTTGATACCACAAATACGAGGATCCTTACGCAGGCTTTGCAGGATCAGGGAGGCCATGCAGCGTAGGTTTGCTGAGGCATTCGGTCCGGAGTCCTCTGGGTCACTAAGGACGACATGGTCCACAGCCACCTCCTCCCAGCCACGTACAAGTCCATGTGTTTCTTGGGACTGATCCCTTAAAGACTGCTGCTGATGCTGAGTGCCAGGCTCCACCTCCATACTGACACAATCTTCCTCCTCCTCCTCTTCCTCCTCGTCCTCTTCCTGTGTGATCGGCGGGCACGCAGGAACACTGTCTGGATAAAGGGGGCCTTGAGAGCTAAGGAAGTCCTCCTCTTCCTGCCTCTGTTCTGCCTCAAGTGCCCTGTCCATTATTCCACGCAGCGTGTGCTCCAACAGGTGGACAAGGGGGACAGTGTCACTGATGCATGCACTGTCACTGCTCACCATCCTCGTGGCCTCCTCAAATGGTGACAGGACAGTGCATGCATCCCTGATCATGGCCCATTGGCGTGGGGAAAAAAACCAAGCTCCCCTGACCCTGTCCTGGTGCCATAGTCGCACAGGTACTCATTGATGGCCCTCTGCTGCGTGTGCAGCCGCTGCAGCATGGCCAACGTTGAGTTCCACCTGGTGGGCATGTCACAGATCAGGCGGTTCTTGGGCAGGTTGAACTCCTTTTGGAGGTCCATCAGCCGAGCACTGGCATTATATGACCTGCGGAAATGCACAAAGACTTTCCTGGCCTGCCTCAGGACATCCTGTAAGCCCGGGTACCTGCCCAAGAACCGCTGCACCACCAAGTTAAGGACGTGAGCCAAACAGGGCACATGGGTCATTTGTCCCTGTCGGAGGGCAGAGAGGAGGTTGGTGCCATTGTCGCAAACCACCATTCCTGCCTTAAGTTGGCGTGGCGTCAACCACCTCTGAACCTGCCCCTGCAGAGCTGACAGAACCTCTGCCCCAGTGTGGTTCCTGTCCCCCAAGCACACCAGCTCAAGCACCGCATGGCATCTTTTGGCCTGCGTACTTGCGTAGCCCCTTGAACGACTACGGAGCACCGCTGGTTCCGAGGAAGAGGCCATGGAGGAAGAAGAAGAGGAGGGGGTGGAGGAGAGAGGTGTGTCACAATCATTAGCATTTTGGAGGCGTGGTGGCGGAACAACCTCCAACACTACTGCACCTTGTCCTGCATCCTTCCCAGCTGCCAGCAGAGTCACCCAATGCGCCGTGAAACTTAGGTAACGTCCCTGTCCATGCCTGCTGGACCATGAGTCAGCGGTAATATGCACCTTCCCGCTGACCGCCCTGTCCAGCGAGGCATGGACATTGCCTTCCACATGCTGGTAGAGAGCCGGAATCGCCTTCCGTGAGAAAAAGTGGCGTTTGGGTACCTGCCACTGAGGAACCGCACATTCCACAAACTCACGGAAGGGGGCAGAGTCTACCAACTGAAAAGGCAGCAGTTGAAGTGCTAGCAATTTTGCCAAGCTAGCATTCAACCGTTGGGCATGTGGATGGCTGGGAGCAAACTTCTTTCGGCGGTGCAGCAGCTGGGGCAGGGAAATTTGCCTGGTACAATCTGACGTCGGTGTACCAAAATCAGATTGCCCACAAGTACGTGGCTGTGACACACCTAATTCTACACCTTCATTCCTCTCAGTGCAGGTCTCAGAGAGGACTGAAGGTCTAGTGGGGTTGGAAATCTCAGCTGATGAGGAGCAAGCAGAGGTCCTCTTTGTTCTTTGGTGTGGGTCTTTTAGATACGCTTGCCAACGAACTGCATGGCAGGTCAACATATGTCTGGTCAAGCATGTGGTACCCAAGCGGGAGATGTTTTGGCCACGCGAGATACGCTTGAGACATATGTTGCAAATAGCAGCGGTGCGATCTGATGCACTCGTCTCAAAAAAGGCCCACACCAAAGAACTTTTTGAATAACACGCAGAGACTGCAGCGCCCTGCACATGTGGAGCTTTGGGGTGTGATGCAGTCAATGTGCTGCCCTTAGGCTGGCCCCTGGAGGGCATCCTGCCTCGTTGGTGATGTGCCGCCTCCTCCTCCTCCTCCTCTCTCCTATCAGGCACCCACGTTAAGTCAGTGACCTCATCATCCCCTCCCTCCTCATCACTGGAGCAAACCTGGCAGTATGCTGCAGCAGGGGGAGCATGACTGCCAGATTGCTGTCCTTCTTGGGCACCCCCTCTGTCCGTGCTCATGTTACTGCCTTCATCGAGCTCAGTATCATCATCAGAGCCTTCCAAATGCTGGGCATCCTCCTGGAGCATGTACCCAACACTGTGGTCAAACAGTTTGAGGGACTCCTCAGGAGGACATGGTGGGGCTAGGGAAGGAGTCACTGATGACATTGAGCCGAGGGAAGAGGCCGCTGCTTTGCCAGACAAAGTACCCTGGGCATGGGTGAGAGAGGATGAGGAGGATGAAGACGGCTTGGTCATCCACTCGACCAAGTCTTCCGCATGTTGCGGCTCAACATGGCCAGCTGCCGAAAAAAAGGCCAAGCGTGTCCCATGGCCACGTGCTGATGAGGATGCACCGTCTCCACGACCAGCACTAGACACAGAGCCTGCTTGCCCTCTCTTATTGGCTTGTGACTGTCTGCCTCTCCTTCTTGGCCTTCCAGACATACTAATGGCCTGTAGCTGCACTAAGCTGGGATATATATATATATATATATATATATATATATATATATATATATATATGTACTGATACTGCAGCTAGCAAAATCAACTGCCTGCCTGTAGTATGAGAACACCACCAACCTTCTACAGGTAGCTTTAGCTGAACACTGTGAGGTGGACGCACCCCACTAACTTGTAGGTTTAGCAGAACACTGTGAGCAGGACGCACTGCACTAACTGTAAATAGTCTAGCTGCCTGACTGTGGTACTAATAGGATCAAAAGAACACCAGCAATTTTCTTCAGGTAGCTGTATTTACTGTAACAAGACAAGCCTGCCTGTCAGTAAGAAGATAACAGAAACGGATCTAGCTGAACACTGTGAGCAGGACGCACCCCACTAGCTTGTAGGTTTAGCTGAACACTGTGAGGTGGACGCACCCCACTAACTTGTAGGTTTAGCTGAACACTGTGAGCAGGACGCACCCCACTAACTTGTAGGTTTAGAAGAACACTGTGAGCAGGACGCACTGCACTAACTGTAAATAGTCTAGCTGTCTGACTGTGGTACTAATAGGATCAAAAGAACATCAGTAATTTTCTTTAAAATACTGTAACAAGACAAGCCTGCCTGTCAGTAAGAAGATAACAGGAACGGATCTAGCTGAACACTGTGAGCAGGACGCACCCCACTAGCTTGTAGGTTTAGCTGAACACTGTGAGGTGGACGCACCCCACTAACTTGTAGGTTTAGCTGAACACTGTGAGCAGGACGCACCCCACTAACTTGTAGGTTTAGCAGAACACTGTGAGCAGGACGCACTGCACTAACTGTAAATAGTCTAGCTGCCTGACTGTGGTACTAATAGGATCAAAAGAACACCAGCAATTTTCTTTAAAATACTGTAACAAGACAAGCCTGCCTGTCAGTAAGAAGATAACAGGAACGGATCTAGCTGAACACTGTGAGCAGGACGCACCCCACTAGCTTGTAGGTTTAGCTGAACACTGTGAGGTGGAAGCACCCCACTAACTTGTAGGTTTAGCTGAACACTGTGAGCAGGACGCACCCCACTAACTTGTAGGTTTAGCAGAACACTGTGAGCAGGACGCACTGCACTAACTGTAAATAGTCTAGCTGCCTGACTGTGGTACTAATAGGATCAAAAGAACACCAACAATTTTCTTCAGGTAGCTGTATTTACTGTAACAAGACAAGCCTGCCTGTCAGTAAGAAGATAACAGGAACGGATCTAGCTGAACACTGTGAGCAGGACGCACCCCACTAGCTTGTAGGTTTAGCTGAACACTGTGAGGTGGATGCACCCCACTAACTTGTAGGTTTAGCTGAACACTGTGAGCAGGACGCACCCCACTAACTTGTAGGTTTAGCAGAACACTGTGAGCAGGACGCACTGCACTAACTGTAAATAGTCTAGCTGCCTGACTGTGGTACTAATAGGATCAAAAGAACACCAGCAATTTTCTTCAGGTAGCTGTATTTACTGTAACAAGACAAGCCTGCCTGTCAGTAAGAAGATAACAGAAACGGATCTAGCTGAACACTGTGAGCAGGACGCACCCCACTAGCTTGTAGGTTTAGCTGAACACTGTGAGGTGGACGCACCCCACTAACTTGTAGGTTTAGCTGAACACTGTGAGCAGAACGCACCCCACTAACTTGTAGGTTTAGCAGAACACTGTGAGCAGGACGCACTGCACTAACTGTAAATAGTCTAGCTGCCTGACTGTGGTACTAATAGGATCAAAAGAACACCAGCAATTTTCTTCAGGTAGCTGTATTTACTGTAACAAGACAAGCCTGCCTGTCAGTAAGAAGATAACAGAAACGGATCTAGCTGAACACTGTGAGCAGGACGCACCCCACTAGCTTGTAGGTTTAGCTGAACACTGTGAGGTGGACGCACCCCACTAACTTGTAGGTTTAGCTGAACACTGTGAGCAGGACGCACCCCACTTACTTGTAGGTTTAGCAGAACACTGTGGGCAGGACGCACTGCACTAACTGTAAATAGTCTAGCTGCCTGACTGTGGTACTAATAGGATCAAAAGAACACCAGTAATTTTCTTTAAAATACTGTAACAAGACAAGCCTGCCTGTCAGTAAGAAGATAACAGGAACGGATCTAGCTGAACACTGTGAGCAGGACGCACTGCACTAAATGTAAATAGTCTAGCTGCCTGACTGTGGTACTAATAGGATCAAAAGAACACCAGTAATTTTCTTCAAAATACTGTAACAAGACAAGCCTGCCTGTCAGTAGGAATATAACAGGAACGGATCTAGCTGAACACTGTGAGCAGGACGCACTGCACTAAATGTAAATAGTCTAGAAGATAACAGGAGCGGATCTAGCTAAACTGAATACAGTGTATATATATATATATGCAACACCTGGGATGCATATATATACACAATACACTTTAAGTGCAGCTAACTGACTGACTGTCCTGCCTAATCTAGCTAACTCAAATGAAATGACACTGTCTCTCTCTCTCTCTAAGCACACTGGAACACACTGCACAGGGCCGCCGTGCAGGCGGCCTTATATAGTGTGGGGCGTGTACTAAATCCCCTGAGCCATAATTGGCCAAAGCCTCCTTGGCTTTGGCCAATTATGGCTCTCTGTTAAGGCGGCGCTGTGATTGGCCAAGCATGCGGGTCATAGTGCATGCTTGGCCAATCATCAGCAAGCAATGCACTGCGATGCCGCAGTGAATTATGGGCCGTGACGCGCCACACGAATTTGGCGCGAACGGCCCATATCGTTCGCAATTCGGCGAACGATCGAACAGCCGATGTTCGAGTCGAACATGGGTTCGACTCGAACACGAAGCTCATCCCTATTCCTCTGTTCTGTGAAGACAAACCTGGAGATACTTGAGCACCTGTCACTCCGACATCAACAGGATTGGTAGATTATGGCACTATAACAACTAGATGCCTGTATTTATGGCATTTATTGATGGTCAGCACTCTGGAAAAGAGTATGATATATTGTAAAAGTAATGATAACTGTAACATGATATATTACTCTGAAAATGTTTGCTGCTACTGTTATAGTGTCAAGAGAAGACCCAAAATAAGCCAGCATCCTTTTCATGACTCATTCTGGTAAAGCCTAAAGCTGGGTACACACTAATAGTTTTTTTTTCCTTCAACCCAGAGGGCTGAGCTGTTGTGTTCTGACAGGGGGACTGCCCCCTCCCCCCCACCAGAACACTCCAATCAGTGCTCTCTGCCGTTGGCTGAGAGCACTGATCAGGAGCCAGTTAGCTGCTGGTTTTCCAGCATGCTCGTCTAACAGAAGTCGACCATATGGCCAGCTTCTGTCGCACCTGCTGACATAGGCCGAATATCAGCCGGTTTTTATTGAACCGGCCGATGTCTCCCGACATTTGGCCCGTGTGTACTAGGCATAAGTATGGTCAAGGTGCTGGACGTGTGAAAGGGAACTTATCAAGAGTGCCGGCCATGCCTACACTTTCCTCATTTGTCCTCCATTCAAAGAAGCTGTTCTACAGCTTCGATCAATAAAAAACAATCAATGAATGAAGGACAGTTGGATGAATGATGAGCGCTTTCCAAGTAGGGTTGTAGGCCTTCAAGAGGTAGTCAACAATATATTAAATAGTGCCGTGCAGTATTAGATAAAACAAATAATTATTGAACTTATTTAAAGCCATAAATTATATATCCAAAAAAACAAAAAGAAAATCAACTGTGCAAGTCCACAATAATTATAAAATAAAAGTCCTTCAATTATCAAATATCTGTGCTTCAAGAGGTAGTGCTGTTACCGGAAGGATCTTGAAGTATGAAATTTTGTAACACATTCATAAACAAATTTGCTTAGAAAAACTATGAGACTAACAGTGAGGCATTATGCCATGCATACTGAAAAATGTATTGTGGGTTTATATATGCATTAATCTCCCAACCAACAGACATGTCATACAACATTCTTTCAACTGCCAACATAATATATAAATGACTGTAACTTATACATTGCCTTTTTTACATATGCACTTTTGTAGAATATCTCCCACTGGCATCCCCTGTGTGTCTACATAACTCTAAGTTAATTTGTCCTGTGCCCCAGTGGGCACACCTTTGCTTGCATGTTACAAGTTAAATGCAGCAGAAAAGAATTTAAGTATAGATTGAATTTAAATATTATTTATTCACATTTAGAAAAAAGTACATGTATAAAGCATGTCAGATGCTTATCTGAGCTGAACATATGTCAGATAAGGGTTTGATCGCAGTTCAGGTTTTTCTGTGTGACAGCAAGCTTCCTGTCAGTAACCATATTGAAAAACATTTGAGAGATTTTTTCTGAGCAGCAGATAGTTGCTAACCAATAAAAGAAAAACTGACAATAGTAGAAAATATTTATACAATATCAAAAATATTGTTCATGGCATATTGCATCTGCTTTTTTATATTAAAGCTATATCTATTTTGTCATATCATCCTTTCATTTGAGAAGAAAAGTCTTGTTTTTAGTACATAATTTATTCTATTATTTATTCAGGACTAAAAATATTTATTTAAGGTGGAACTAAACCCTCTGGATCAGTATTAAGTATTTTTAATCCCTTTGCTGCTAGCATTCGTAAGTAGATAAGATGGTATATACTGTATTTACCAGAGGTGGGGGACTCGAGTCACATGACTTGACTCGAGTCAGACTCGAGTCACCTGTTTGAGGCCTTGCGACTTGCTTGACAATATTAAATAAATGACTCGACTTGACTTTGACTTGTCACTAATGACTTGCGACTTGACTTTGACTTGGGCTATTTGACTTGGAATGACTTGGCACCACCAGTGCTGTGTCTTGGCCTAGGCAAAAGCCGCCCTTTGGGGTAGATCAGTATTTTGACTTAATTTGTGACTTGACCAAAATAAATGACTTAACTTGACTTGCTTGACTTCTAGCAGGGACTCGACTTGCTTTTCACCACAGTAACTTGGGACTTGCTTGTGACTTGAAGGTTAAGACTTGAGACTGGCTTCTGACTTGCACATGTGTGACTTACTCCCATCACTGGTATTTACTAGTTTTAAACTTTTTTTTTACATTTCTTCAGTTACTTCCCATTTCTGGCCTAGGCCAAAATAATGTCATGTCATACATCCCATGAGTCTTCATGGGCATTTTTTTTCTTTCATTTGGAGGAGAGGCTTTTTCAGCTAAGCACACCCTCCTGCCTGCATGCCCAACCTAAGTACAGTTGGATTGCAATAAGTAACATGAATAATTTTACATTACACAAGATGATCACAACAAGAAATGCTAGGGGGTTATTTTTCAAAGTGAGTTTTCAACAAAATAAAGCATGGAGAGATGGAATGATGGGTAAGTTTGGTCTGAACATTAAATATAATTAAATAGTGTTTTTTGTTTGTGGTGCTCAGATAGTTAAGTTTCACTTTAAATGCAAATATGAGGAAAATATGAAATATTGCAGATTATTTTATATTTACATTTGCAGCCAGTAGGCAGAACCTAGGTCTTATTTCTACAAAAAAAAAAAACAAAACCACAAGCTCCAGCTTTAATTAACACATACAACTGAATGAGGCAGCACAATAATTCATCAGCCCCCCTCTCCCTTTCCCTCTCTGCCTAATTCAGAGCAAATCATTACCTCTCCATCCTCTGACTATTATGTTCAAAGGGGGCATACAGAGAAACACATAATGAGAAACAGTCTGAAAGAAAACAGCTTCTTCTATTCTCTCTCTTTAGAATCTCAATAACTTCAGTGTCATGGGTGCAGTAAATATTTTTAAAATAAATATTTTAAATAAATAGTAGAAAGAAATATAACACTTCCATGTAAAACTTATAAACTTGTCAAACACTCAAATGTGCCATAATAGGAACATATTTGAACTTTCAGTTTAAAGTAGCTAGATATAGCCAAGCTGCTTCATAACAAAAGATGTACACAGTCTTACAGTTTATTTTTTTAGAAGACAACCTGTCACAGCCTAAGTAAAAAATCCTGTTCCATGCCAGTTTGCTGTGAAGGAGGCCTTGCTGTCTGTGTGGAATCAGTGGTCTTTCTGCAGAGGTCTAATAGCCTCCTCTCCCACCCCTGCTGAGTTAGACCTTTAGCTTTACAATCAGCAAAGCTCATGCTCCCTGCTGATTTAAGTGCTCTAGCTCTGATTTTGAAGGGGAAGTGTTGGATCTCTACAAAGAGACGACTGCTTCCACCTAGGCTTTTTTACTCAGGTTGTGGCTGCTTTTAATAGAAAACAAAATGCAAGACTCTGCATATCTGTGTTTTTTTTATGTACCTGGAATGTATTTACGTGATTTAAATTATTTAGGGCTTAAAAGTCACTCCTAGATATATGGATTATCCTGCTTGTTCTGGCTTTAAATCTTTGAAAAAAAGATTGCAATACAGAGAACAACAGTAGGACTTTTATTTAAATATTTCTGTTTGCTCAGTAAATGTCTGACAACAGTACACAGTACTAGGATTCACATATATAGAGTGAAGTATGACAAACGTATGGATCTCTGTGAAGCCACATTTATTTATGACATAAAAATATCTCTGTACTGTACTAATGTCAGTGGTAAAGTGACATGCTTTATGTATTTCTCCTGTATGCCCAGATACAGACCAATGCTGACACCTTGAGCAGCAGATACAGCTGTACACCAGGGTCCTCCAGACTTTATAACAAAAGACCAGTTTACTATCCGTCAGACTTTAGGGGGTTAGACCATGGTCAGTGGGAGTAGAAAAAGCATCAGCATCAGTGGGATTAGACAGTGTCTCTGGCTTGGTGGGCAGTACGAGTAAAACAAATTACATAGCACCTGTATTTAGTAGGAGGAGGAATAGTGCCCCATTATTTATATCAGTGGGAAGAATTATTACCCATGGTTGGTGTCAGTGGAAGGAGTAGTAACCCACCATTGGTGCCAGTAAGAGGAATTGTATGATAAACCATAAACTCGCGCTATGTAATCAATGTGAAAAGTGAAGGAATAAAGAACCAGCAGCAGCTGTCCACAAAGGTGCTACAACCTCAAAGACCAAATATATATATATAAACCTTCCTTACAGTGTTAATACCAGCAAATATAATAATAAACACACAGTCTCTTGCAATGTGATAAGGTGCTCCAAATGAAATAAAGTGCTGAAGTGCTCCAAATATATTGCTGTGCCGTGTGCCACACTTCCCTCTTGTGACCCCACTCACCAAAATTAATGGACCCTCAGCTTTGCAGTCTGTGGGTCAAACACGCTGTGATCTAGTGATCTGGTATTGTAGGTTAAACTTTGGGACTCTTCAACAGCTCTCCACACTCATTTCAGGTTTTCCAACCATTGACGTTACTTCTGCCCTCCGTGGAACAACGCTGTTCATTGGTGAACCAGAATGAGTCCATTCTCTGTGCTGATGCCTGTTTTTACCAGTAATTTCCTAAGTGGCACTCTGAGTGCACAATCAATCTGTATCTAACAGTACTTCACTATCAGCCTATATATTTTTTTGTTTTATTGAGCCTGGTGGATCTATTTGATCATCCTCAAGACCTTTTTAGGTGTGGAGAGCTAGGGCCAGATAAAGGCAAGCAAAGGGCTGTATTCGGCCCATGTGCCACAGTTTGGAGACCACTGCTATAGACAAAACTTACCTCTCACAGATCAGTAACTTATTGTTGCTGTAAAAGTAAAATCTGAATTAAGAAGCGATTTACATTCTTATAAAAGACTTGAAAAATAAACACCTAGATGGTTTGATGGAGAAGAAAAGCAAGGAAGGATGGAGAGAAGGCTTCAGGACTAGCTGTCAGGTGAAAACCCAGTTCTTGCTGCTTGTTGTAAAGATCACTGCAGGTATGTGGATAATACTAAAGTTGCAAAAATAGACCCACTAGGAATATACTTACAGCAATGTAACTGATAGGTCGGAGCCGTTTATAAGCATACACAAACTAAGTGATCTCCGGGTGGAGAGTTTGCCAAAGTGGTTTGAAAAATGACAACATTACATTTAGATTTTAGACAATATTTTGCTGAATTATGTATGAAATGTGTACACATTTGACACAAGTCTTCTACACTTTATACCTTTCAGCCCCTGTCCATAGACTTGTCTTTTCAATATTATGTTTATGGCCAATATGCTCCACACACTTCTGCTAATACATGGCATAAAATGCTGGAGTCTGTTTGTAGCTATATATTTTATGGGTGGATGTCTGCAGTACAATTATGCAAACACACTGTAAATGGAAGGCAGGTCTGTGGGCTGAAGATCAGTGATCTTTGTATTTGCAATCAGGGACTTTTTCTCTGTTACCGGTAACACTTCCTGAAGACTTCATCACGATGAAACGTATGTCAGGGCAGAGCTACAGAAAGTGACGTCATTCGGCCAAGCACACCTGGAAATGGTGCGGTACACCCAGGTGGACCGGGAAAGCAGGCCACGCTCGCACTAGGCATAGTGGTGTTGGGCTGTAATATAACAGGGCAACCATACCCAGGTGCATGGCGGAATGCACTCCTTAGTGTAAGCTCATATGCTTTCATTTGTTGTGGTGATGTTTTATTACTAAAAGGTTTTAGTATTCAGGTGGATGAAGCTGGGGGTTGTAATCCTCGGGACAGCATGCTGAAACAGCGACCAGTGACAGCTGCGTAATGAGGAATCAAGTCGACAGACAGAGCAAATTTAGACCCCATTCACACAGGGACGACTTGTCAGGCGACCTAGTCGCCTGACAAGTCGCCTCCCGTTCTGTACTATGGAGCCGTTCTAAGGGGAGCGACGCAAGTCGCTCCGACTTAGAAAAAGGTTCCTGTACGACTTCGGGGGCGACTTGGGGCGACTTGCATAGACTTCTATGCAGAAGTCGTTTTGCAAGTCGCCTGGCCATTCGTTTGCAGGTCGCCTCGCTGAGGCGACCGGCAAGTCGTGTTGCCCCTGTGTGAATGGGGTCTTAGGAAGCAGACCAAGGTAAGTAACAGCTGGACAGAGCAGTGCAGAATCAGAAGGCAAAGACAAGTCCAGTAGTAAGGCAGAGGTCATAGTGATCAGATGAGCAAGGTTAAGGCAGGAACAAAAACGTATTCCAGGGGAAAGCCAGATCATACACAGGTAAGCAGGTTTAGTGGATCAGGTCTCGAGAATACAGGCACAAGCTGAAGACTATTCAGCAACTGTTCATGTTGACAGACCAGTTTAAATAGGCCACTGGGTGCAACGTGCGTGTGCTAATTGGTGTGTGTAATACATGTATGTGCATGAACATAAGCACGACAAACTGATATAGTATGTCTAACATTGCCTGTTTGGTTAGAAGTATGAGCATGTGTGCAATGCGCTCATGCACAAATATGTGCATAAGCCTGCACTGTTTTTTTGGTGCTGGGAATCTGGTTTATCTTACACTATTGGAGCTCTTCTCTCTTTTTGCCTTTTTATGATGATACCAGAGATTTTGTGAAGGAGAATTGGTAAAGTTCCTGGATATTTGATTCCCTGAAGGTAAAAACCTGGGGGGTCATGGTTTTCTGGTGAGTTCTTCTAAATGGTGGTGGAGGCACATTGGTGGAGTGAAGCACTGAAGATTAAAGTGGCTGTAAAGGCCAAAGGTGTTTTATCTTAATGTATTCTATGCAATCAAATAAAAAACCTTCTGTGTGCAGCAATCCCCCTAATACTTACCTGAGGCCATCTCAATCTAATGATGTTGCATTAGAGACTCGGCTGCCTGGAACTCTCCTTCCTCATTGGCTGAGACAGTCAAAGTCAGTGAGGCAATGAAGAGAGAGAGGGAGAGGGGCTGGGCCGCTGCTCCGTGTCTGAATGGACACAGGGAGCTGCGGCTTGGCTTGGGTGCCCCCATAGCAAGCTGCTTGCTGTCTGGGCACTCAACATGAGGGAGGGGCCAGGAGCGCTAAGGAGGGACCCAAAAAGAGGAGGAATCGGGGCTGCTCCGTGCAAAACCACCGCACAGAGCAGGTAAGTATAACGTGTTTGTTATTGCTGACAAAAAAAACAAGACTTTAGTATCACTTGTGTGGACTGTTGCACTTTTTTGAAGGCACTTTTGACTATAAAGGACATTTAGAGAAGCACCTTAATGCATGTAATTTATGTCATTATATGTAATACAGTGATACCAACGGTTCACAAACTTAATTTGTGAAACGACTCTGGTCGCAAACCGAATTGGTCGCGAACTGAGGCAAATTTTCCTATAGGGTTCAATGTAAATCAGGTTAATCCATTCTGAACTTTTTTTTGTTTTTAAACCACAAAAATATGAAACAAAGTGCAGTATAGTACAGTATAAAGAGAGAGAGAACACTAACTTTGCTTGAGACGACATCTGGCGTGGAGGAAGGCAGGTGGGAGGCAGGTTATTGTTTGGAGAGAGAGTCCCCCTCCATAAGGACATTGGGGAGATTTCCTTCAGGGGTTTCCTCTCTTCTTTATCTCTTAGCCGCAGGCTCAGTTTTGGTGAAAAATCTGTCCAATGTCACTTGTCTTTTTCAATGAGGTTAATGCAGTGGAGAACATTGAAATGTTTCTTCCAGAATTCTTTCATACTCAAGGATGTCTCCTCAGTGACACTAAAACACCTAGTGAAGAGCACCTTTGTGTACAGCTTCTTGAAGTTACAGATCACTTGCTGGTCCATGGGCTGCAGAAGAGGTGTCGTGTTGGGGGGGAGGAACTTGACCTTTATGAAGTCATACTCAGCGTCCATATCATCCACCAAGGCTGGAGGGTGTGCCAGGATATTGTCCATCAGAAGAAAGCACCTTTCAGGCAGTTGGTTGTCAGAAAGATATTTTCTTATGGTGGGTGCGAGCATCTCATGCCATGAACAATTGCCTTGTGACCCAAGCTTTTGCATTGGCCCCCCACATGTCAGGCAGTCTGGCCTTGTTCACATTCTATTCCCTGAATGCACATGGGGTCTGGGAATGGTACACCAGTAGTGGCTTAATCTTCAGATCAGCGCTTGCATTCACACACAGCAAAAGGGTCAATCTGTCCTTCATGGGCTTGTGCCCCGGCAGTGCCTTTTCCTCCTGCATGACATAGGTTTTGTTCAGCATCTTTTTCCAGAAGAGCCCTGTTTCATCACAGTTGAACACTTGTTGAGCGACGTATCCTTCTGTCTTCATGAATCCGCAAATTCTTTCTTGTAGGCTTCTGCACTGGCCTCACCATGTCTTTTCACACTGTGGATGCCACTTCTCTTGCAGAATTTTTCAAACCACTCTCTACTGACTTTAAATTCTTCACTTGCTGCCCTTGTTGAGGGTTGTTTTTGCACTAAATCACTGTGCAATTTCTTGCCTTTTTCACACATCATAGCTTCACTAACGCTTACACCTGCCAGCTGTTTCTCATTCAACCACACTTACAAGTTTTTCCACCTCTTCCACTTGCGACCTCTGCTTGGTTAACATTGTTACTTCTTTTGCCACATCAGCTCCTTTGATGTCAGTTTTCTTCTTCAAAATAGTCGAGATTGTCGACTTCACCATCTTGTACTCCAAGGCCAGATCAGTCACACGAATACCATGGTCATGCTTTTCTACAATTTCCTTCTTCATCCCAATGGTTATTTTCTTCACAACCTTATACTTACAATTCCTGCTCTGAACAGTCTTGTCACCTTCATTACTGCTCTGCACTTTCTTTTTACCACCATGCTTGCTCTGCACATTCTTGTCACCTGCATTACCGCTCTGCACATTTGTTTCAACTGCATTTCCACTCTGCACATTCTTGTCACCTGCATTTCTGCTCTGCACATTCTTGATACCTGCATTTACGCTCAGCACATTCTTGTCACCTGCATTTCCGCTCTGCACATTCTTGTCACCTGCATTTCCGCTCTGCACATTCTTGTCACCTGCATTACCGTGCTGCGCTTTCTTGTCACCTGCATTACTGCTCTGCATTTCTTGTAACCTTCATTACCGCTCTGCACTTTCTTATCACCTTCATTACCGCTCTGCAAATTCTTGTCACTTTAATTAACGCTCTGCACTTTCTTCTTACTATCATGCTTGCTCTGAAGAGTCTTGTCACCTTCATTACTGCTCTGCACTTTCTTCTTACCACCATGCTTGCTCTGAATTTTCTTTGGAGCCATACTGGCTGTCCGGTACAGTACAGTACGTGATAAAAAGCACACAAAAAAAGCTTTACAGCAAGTGTGCACAGGGATATACAGTACAGTACTGTACAGAATGTGCTAAAAAGCACACCAAAAAGCTTCTCAACACTGTAAGTATCTTCACAGTACACTTTCAGTGTCTCTCTGTGACCACAATCTCACCTACAGGAAGTCGCAACCACGTGTTAGAGCAGGGAAGATGGCCGTGGCTCATGTTCGTGAACTGAGGCGGAGTTTGCGTACCTATGCAAATTTTTGTGAACTCTTCTGTTCACGAGCTGAGTTGTTCATGAACAGAAGCCTTCGTGAACCAAGGTATTATTGTAGTACTATAATGAGTGATGAAACATGGGCATTGCACTTTAATACTTAAAAAGCACTGTGTACTATAAGAGCAGATATTTGAACACTTATTGCGTTTTACGCAGCAATTAAAGGTTTTTCTTTTAGTGATTTTGTTATAAATAGCAAACCTGCAGTGATTGCAGTTACAGGCAACTCAGCTTATTAATGCTGTCACAGCAGACTGAATACTAAAGCAGCAGAGGTAGAGGAACACTTTGGCAGCCCATAGATGAGTCCTTTTTATGTTTAACCAGCGGGTTGAAAGAAAAAAAGGTGACACATTTCCCCCACATATACTGAATGTGGATGAGGAAATTTTCCCTGCTAAAGTATTGTATTCTGACAGCAGGCAGCCTTCCCCACCACCATAATGCACTGAATAGCACTGACGGCTATAGTCTGTGATGTTTACTGAGCGGGAAAATCTGATAGGTTGGTTGAAGCCTTACTGAACTGGCTGAATTTCGATCCATGTATGGCTGGCTTTACATTACTCACTTCCTGCTCTGCATTAGATGATGTCATCATTCAGAGCCCCACAAAGGAAGTGAGTAGTTCCTCTATCCTGGGTCTTTGCTTACATTTGTGACAGTAGCAATTAGCTTCACTGTCTGTCACAGTGAATTCTCACTGACTGGAAGTCTGTAAGGGATACAGCTTACCTGTAGGCAAACACCACCACTGTCCCCCTAGCCAGGACCTGTGCCTGCACTTCCGGAGGTGTCAGTACTATATACCAGCACGCTCCCACTGAAAAAAATCCCTGCTTGCAATCATGCACAAACTTTGGCAAATGTTGTCAGTGGACCCATGTTATTTTTTATTATTTTTACTTCATTTTATTTTTAAGCAAGTCATTCAAGTACTCTGATTTGATATCCTGGTGCTGGTCCCTATAAGTGTCTACCTGGGGGGTTGCCGTTATCCACCATTGTCCTTCGCCATTTTCTACAATTTGAGATCAATGTGTAAGTTACAGAAATATACCCATATCTGCACATGAAACTTATTAAATTTGTAATGGATTGTTGCTTGTAATATTTCATAGTCTATCATGCATTTATTATGCATGTATTTTCTCAATTAGACTACTACCCAGAATATTAGCCCCACGTCAAAAGATACAAGGCCCTGAGGAAGCAAAAGTGAAACACTTCGGCCTGTAATATCTGAGCTATTTGTATGGGGTTGATACATGAACTTAGTAGTATAAATGGTTTTGTGTAAGTCTTTTGTCTCTATGACCCTCAAAAAAAATCTTTTTGAAGATGCTGTTTTTTTAAAAATGTGATTTTAAATTAAATTAAAATTGTTTGCAATTTTTCTATTTGGTGGCTTATGTATAGAATATATGGATGAGGAACACCTATAGCAGCCAAACCAAACCCCAAACCAAAATTAGAAAAAAAAAATTGCTTGGGGGTCTCTTCGGGTCTGATATGGAAATTAACGGGAACCTGCACCAAATTTTTAAAAAATGGCGTAGGGGTCCCCCCCAGAATCCATACCAGACCCCCCAGATCCCGGCCTCACCCCCTGTGTGAAATGGTAAAGGGGTACAAGTACGCCCACCATTTCACAGAAAAAGTGTCAAAATGTTAAAAAAACAAGATACAGCTTGGGGACAAGTTCTTTATTAAAAAATAAAAAAATAAAAATGTCCCACAATGCCCATTCATCTTCTTCTTCACCAGTTACCAATGTTTCCAGCTATCTCTGTGGACTACAAGACACCCTGCCGATTTGATATGAAAAAGAAGAGAGGAGGAGGTGTTCTGTAGCCCTTTTCTAAAGTAAAAATGCTGCTTCTTTATAGATACGGTACAGTGGGTAAGCATTGTCACAATAGGACAGGAAGTGTGTTACTGGCAGGATCACCAGAAGGAAATAAAGTGAAAAAAAACTGGTTAAAAGAGAGCAAATTCAGTCACCATATCTAAGGACTGGTAAGTTGCAATGTATTGCATGTTTATATATGTTTCAAAGGAGAACTAAACTTACTTTCGCTCCAACGGTACTGTCTCTCACCAGGGCCAGTAATCTTCTGATGTGTTCCGGCCTTCAGTATACTTCATTGGCCAGAGCGGGATGACATCGTTCTTTTGCATACACAGGAGTCAGTCATCCCCGCACACAGAGTACATCGATGAAAGTTGAGCTACGCATGCAGAACTCAGTTTTTTATGCCAGAGCAGAGAGTGAGCAGGCAAGTAGGCACTTCTTTTTGCAGAAGAAACATTGTATGTCTTTTCTGCAATAAAAAAAACTGCCTGCTCATTGTTTGAGACAGAAGAACTTTAGTTTTGCTTTAATGTTTCTTTGCAAAATGTTATCTCTTTAACTTCAACTTTCCCAACATAAACAGTATCTATCTATATAGATGTATTACTCCTTTAGACATTTCTTGTGCCTTGAATGCCCACATGTTTTTCTAGCAATTTTAAGTCTACTACAAGCATAGACAGCAGATAATATAAGAGAAAAGGAAATGTGAAAGAAAGAGAAATGTTTCTTTAGTCTCTACAGCATTTATTGTTATTTAATATGAATTTGAAAATTGTAAAACATTTATAATTATGTACCACCAAGGGGTGCTAAGCCACAAACTTTCAACCTGAACAATTAGAAACCATATCTCTGACCCACAAAAATGCTAAATATTTAAACAAAAATTTGTTACAACTAGAGATCAGCAAGAAAATGATCAGACAAGAAAACCTTACCTAGCAGCCCAATGCTGAAAATGCTGTGCTACATATTTATGACAGGCTAGCTGCTTCGTCGTGATTCTCCATGATTCCCATTTGTTGTTTGTTAAATGTTATTCTGGTGTGTTTTTTGTTATATTTGTTGTTTCCTCAAGTTGGTTTATATTTTGGGGATTTTTTTTTGTCTTTGAAATAATGAAAGGTAGAAAAACGTTATACATTTTTTTTTTACTTCGTAAAAATTTTGTGGCCTGATTAATTCATTGAAGAATTTTTTATATATGGGCTGAGATTTGGTTGAATTATGTTTTGTATGATATAGTCACTTGTATCAATTGCATATGTGTGTATGTATATAATGTGTATGTGTTTGTGTGTATGCATAGTGATACCCATGTAAGTTGTTTACATGAAAAGTTTGATGTATCAAAGTGAAACAGAAATCTCTAAGTAACACACAATCAACTGAAACTTTCCCTTATGAATTTACATCCTAGTATTGACACAGCAAAGCAGAAAGAGGACTTCAGGAAGCACACCCACTTTACACATTGAAAGTTCTGTGAAATCTGACTACATGGTGTTGCAGGGAATCAAGAATACGGTAAATTAAGTATACTTTCAAAATTAAACATTCTAACATTGGTTCATAGCATAGGCAGGCCACTGATTGGTTTAACTGTTTCCCTAACTCTTTGGGAAAGTTTTTGGGGGTGTTGAGGGTTAGGACCTTTGTTGGATTTTTGTTGGTGTTGGTGTCCTACCAGTCACTAGAACTGGAAGTGAGGAAACAATATCTAAAATGATATATACATACTGTATAGCCTTTAGAGAGTGACTGAGGTTCAAAACCTGTTGTTACTCTACAAAAAGCATTTTTCTCTTTACTAGGGAGAAATAACAACAGAGAGCTTTATAAACCTGGTAAATGTTGTAACCGCTTTCCCTCGCGATTCAAAAACCAAAGGAAAAAAGGTCTGGTTGAAGTTGAAAAAACATTTGAAATTCACTGACCAGCCGTCACCCGAATTGGGAGGGAAAATGTCACAATAAAGATACAGTTAAAGCAGAACTAAACCCACCAATGTGATTGTTTCCCAAAACAGTTAAATTCAAAGAATGCCTTGAATCATTACTGTTATAGGTTGTAGTGTGCTTATATTAGCTTTAGCCTAACTGTCATCAAATTGATTGTGTCATAGCTGATCACATGAGAAGGACCATGGCCATGGGCTTTTTATGAAGTCAGTGGGCCTGTGTGCAAGATCATAAGTTGGGCCCCATTGCTAGATTGAAAATAATGTGACATGCTTAATGTGCCACAGTGTAGAGTGGACATGGTTTTCATTGTGCCAGGGGCATACTATGATTGTTAAAGACCTCAGGCACCTTTTAGGCACACCAAATAGAAGAGTAATGTGGCACGCAGCGGTGAGCAGCCTGTCCCCCAGTATAATCCTTCCTCCACCAAGTCAATATATCACTCAGGCCAGTTTGTCAGGCCCCAGGGGTCCAAACAGGCCCCTGATGTCTCCTTTTTGAGACAGATAAAGAGACTAAGGACCTTGAGTCATCATTCCTCTTATCTAAAGCCCCAGATTTAGATAAATAAATAAATGCTTTGCAGATGAATGAATAGAAGTCTCTCTACAGATGCCTCTTATTCATTCACAAGCTGAAGCATTGTAAATACAGTTTACTATGCTTCAGTAATGAATGAACAGAGAAGCGATCAGTACCAATTACTCACTATGTTCATTCAGGTAGGGGCTGGTAAACTTCACATGTTTACCAGCCCCCCCAGTTCTGCAGAGAGGGGGCATGTTGGATCAGTGAGGGGGGGAAGCAGTACCGGGTGGGAAAGAGAAGTGGGGGGGTCTTATGGACCCATATCCAAAAGCGTCCTTAGGACAGGTCCACCACGTATGAAAGGCCATGCCCAGCTGGCCACAACCCCGGAAGCATGAGGACCGGGAGTCCAGATACATTTTGGCGAGGCATTCGGGTACCAAGTTCCATCCAGAGTGTACCTTGTATCCTGCTTCTATATTTAAAACGCCTTTATGAATGTGTGGATTCCAGGCCCTCCAGTCCTCAGCCTCAGGGGCTATGTTAAGGTCCCATGCTATTCGATAAGAGAGTTTCGATGTTGGTGATGTCTGACTGATAAATAGTTTGTATAACATCGAGATGCAACCTGGCTGTAGAGTCTCTCTTATACACCTGTTTTCAAACAGTGATCACATTGCAAGATCAGGGTTTGTTTTTTTGTAGCGAACAAAGAAAGTGGAAGATATGTTCCAAATGGAAACTTTTGGAGGGGAGCCTCTCCAGAGTTTGCATAAAATATGAGGAGGGACGCACACCCTTATGGTCAAGAAAATGACCAATGTGGTAAATGCCTATATTCAGCCACTAACTAAAATGGTTAGATTGCATACCTGTTGGGAATAAGGGTTGTTAAAAAGGGGGGAAACCAGTGTATGAGGGAGGATAAGGGCCATCTTTTACAGATTTAAAGAATGTGACACATGAAAGCTCTACAGTATCAGGAGGGAAGCCAAAGCACCAAGTCTATGGGTAGCGAGTAACAAGCCTGGTCCTCAAGAGATACCCAGTCAGGGTGATAAGAGCTATAATGGAGCTAACACAGTTGTGTGAGTTGTGCTGCTACATAATATATCCTGGACCCCCAGTCCACCTAAATCTTTAGGAACATACTGTACATCGTTGCTCAGGCCAGGCTACTGCCTTTGGTGCCCCAAATCAATTTAAAAATGTTCATTTGGACCTCAAGTGGGAAGGAAATGGGTAGAGTCTTAAAATAATATAAGATTATGCTTGTTCCAGGTCTGTGACTCAAAAAATATTGACACCAGACACAGCCAGCTAACAAACATTTTTTAAAAGGTGCCCACAATGCACACAAATTTCTCTCATGACAGGGTCACTTTAAAGAAACCTTTCCTGAGTGAAATGTGCAGGGCTGCCACTGTCCTGTTGACTCCTCTGTCTTCAGTACTTTGAGTCACTGATACTGAACAAGTAAGTGAATATGGACTTGTGACTTTCCTCAGTCAGTGAGTCAGTGGACTTTCTTTACTAAAGGTAAATACACTGTTAACTCTGCAAAGAGTTCTCCCCAATGCTTAATAAATGTGGTGAAACTTCACTTTGCAATGTTATCTGCATACTCCCTCAGCAAAAAAAAAAAAAAAAAAAAAGGTGTAGGCCTAAACACCACATTGTCCCTATGCAAAACTAGAAAAGGCTACCCACCTTTCCACAATGCATGCGGAAGGAAAAGCAACAGAAAAAAGTGTAGAATACTATGACCATGGACTTCCTGACCTTTCTCAAATCTTTAGATTTGAAGATGAAACAAATTCTAGAGGCAGTCATTTATTTTATTATTTACATATTTGGTTTATGCATGTAATTTCAATGTTTTATTTGTTTTTAATGTAAGGCAGTAGGGAAGGGTCAGCAAAGCAAACTGGGTACTACCGTTTAAAAAAAAGGAAGTCCTGGGTCTAAACCCTGTCTCATGAATAACTGACAAAAGGCTGTCTATCCTTCCTTAATGAGTTGGGAAAAGCAAGAAGCAACAAACAAAATCTTTGGATTTGGGGATAACACAAATAATAGAAATATTTTTTTAATTTAAATATTTACAAATTTTGTTTATATTTTCATTCATATACTTTTTTTTACTTATAAGGCTGCCCCTGCCCTGGCAAAGCAAACACCAGCAGGGACAGTAGTGCAAACTGGACACTACCTTCATAATAACAAGAAGTCTTAGGCCTACATCTCATATTGTTCACATTCCCAAAAAAATGGGTTTTAAGATTAGGCCGCCATTTCAGACACTTGTCTTGCAGAGGTGATGGATAGAAGGAGCCCCATCTCATAGGTGAGAGTAGAAGAAGTAATGTCCCTAATATAATATAATGTCCTGTTTCTAAAGCATGTAGAGAACCAAAATAACTCTTCTTATCTGATGTAGTAAGAAGCCAATGGTCTCCTAAACAAGATAAAAAGAGCAGAAACCTGACCTTTGATAGTGCTGACAGTTAAACACTTGACCAAACCTAGCTATTATCCCCCAGCCACCAGAATTTTTTACCATTTTTTTAGCATTATTTACATAAAACATTCACATTTTTAATAATTTGAATTTATTATAATTTTTTTTCTCTATATTATTTTTTCCTCATAAGGCCATCTCTACCCTGGTTAAGCAAACATGGTGAGCAGGGATGGCAAGGCTGTAACTAAAATGCTTACTAGACATGTGCACACTGAAATATTGTTTCGGAATTTCGTTTTCATCCGAAAAATAAATTTATTTAGTTACTCCCGAAATTCGTTTTTATTTATTTTGTTTTTCGTTAAAAATTGCATTCGTCCGAAAATCCAAATTAAGGTGGAATCTGTCATTGAAGGCTTATGGTGTCTGTCGAATGTTCAAAGAAGATTCGATGGAGCAGCTAAACTGTAAGATGCCGTATAGTTTACCTGCTCCTTCGAATCTTCTTAGAACTTTCAACAGACACCATAAGCCAAAGTAGGTGTGTACTTAGTTCTAGCTATTTTACTGCTCCTCCTCTTTGGTTACAACCAGCCAATAACATTCATCATCATCATTATTTTTATTTATCTTTTCTCCCCTACATCCAATCTTTTCTCCCCTATGTCGAATCTTTTCTCTCTATGTCAAATCTTTTCTCTCTATGTAGAATAATCTTGGACTAATAGAGTTATGGTTAGGCACTTTCGACCACAGGTTTGATGGACACAGATTGTTATTGTCATCATCATGTTGAATCCCCTATCTATATCGAACTGTTGTAGCAACGAAAATGAAAATAAAGCATTTGTTTATGTCGGATCTTTCGTTTTTCGGATTCTGCACTTTCGTTATCGTTTGTTAAAACGATAATGAAAATACTTGAAATTCGGACGAAAATGCATTTGGACGAAAAGGAATGCAATTGTCTAATGCTTACAAGTGATAATATCTCCTGAATAGGGATGAGCTTTGGGTTTGGGCTGAGGATAGGTTCAACCTGAATCCTAGCTGTTCAAGGTTTGAGAAACACAACCACCACTAAATGAATGACTTTACACCCCATGCCATTTTTATTTTGTTTTTTCTTCAGGTCATGTAGTCTGGTTTGTTCAGAAGTGTGTGGGGGGGGGGGGGGTGGGGTCACCCAGGCAACATGCCTGGACAAGGGTCTGGTATGAATTATAAAGGGGATTCCATAAAAAAAAATGTGCACCCCCCCACCCGCTCCAGAACTGTGCCAGGCCACTTGCCCTAAGAAGGAAAAAAACGAAAATGAAAAAATTGGGCCCCCCTTAAAATCCATGCCAGGCCTTTAACCACAATAAGGCTCTGGTATGGATTCTGAGGTCAACTTTACGCAAAAAGTTGAGTATTCCCACAATGTGTTAAAGAAGAAGTAAAGTTTTGCTGTTTAATTTTGCCTACAGGTAAGCCTATAATAAGGCTTAACTGTAGGTACTGTAAATAATTCCCAAACCTTTCACCGTTTAGGAGATCGTCACTATATACACCTCCACCGATGTCATCGGTGCATCAGTGCACTGAAGGAACGGACGATGGTGCAGTTTCTTCAGGGCGGGAGTGACGTCATCGTGGCTCTGGTCAATTAAAGAGCCGAGGCCCGCGAACCTGGAAGAAGCTCTGGGGAAAATGTCAGTGGTCTCAGTGGTGTCCGGGCGCCGCTACAACAGCTTTGTTCTAAGGTAAGTATTTCATAATGAGCTAGTATGCAATGCTTTTCTTAGGGTTTACAACCACTTTAAGGATTCTGCCCTGAGTGTTAGGACCTGTACTTGAACCTAGGACCTCCGCTGTGTCTGGCAATGACGCTTCTTGCTGAGCTACCAGAGCAGCTGGACAGCCCCCTTTCTGATCCATTGGATAACCCTGCCTTGTGCCTTGACTTCTGCTGAACCTTGAACTCTTTGCTTCTCCCATTAACTTCCTGGTTTAAGACATGTCTTTGCACTTCCTGGTTGCCAGATTATTGAGCTCTCTCCAGCCAGTATCTTACTCCTGTCTCCACTGCTGCCATTCATATTTTGCTACCACTTGTCATCGACCCTTGGCTCGTTCCTCAGCTACGCATTTGCCTGATCCCACCCTGCAACTACTCGTTACTGACTTTTGGATTGTTTGCTGACTACGCTTCTGCTTGATCTTTACCTGCTTATCCGCTACTGGACCCTGGCTTGCTCACCTCCTGGTGGGGCAATCCCCAGGTCTGCGTCTTGGTACTAACACGCAGCGAAATCCAACTCCACCATCAGGAGCTCTAGTGAACACTGGTTAGTTCTTAGACTCTGCACCTCATGTGAGCCTGCGTCACCTGCCAGGGTGACTGCCTGTGTAACTATCCTGCTGGTTGGTGGTAGTCCCGCAACTGCTATATCAACCAGTCTTCAAGTCTGACCCCGATTGTGACACTGAGAGTTAAAATGTTTGTCCATCAATGCACTAGGGGGTCTCTTCAACCTTCCAGGGGTAAGTAAGGGAGTACTATAGATGTCAAAAATCTTTACTTTAACCAAAACGCTAAATTCCACAAAATACACATCATTTTGCTACCTAAAGGGCAGTGCAAAGACCAGGAAGTGCATTATTGGAGCTTGGTTGCTGGTGCATTTAGATTGCTGAGTTTTTTTAAATGGGCAAACATGAAGCCCAGCCCTAATATTAAATAATTTTTGGAAAAATGTCTATGGGGACATAATTTTGCTGAGTTTTTCTCCAGAGAAGTCCTGGGGTATTTCAAGCACTACACTGGAGAAATGTGCTCTTCACACATTCCTATGCATTGTATTTCAGTCACTGTGACATCCATCATAATCATTCTCTTAATTAATCAGGCGCATGATATTCAGTCAACATTAAGGAATGCCAATCCTTAACAGCATCACAACACTTTTAACAGTGGTTGCTACATATACCCAGTAAATTTAACAAAGTACAGCAGACAATTGTTTTGATGCTGTGCAGATTAGTTCTTCATTGCATACTAACAACGTGCTAATTGCTTCTTTTGACCAACGGCCCAGTTTAGGAGGCTTATGCACAAATGTGCTTTCTACGCTAGAGTACAAAACTAACACTGCATTATTTCACACTGCAGCATGCAAATTCTTGTAGGGCAGTATGTATTAGCATTAATTAGAAATGCAAAAGCAAAATAAGGACTAAACAGGAATGCAAGTGACATATAGGGAACAGACTGTGTTAATTATCTAAATTAAAATAATTCATTGAGTATAAAGGGTGGTATGACAATGCTTCAAGAAATTTGTTTAAGTATAAAGAAGAAAAACTAAAAAGATTTTGAAAATACCCATTACTGTTTGGGGCAAGCTTTACACATAAGATTTGTATTTTATTCTACATTGCTAATTAATTCAAGTGTGAGTTTTAAACTACCTACTTAACAAGGCATCTCAAGTTTTAATTATTGTAATTAATGAGCTGGGTGATTGAGCCAGGAATTAGATCAGGTTGTCAATGGTAAGGTCAAGAAAAGCATTTTCCCTCACTGTAAAATTCATTGCCAGTTGCCCCAGTGAGAGTGTACTTTTTTGATGGCAGTATTAGACTTCACACTTAACGACCTAAAGTGGATGTAAACCTGATTCATGAAATTTGAGCTGGGCACATCTATCTGCAGTGTTTTTTTAATCTCTCTTCAAAGCATGAAGTCCCATCGCTTTGTCCTGCTCCACTCTTCTGTTATCAGCCTGACAACTTTTGACAAGCTCTCCGAGACAGGAGCCTGAAGCGTGTGTTTGGGGAGGTTGCTATAAATAGATTAGCACACGGCTAAACTATTCACAGACAACCTCTGCATGTGTGGGGAGGAGGTGTGCCTTTCCTCCAATCAGCTGTCTCACAGTGTCTCACAGTGTCTCACAGTGTATAGCAATAATCCACTCCTACAGATGAATCAAGAAGAGAAAATTCTAACAGGACGTGCACTTTCTAAACAGTATATAAAGATGAAGACAGCAGATATACATGTAAAACTCAGTGGAACATGGACAACTTAAAAAAATAAAAATAAATTAACAGGACCTTTTACCTCTTCCTTACTTTATCCAAAACTAAAAAGAAAAAAAAGCATGTCTACCTTAAAATGTAATTTTGGATTCACTAATAGAACTCACAATTTCCCAAAAAGTACTAAAATAACAATGCTAAAATTCAGTTACCTTTTACTTCCATCAAATGCCTTATTTATTTTCATAAATGTTTGTGTCCTTGAGGAATGCCTTTTTTTAAGCATGTTGTTTATATAGACATACTATAGGCGCAAAAGCCATTCTCATATATTATATTGTAATGAATAGTTCCACCACTAGATGGCAGTGATATGTGCATGATGTTTTCTCTACATGAAACTATGTGGTTGGGTAATTTCCTATTTCTATGTTTTTGTTGTCCCTAATAAAGCAAGAAGGGCTCAACAATGTACACAGTGCCTAAACTGCTAACAGTCATATCTGCAGCACTTTCCCATCCGGTCATGAGCTCAGTTACAGCCAAAGTACTTGATACTGCTGTAGATATCAATACAGCTCAGGGTTACAACAAAACAGTCTCTGAAAAAGAAAATATCAGAAAGCATATTTGATAGCTGCTAACCATGCTTTTTTCAATGTTTTTATTCACTAATCTGACAAACCAGAACTAGCGGTCCTGGGAAATTAAAATGAAGATGCTGCTTATAAGAAAGGAGGCATGGAAGTGTATACACTACCCCAGTTCAAACCCATGATGGGAGATCACAGATGAGAGGACAGAGAAAGATCAAAGAGCACAAAGTGCTATATACCTAGGCATAGATGACGATCAGATTAAGTACATGTAAGTGTGAAACTGCAAAAACTGTGAGGGAGGAGCTACAGAAAGCACACTCAAGATCAAACCTTAGCAAAAAACTGTACTTTATTAGAAATGCCAGCACATGCAGTCCTATAAAGGATAAAGCTTTTACACAGCAGCACTGCTACTCAGTGGTCTGCCACTATGCTATGAGACACTTTTTTACAGATCTTACAGATCTTACTCTGGAAAATGTTAAAAGCAAGCTTGTGGATAATTATAAGTAAAAAACAGAAAGTATGAATAGCAAACCAGAATCTGCACTAAGAACCAATAACCACAATAAAAGAAAAATGCAGTGGAAAAACACATGAATATTTTGTGTGTAAAAAAAGATCATTGCACATAGTAAAAAAAAACGAATATACAGGTAAACAACAAAAGGCCACAAATGTTAAAGAATAAATAAAAAAATATGAAAACGCAACCACACACTGATGATCACATTTAAATATAATCAACTTTTATCCCACAAGCTAAAACACACTGGTCCATGTCTAAAGATTTACCCTTTCTGTAGCATTTCACCCTTCTTTGTTTAGTAGTAGGACATCTGAGCCCATAAGGCTTAACCAGTTAAAGACTGCCCACAGTATATATACTGTGGCAGGGCGCCTCTATTGCACAAAACAACGTACCTGTACATTGTTTCATGCAATAGATAGTGTGGGAGTGCGCATGCCACTGGACACCCATGATCGCATTACAGAGAGGCACAGTGGGGATCTGCCTATGTAAACAAGGCAGATCCCCATTCTGACAGGGGACAACACTGAGATTGTCAGTTCCTAGTAATCAGGAACAATGATCTCTGTGTTCTTTTAGTGAGCTCATCCCCCACACAGTTAGAACACACACTGAAGGAACACAGTTAACCCTTTAAGTACCCCTAGTGTTAACCCCTTCCCCGCCAGTGTCATTTATACAGTGATCAGTGCATTTTTTTAGCACTGATCACTGTATTGGTGTCAATGGTCCTCAAAAAGTGTCACTTAGAGTCAGATTTGTCCTTCGCAATGTTGCAGTCCCGCTAAAAATCCTGCAGAAAGCTGCCATTGCTAGTAAAAACAATAAAAAAAATGAAAAGTCCATAAATCTATCTCCTATTTTGTAGACACTATAACTTATGCGCAAACCAGTCAATATGCGCTTATTGGGATTTTTTTTACCAAAAATATATAGAAGAATACATATTGGCCTAAACTGATGCATAAATTGGGTTTTTTTATATATATGTTTTTTGGATATGTATTATAGCAGAAAGTAAAAAATATTGTTTTGTTTTTTTTTCAAAATTGTCAGTCTTTTTTTATCCAAGGCCAAGATGGCAGCTTCCTTGGCTGAAAACAATAGGAGGGTTACCTTCCACTTTAAAGTAATGCAATGCCGTATTGCAAAAAATGGCCTGATCCTTAAGGGGTAAATCCTTCTGGAGCTGAAGAGGTTAATAGTAGTACATCTGAGCCCATAAGGGGATCATCAGCGCATTTTGTCCTGTGGAATAAAGTTGATTTGATTTAAGTGACATCACCAGAGTGGCTGTTCGTGTATTCCATGGTTTACATGGTTCTTTTCTGACTAGGCACCCAATTTTAAGCATGCAAAAGGAGTCACTGGAGCTTGGAACAGTGAAACTCAACTTCCGGTTCCGGCGCCGTATGTGAGGGACAGGGAGACCGGAGACTCCACTCAGCCCACAGACGAATCTGCATATAAAACCCCGACGCTGCTCCCGATCGGCTGGAAAACTGCTCACCCACCTCTCCCTCACTGCCGTGAATGGAGCAGTATCTGACCCAGCCACGATCGAGCTCTGGAGCCAGTTCAAGAGACACTTCTCCCCCTCCCTCAGGGGATCCAGGGATACTTAAGATGGCTGACGCAGCACAAGCCTCTTCTCCCTCACAGTGTGTCCAGCAGCCACACATACACGGCAGCCTCAGTGATAGGGAGACACCACACGAGGCTATGGAAACGGGTATGATAAAGAACCAGGAGACAAACAGCTCCTATGACAAAATAGCTCAAGTGGTGGCTGCTCTGCTTTCTCCCACCATTACAGCTGTTGTAGACAGAGCGGTGGCTGAGGGCACACAGCAGCTGAGGAAAGAGATGGGAGAACACTCCCAGAGGCTGACAAAAGCTGAACAGCGCATATCATCAGTGGAGGATGATCAATATAACATGAGTGCTGCAATGGAAAAATTCATACAGGATCAGCAACATCTACACGATCGAATGGAAGATCTCGAGAATTGTTCCAGGAGGAACAATCTGAGGATAATTGGTCTCCCTGAATCCCACAAACAGAGTTCCTTACTAGACCTCGCTACCTCCGCCCTTCCAGAGGCCCTCGGCATACAACACTGATGTACATTGGAAAGGGCTCACTGGATCAGAGCCCCAACAGACGATCGTAAGACCCGTAATAGCAAAATATCTTAACTACGCCGATCGCACGGACATATTGCAGAGCTTCCGCAAAGCACGGTCGCTGGTGATAGAGGGCCACAAGCTTCTAATTTTGGCGGACTACTCGGCGGAGGTATCCCGCAAACGTAAAGAATTCCAACCAATTTGCGCAGAGCTTTACAAAAGGAGCATCTGCTTCACATTGGCATACCCCGCAATTCTTCGCTTACAAACCCCGGAGGGGGAATAACTCACCTTCCAATCTCTGGAAAATGTGAACGCATTTTTACGGACACTCCCACCTAGACAAGCCGCATCTGACACCTACGCGGATAAGGTGAAACATGGGCCAAGGGAGCAAAGGAGACCGAGGAAGGACCCCCCTAAACGTCTGAAGCCTTCCTCCCTACTTGATCAGCCGGATTATCGCTGAACACAACAAATGGCAGTCATCGCACGCCCAGTGGTGTGTGGGTACATATCATTTAGGTGCTTTCACCTTCCAGGAACCTTTGGCCTCTGAAACAGACTTAAAAAAAAAAAAAAGTCTCCAGTTAACGCCATTGCAGGCTTCATGGCAGTAGGTTCTTTTAGGTGGACTTAAGGATACATATGATCCTTTCTCCTAAGTTTGCTCAGTTATCAATTACGGTTATTTTGTTTTATTAACAGTCTCTACCATGATTCTCTCTCCCCCTGGAGAAGTTATATGCAATTTCATCGCAGGGTTTTCCCAATAAGGCATTACATTGGCATAGAAATGGTGGAATTCTACCCCCTACACAGCCACTCCATCTGAGGAGCAGTGCCCGACTTTACGCATATATCTTTTTGCCCTGCGGGCTAACGGTTCACCCTGTGGTAAAATTGCATACGGATGGCATAATATTTGTGGTACATAATATAATATGGTACATTAGAAGTGGCCATAAGCATAGGCTTCTCCATACGATCATCTGCAGTGTGTAGAGTTGTAAATGATCCCGCAACCATCTACAGGGCCACACAAAAAGTAAGGTCTGCTATTTACCTTCACCCCTACTCTACATTCCTGAAACGCTGTAAGAAAAAAAATGAAATAGTATAGCGCTACCCTGCTAGTAACTGCTGGTGAATGTGGTTCATCTCCCACCCTTCACATCCAGGCAAACGAATTTCCAGTCACACAGGGTCAAGAAGCAGTCCTTGCGACTTTGTTTTTCTTTTATTAAGGGAATAAAGCTTGGATGGGGATAAGGTGAATATGGGATGACCACTTAATTGAAGAAAAACTGGTAGGGACTCAACTATATACAGTCAGTATATACAATCTTTTCTCCTCAACCTCCAGCTCATACACATGCTTGCAGACTATCCCTCCCAGGACCAGTTAGCACTAATGTGGGGATCTGACTCTGTCAGACCCAAAGCAAATGCCCTTTGCAGGCAACTGCAGCCCCTATGGTGTAGCAAAATAAATTTTAGGCCTTAGTAATAGCTGTCCTACATGTGGCTACTACTCCCAGTACCACCTTTTCATCACTGCCTGCCCTCCTGGCTGCAGCTGCCCCTTCCCACTGCCTGTGCCACCACAGTCCACTTAACTGACTGGCTCTGCACCCATCCCAGACTGCTCCATCCCAGTCCTCTCAGGCTTGCTTACCAGTCCTTCTGACTGTGTGTCACTCAACAGCCCTCTTGGCTGTTCCTGTTCCTCCTGGAGACTTGCTCGGCACTGTTCTCCTGCTGTCCTCTCCTTGCTCCCAGTGCCTCCTGGCCAGGTGGGTTTTGGGAAGGTCCCATCCACACCCGAGCCCAGATCCAAGGTCACCCCCCTTGACTGGGGAGCTCCCTCAAAAGCAGTAGTGGTAAAAGGGGCCTGAATCTCCTAATTTTTGCATCACTAAGGATAACCATTGAAAGCTTACATTATCAAAAGCCTTTTCGGCATCTAGGGTGATTGTTTCTACATCTGCCAATGGGTGTTGTTTTGCGTATTCTAGGACGGCAAGGACTTTTCTCAGATTTGAGGAGGCTGACCTGCCCTTGGTGAATCGTGATTGTGCATGATGAATAAGGGATGGCATAATATTTGCCAATCGGGCGGGCCACTATCTTGGCCTCCCGATTGGTATATAGTGGTATATTCTGCTCCGTCAGCCACAGTAATAGCTGCAGGCATACCCCATACGACCACACAAGGGCACGAGACAGGGATGCCCTCTCTCCCCCTTGCTTTTCAATCTGGCCATCGAACCCCTGTCACGATACCTCGGCATCACATCCTCCATTCATGGAATCCCAATCGGGCGCGGTGACATGCGGGTCGGTCTTTTTGTGGATGATATACTGATTTTTACTATCTCTCCCCAAACAGATATTACCGCCATCCAAACAATATTCGATTCCTTTCGCAAATGTTCTGGCCTGAAAATAAACTTTACCAAGAGCGAAATTCTCCCTCTTAGTACAAGGTCTTCATGGTCTTGGCTGCCTTCTCTCCTCTTTCACATCAATGAGAAACACATTACCTATTTGGGCATTAAAATTGGCAAGGAACCTTTGTCTCTATACTATCTCAACTATCCTCCCCTGATCTTGAAAATTGTGGGTGAATTGAAATCTTGGTCCAACCTGCCACTATCACTTGGGAGATGTGCGCTATTCAAAATGGTCAGCTTTGCCCTCCTCTTATACCCCCTACAAACATTACCTTTGCTATCACAACACAAAGATATACAGATTATAAATAAGGCAATTACAAACTTCTTATGGAAAAAGGGCAAACCAAGAATAGCCTTGACTAGGGATGAGCCGAACACCCCCCTGTTCGGTTCGTACCAGAACTTGCGAACAGGCAAAAAATTTGTTTGAACACGCGAACACCCTTAAAGTCTATGGGACAGGAACATGAGTAATCAAAAGTGCTAATTTTAAAGGCTTATATGCAAGTTATTGTCATAAACAGTGTTTGGGGACCTGGGTCCTGCCCCAGGGAACATGGATCAATGCAAAAAAAAGTTTTAAAACGGACGTTTTTTCGGGAGCAGTGATTTTATTAATGCATAAAGTGAAACAATAAAAGTGTAATATTCCTTTAAATTTTGTACCTGGGGGTGTCTATAGTATGCCTGTAAAGGGGCGCATGTTTCCCGTGTTTAGAACAGTCTGACAGCAAAATGACATTTCAAAGGAAAAAAAAGTCATTTAAAACTACTCGCGGCTATTAATGAATTGCCGGTCCGACAATACACATAAAAGTTCATTGATAAAAACGGCATGGGAATTCCCCACAGGGGAACCCCGAACCAAAATTAAAAAATATGACGTGGGGGTCCCCCTAAATTCTATACCAGGCCCTTCACGTCTGGTATGGATATTAAGGGGAACCCGGCTATAATAAAAAAAAAAAAAAAAATGGCGTGGGGTCCCCCTCAAAATCTATACCAGACCCTTCAGGTCTGGTATGGATTTTAAGGGGAACCCCGCGCCAAAATAAAAAAAATGGCGTGGGGTCCCCCCAAAAATACATACCAGACCCTTATCCGAAAAGAGGGTGGGACGAGAGAGCGACCCCCCCTTCTGAACCGTACCAGGCCACATGTCCTCAACATTGGGAGGGTGCTTTGAGGTAGCCCCCCAAAACACCTTGTCCCCATGTTGATGGGGACAAGGGCCTCATCCCCACAACCCTTGCCCAGTGGTTATGGGGGTCTGTGGGCAGGGGATTATCGGAATCTGGAAGCCCCCTTTAACAAGGGGACCCCCAGATCCCAGCCCTCCCCCCTGTGTGAAATGGTAAGGGGGTACTTGTACCCCTACCATTTCACAAAAAAATTGTCAAAAATGTTAAAAATTACAAGAGACAGTTTTTGACAATTCCTTTATTTAAATGCTTCTTCTTTCTTCTATTTTCTTTCTTCTATCTTCTATCTGCCTTCAGTTTCTTCCTCCATTTTCTTCTTCTGGTTCTTCTGGTTCTTCTGGTTCTTCCTCTGGTGTTCTCGTCCGGCATCTTCCTCCATGGCGTCTTCTTCCCTTCTTCTCCTCGGGCCGCTCCGCATCCATGATGGCATGGAGGGAGGCTGCCGCTGTGTGACGCTTCTCCTCTTCTGAGGGTTCTTAAATAAGGACTTGACGGGGACTTTCCTGTGGCATTCCCTATGACGTCAGAGGGGGCGAGGTCACCCATTATGTAACCCCACCCCTTCTGACGTCACGGGGAACGCCCGTGCGTCAGAGGGGGTGGGGTCACCAGGTGGCCCCGCCCCCCATTATTTAAGAACCGTCAGAAGAGGAGAAGCGTCACACAGCGGGAGCCTCCTTCCATGCCATCATGGATGCGGAGCAGCCCGAGGAGAAGAAGGGAAGAAGACGCAGCGGAGGAAGATGCCAGACGAGAACACCGGAGGAAGAACCAGAAGAACCAGAAGAAGAAGAAGATGGAGGAAGAAACCGAAGGAAGATAGAAGATAGAAGATGGAATCAAGATGATAGAAGAAAGAAGAAACATTTAAATAAAGGAATTGTCAAAAACGGTCTCTTGTCATTTTTAACATTTTTGACAGTTTTTTGTGAAATGGTAGGGGTACATTACCATTTCACACAGGTGGGAGGGCCGGGATCTGGGGGTCCCCTTGTTAAAGGGGGATTCCAGATTCCGATAAGCCCCCCGCCCACAGACCCCCCACAACCACCGGGCAAGGGTTGTGGGGATGAGGCCCTTGTCTCCATCAACATGAGGACAAGGTGTTTTGGGGGCTACCCCAAAGCACCCACCCAATGTTGAGGGCATGTGGCCTGGTACGGTTCAGGAGGGGGGCGCTTTCTCATCCCCCCTCTTTTTCTGCGGCCTGCCAGATTGGATAAGGGTATGGATTTTTGGGGGGACCCCACGCCATTTTTTTTTAAATTTTGGCGCGGGGTTCCCCTTAAAATCCATACCAGACCTAAAGGGTCTGGTATAGATTTTGAGGGGGACCCCACGCCATTTTTTTTTTTAAATTTGGCCGGGGTTCCCCTTAATATCCATACCAGACGTGAAGGGCCTGGTATGGAATTTAGGGGGACCCCCACGTCATTTTTTTTTAAATTTTGGTTCGGGGTTCCCCTGTGGGGAATTCCCATGCCATTTTTATCAATGAACTTTTATGTGTATTGTCGGACCGCCAGTTCATTAATAGCCGTGAGTAGTTTTAAATGACCTTTGAAATGTAATTTTGCTGTCAGACTGTTCTAAACACGGGAAACCTGCGCCCCTTTACAGGCATACTATAGACACCCCCCAGGTACAAAATTTAAAGGAATATTACACTTTTATTGTTTCACTTTAAGCATTATTAAAATCACTGCTCCCGAAAAAACGTCCGTTTTTAAAACTTTTTTTTGCATTGATCCTTGTCCCCTGGGGCAGGACCCAGGTCCCCAAACACTTTTTATGACAATACCATGCATATAACCCTTTAAAATTAGCACTTTTGATTTCTTCCATAGACTTTTAAAGGGTGTTCCGCGGCTTTCGAATTTGCAGCGAACACCCCAAATGGTTCGCTGTTCAGCGAACTGGCGAACAGCCGATGTTCGAGTCGAACATGAGTTCAACTCAAACTTTAAGCTCATTCCTAGCCTTGACTAAACTATTCCTCACAAAGAGTGAGTGCAGAACCAATCTCCCAAACATTAGAGTGGTTAATCTAGCATGTTTACTGAGAACAGGAATGGACTGGATCTTACAATCATCTAAATACTCCAACTATGATCTAGAATCGGACATGGTTCGTCTATTAAACTTAGCCTCTCTCCTGCATAGTTCACTGCAGAAAATTCCAAGGCTTATCAAACAAAATTTGCTTTTCAGATATATGATAATAGCCTGGAGGGAGGTGAGATAAAAATTGTTTTTGTCACCCTATGTATCCAAGTTCCTCCCAATCCAAGGCAACACCATGTTCTCACTTGGACTCCAATATAAACGGTTCACCAAATGGAGAGACAAGGGGTTAACCAATGCCTATTCCCTCTACCATGATGCAAATAATACCCTCAAACCATTCCAACTCATTGCTGCATAATTTAATCTACCTTCCCACAACTTTCTACATATTATGCAATACACAAATTTTATCAGCAAAACTTGCCCAAAGAAAATCATAAGATTCCAACCCTCTTTCATGGATAAGCTAATCGCAGAAAATCGTCACTCTATATCAGACATATATTGCCCCCTAAATGGGAAATTCACAAAATCCTTGCACAACACCTCTATGTCTTCCTGGTTAACAGATCTTCTGGTTCAAGCAGACATAGATTGCATCCTACCGGGCTACAAGATAACCAGAATTATCACCCCATGTGAATCCTGGAGGGAATCTCAATTCAAACTGATGCATAGGCCCTACTACCCATTCTCAACGAATCACCCTTCCACCTCGGGACCTACCTGCCCATGGTTTTCACTCCACAAGCTGTCTCTACTTCACCGCCTCTGGCTATGTCCACAGATCGACGCTTACTGGTCTTCAATTCTTCAGTTCATACAAAGAGTAACTAAGTTCCTACCTGATAAGGACCCTATGCTTATATTGTTTGGATTCCCACCACAAGGAAAGGACTCCCCAGTGACATCTAATATATTATTACCACAAAGCAATCTTCAATGGATACTTCTCATTCTGCTCATAGCCCGCAGAAACATCTTCAACCACTGGATATCTACTACACCTCCGACCTTATCTGAAACGATAAGTAATCTCAAAACCCTACTCTACCGAGACAAACTGGATACCACGACTCATCACCCACGGTCCAATAAAAAATTTGACAAAAGATGGTCATCCTTCATCGACACTGCCTGACGTCTTCTTAAAAAAATGACTTGGAATCATCCCCCTTCTTATTCACCAAAAAGGGTCATATACCAAGTGGAAGTCACCTTCATGCTTAATCATTTCTATACGTCTATTTAAGCTTCACATCAAAAGTGACTTTTTACCCCATTGTTTTTGTTCAGATACTTTCAACTTATTCGAGAATATAACTTTTCAAGGTTTCCTTACTGTTGAGAGACTGTAGTTCTGAGTTGCAGTTATCTTTACCACTTAGCCCTCAGGGTTGTGTCTAGGGTTACCGAGTGGGGACAGATACCAGATGTCCCCTATCAGTTTCCCCTTTAACTTCCCTCTCTTAACTCTAGCGTCAATTCTCCTTCTCCTTTCCCCTCTTTCTCATTACTAAACTCTTTCCTCTCTTACCCTCAACTCCAATCCTCCCCCTCTTTTCTCTCGCTTACAAAAAGTGTCTACTTTTACTTTTATTGCATTACTTTAGTCGAGTTGGTATTTCCTACAAGATGACATCGCATGTAATTTTATTATCGAAAGACATCAATAAAAATATTTTGAAAAAAAAAAAAAAAGAAGTAGAAAATGCTTCAGATACCAAGTGTGCTTTTCAGCCTGATGAGAGCCCCTCATCATTTTTCACCTGATGTAGTGAGTCTGGAGTTACAAATCATATGACCAATGATAGACATTTTTTAGCTTGATCAAAGCAAGGCAGGGTGAATTGCAACAGCTAACAGACAATAAACGGTCCTGAATGAAATAGAACGTTATCTACACAACCATTCCAGAAAGATATCTATCAAAGATGTACTACATGTTTCTATGCTTGAAAGTAACCTCATATTATTCAAGAAGTTCCCACTTATAGGAAATTCTGAGGTATTATAAAAGGAAGCCACACACTAGTTAAAAGAAAAATCACAAATAAACTGTATCAACTGAAGCTCAGTAAAGTGGTTAACACTGTCAGAGGAAAAACATTTAAGCTCTATCCACACCTGGCATTGTCATGTTGAAAGGCAGCTAAATATAAATCAGCATACCAGTGGCATAAAAACTGACCAGTGCCCCCAAATAATAAAATGTTCCAGTTCCATAAAGGGTACAAATGACAATTGAATCCTTTCCCTAGAGAAAAAAAAGCAGAGCCCAACAGCCCCTGGACCCAAATCACTCAGATCTTTGTGGTCTTATGAAAGTTTAGACTCCAGGAAAGAAAAGATATTCTCATTATTGAAGACTTTGTAACAGGTAAACATGGGGACAGGGGATACCTGATGATGTAACCGTGTGACTTTATGGGTTACCCCGCCCCCATGTTTATTTGTCTGGAATGACATTCACCAAATGAGAGGTAGACATGGGGGTGGGGTCACCAAATTATGTCACTGGGTAACCTCTGCCCTGTGTTTACCTGTCAGATGACTGTGTTACTGGACAGAACAGTCGTGTTCGGTAGGCGGCATGGTTTTTTCCGTTCAGGTCGCATTTTTATGTTTTTTTTTTTTAATAAAGTCAAGAACTGTTGTTGTGTTTTGATTAACTTTTTGATAATTTTTTGGTGAATTGATTCACATTGTGGGGGCCTGCCCCAAAGCAACCCCTCATGTTGAGGGCATGTGGCCTGTATGGTTCAGGAGGGGTGGGCGTTTGCTCACCCGCCACCCTTTTCTGACCTGCTGGGCTGTATGCTTGAATAAGGGTTTGGTATGGATTCTGAAAGGAAACCCCAAATTTAAACCGTCATTTGTTTTCTGCTGTTAGTGAGGAATCCTGTTGTTAAGCAGCTGCCTACTCTTTATCAAGCAGCTATTCTGATTTCTGAATATACAAAAGGAATGTCGAAGTTATGAAACAAATTTTGAAATTTCAAAAACAAATTTTTCTTTCATTCGAGTCTGCATTTTTATGGTTTTAAGGGGGCTTTTTAAATAAAGGACTTGTCCAAAACTGTTGTGTTTTTATTAACTTTGACTTTTTGGTGAATGAGTAGGGGGACAGGGATCTGGGGGCCACCTTGTTAAAGGGGGCTTTCAGATTCTGATAACACCCCAACAGAATATCAGAATCATAGCTACTTCCTATGCCTTGCCTGATGTTTGTTACCGAGAAGTCTCAGGTGAGGCTGAGGCTCTGAAGGAGAAGCTACAGCAGGAACTGAAGGCTGAACACGTGATGTTCCATCTGAAACTTCTTGGTAACATACGTCAGGCAAGGCATAAGAAATAGTGGTGATGTCAACACGCCCGCAGGGGGCATAGGGCGGATTGTATTTTTCCAATGCTTGTTTTATCCTTGCTGCTCTAAGTAGAATTTTAAATAAACCTTTGCTCATTTTACTGCATGTTGCACAATGAGTCTTTCCTCTTCTTGTTCCCATGCCATTTATCAGGTCTGAATGAGGAGAAGTCTGTGTGGTGCTTCCTATTAATACCATCATAAGGGCGGTTGAAAAACGCTGGAGTAGACCAAACCTAGTGTAAGAAGTGAAGCTCACTAAGGCGATTATTGACCCGTATTGGGTCTAATACTCTGGTAAGAAGCTATATTTATTAATCTGAATGGGGAGCACTGGGTGATTACCACTGGAGGACTAAAGGAGTCATGTTGGCACATCTTGGACTATCACTATATGGACATTTTTTCTGTATAATTTTTATATAATTAATCTTTGCACTTAATTTTTGCAAGATTGCACTTTACCCAATATACTATTGAAGGAAAATATTATGAATTGTTATGAATTGTAAATATTCAGCACTGATGCACTTTGCTAACAAGGTGTATTGAGTCTAGTTATTATCGCTATACAAGTGGCAGTGCAACATAATTTATTATAGTGGCCTAATGGAATATAATTGTGAAACATTATCACATTATTGGGGCGATTTACTAAAACTGGTGCACTCAGAATCTGGTGCAGCTGCGCATGGTAGCCAATCAGCTTCTAACTTCAGCTTGTTCTATTACGCTTTGGCAACAAAACCTGGAAACTGGTTGGTTTCTCTGCAGAGCTGCACCAGATTTTGTACTCTCCCATTGTAGTAAATAACCCCCTATGAAACAGCCTTTATAATGGCAACATATGAAGCTCTATTTGCAGTTGAAACCGCGCTATAAGGTGAAAAGAAGCAGCTAACACATCAACCCATACAAGCTAATAATAAATAAGCTCACAAGAGTGTAGCGCTAAATATGTAAATGTGTCATTCAATCATGAATTAAAGTAAACAAGAAGAAATAAAAAAAAAATCATGCATAAATGTGCAATTAAAAATCATCCACAAGTAAATGTAAACTGTCTAAAGCCCAAATAAATAGTCCTTAAAGATGCAAAGGTGAATAGCTTTGAGGATGTTACTGTTTCCACAACAGTAGCATAGTCTCAACATGAACCCATGCCACAAATGAAGACTGTAGAGGGACACTACTCCAGTGCACCTCCACCTTTCAATCTAAACATGTTTACTGGATCAATTTGGCCTCCACATTATAAAAAGTCAGAATGCGCTCATATCATAGGGATATCATATCATACTATACAGCAAGTGAAAGGCATCCTTATGCAGAGGCTCCCATTGTTCCACAGAAATGAACTCAGCCACATATATATATATATATATATATATATATATATATATACAGTAGGCAGTTTTTGACAAGTTTTTTATTAAAAAAAAAAATAAAAAAAATTGTCCCCCCCTGTGTAGATCCAACATTAATCCTGATGCCCGCTACCACCATGGACCAGAAAAATCTGCTGAGACTGTCAGAAGTCCTCAGCACTGACTGTATGTTCAGAGGCAGCCAGTGCGGAGGACTTCTAACAGTCCAGATTAGGGATGAGCTTCAAGTTCGAGTCAAACCCACGTTCGACTCGAACATTTCATGTTCGACCATTCATCGAATTGTGAACGATATGGGCCGTTCGCACCAAATTTGAGCGGCATCGCAGTGCATTGCTGGCTGATGATTGACCAAGCATGCACTATGACCCGCATGCTTGGCTAATCACAGCGCCGTCTGTACAGAGAGCTGTAATTGGCCAAAGCCACCCTGGCTTTATTATAGGTCAGGGGGTTTAGTACACGCCCCACACTATATAAGGCCACCTGCACGTCGGCCCTGTGTAGTGTGTTCCGGCGTTGAGAGAGAGATAGAGAGAGAGACAGTGTCATTTGTTTTACGTTAGATAGAGTAGGCAGGCGAGTCAGTTAGCTGCACTTACAGTGTATTGTGCATATATATGCATCCTAGGTGTTGTATATATATATATATATATATATATATATATATATACACTGTATTCAGTTTAGCTAGATCCATTCCTATTATTCTCTTACTACTGGCAGGCAGGTGTTTTTACAGTATTTACAGCTACCTGAAGAAAATTGCTGGTGTTCTTCTGATCCTATTAGTCCTATTAGCTACAGTATTTACAGTTAGTGTAGTGCGTCCTCTGCACAGTGTGCACCTAAAGCTACCTGAAGAAAATTGCTGGTGTTCTTCTGATCCTATTAGTAATGCAGGCAGCTGCAGTATTTACAAGTTAGTGTAGTGTGTCCTCTGCACAGTGTGCACCTAAAGCTACCTGATGATAATTGGAGGTGTTCTTCTGATCCTATTAGTACCGCAGGCAGCTGCAGTATTTACAAGTTAGTGTAGTGCATCCTCTGCACAGTGTGCACCTAAAGCTACCTGAAGAAAATTGGTGGTGTTCTTCTGATCCTATTAGTACTGCAGGCAGCTGCAGTATTTACAAGTTAGTGTAGTGCGTCCTCTGCACAGTGTGCACCTAAAGCTACCTGAAGAAAATTGGTGGTGTTCTTCTGATCCTATTAGTACCACAGGCAGCTGCAGTATTAACAAGTTAGTGTAGTGCGTCCTCTGCACAGTGTGCACCTAAAGTTACCTGAAGAAAATTCATGGTGTTCTTCTGATCCTAATAGTACCACAGGCAGCTGCAGTATTTACAAGTTAGTGTAGTGTCCTCTGCACAGTGTGCACCTAAAGCTACCTAAAGAAAATTGGTGGTGTTCTTCTGATCCTATTAGTACCGCAGGCAGCCGCAGTATTTACAAGTTAGTGTAGTGCGTCCTCTGCACAGTGTGCACCTAAAGCTACCTGAAGAAAATTGGTGGTGTTCTTCTGATCCTATTAGTACCACAGGCAGGCAGCTGCAGTATTTATAGTTAGTGTAGCGCGTCCTCTACACAGTGTGCACCTAAAGCTACCTGAAGATAATTGCTGTTGTTCTGATCCTATTAATACCACAGGCAGGCAGCTACAGTATTTACAGTTAGTGTACTGTGTCCTCTGCACAGTGTGCACCTAAAGCTACCTGAAGACAATTGCTGTTGTTCTGAACCTATTAATACCACAGGCAGGCAGCTACAGTATTTGCAGTTAGTGTACTGTGTTCTCTTCACAGTGTGCACCTAAAGCTACTTGAAGACAATTGCTGTTGTTCTGATCCTATTAATACCACAGGCAGCTACAGTATTTACAGTTAGTGTACTGTGTCCTCTGCACAGTGTGCACCTAAAGCTACCTGAAGAAAATTGGTGGTGTTCTTCTGATCCTATTAGTACCACAGGCAGGCAGCTGCAGTATTTACAGTTAGTGTACTGCGTCCTATGCACAGTGTGCACCTAAAGCTACCTGAAGACAATTGCTGTTGTTCTGATCCTATTAATACCACAGGCAGGCAGCTAGAGTATTTACAGTTAGTGTACTGTGTCCTCTGCAGAGTGTGCATCTAAAGCTACCTGAAGAAAATTGGTGGTGTTCTTCTGATCCTATTAGTACCACAGGCAAGCAGCTGCAGTATTTACAGTTAGTGTACTGCGTCCTCTGCACAGTGTGCACCTAAAGCTACCTGAAGACAATTGCTGTTGTTCTGATCCTATTAATACCACAGGCAGGCAGCTACAGTATTTACAGTTAGTGTACTGTGACCTCTGCACAGTGTGCACCTAAAGCTACCTAAAGAAAATTGGTGGTGTTCTTCTGATCCTATTAGTACCGCAGGCAGCTGCAGTATTTACAAGTTAGTGTACTGCTTCCTCTGCACAGTGTGCACCTAAAGCTACCTGAAGACAATTGCTGTTGTTCTGATCCTATTAATACCACAGGCAGGCAGCTACAGTATTTACAGTTAGTGTACTGTGTCCCCTGCACAGTGTGCACCTAAAGCTACCTGAAGACAATTGCTGTTTTTTTGCATACTAATAATACTACAGGCAGGCAGTTGATTCTTCTAGCTGCAGTATCAGTATATATATACATCCCCGCTTTGTGCAGCTACATCTCCCTGCAGGCCATTAGTATGTCTGGAAGGCTGACAAGGAGAGGCAGACAGTCACAAGCCAATAAAAGAGGGCAAGCGGACTCTGTGTTTAGAGGCAACAGTGCTGGTCGTGGAGATGGTGCATCCTCATCAGCATGTGGCCCTGGCCTCTCACCCAGGCTCAGGGTACTTTGTCTGGCAAAGCAGCTGCCAACGCGGCCTCTTCCCTCGGCTCAAGGGCATCAGTCACTCCTTCCCTAGCCCCACCATGTCCTCCTGAGGAGTCCCCCGAACTGTTTGACCACAGTGTTGGGTACATGCTCCAGGAGGATGCCCAGCGTTTTGAAGGCTCCGATGATGGTACCCAGCTAGAGGAAGGCAGTAACATGAGATCAGAGAGAGGGGGTGCCCAAGAAGGACAGCAATCTGGAAGTCATGTTCCCCCAGCTGCAGCATAGTGCCAGGTTTGCTCCAGTGATGAGGAGGGAGGGGATGATGAGGTCACTGACTCCACGTGGGTGTCTGATAGGAGAAAGAAGGAGGAGGAGGCACATTTCTAACGAGGCAGGATGCCCTCCAGGGGCCAGCTTAAGGGCAGCACACCGACTGCATCACACCGCAGAGCTCCGTATGTGCAGGGCGCTGCTGTCTCTGCCCGTTATTCCAAAAGTTCTTTGGTGTGGGCCTTTTTTGAGACGAGTGCATCAGATCCCACTGCTGCTATTTGCAGCATATGTCTCAAGCGTATCTCCCATGGCCAAAACATCACCTGCTTGGGTACCACATGCTTGACCAGACATATGTCGACCTGCCATGCAGTTCGTTGGCAAGCGTACCTAAAAGACCCACACCAAAGAACAAAGCAGACCTCTCCTTGTTCCTCATCAGCTGGGATCTCCAACCCCACTATACCTTCAGTCCTCTCTGAAACCTGCACTGAGAGGAATGAAGGTGTAGAATTAGGTGTGTCACAGCCAAGTACTTGCGGGCAATTTGCTATCGGTACAGCGATGTCAGATTGTACCAGGAAAATTTCCCTGCCCCGGCTGCTGCACCGCCAAAAGAAGTTCGCTCCCAGCCATCCACATGCCCAGTGGTTGAATGCTAGCTTGGCTAAATTGCTAGCACTTCAACTGCTGCATTTTCAGTTGGTAGACGCTGCCCCCTTCCATGAGTTTGTGGAATGTGCAGTTCCTCAGTGGCAGGTTCCCAAACGCCACTTTTTTTCACAGAAGGCGATTCTGGCTCTCTACCGGCATGTGGAAGGCAATGTCTTGGCCTCACTGGGCAGGGCAGTCAGCGGTAAGGCGCATATTACCGCTGACTCAAGGTCCAGCAGGCATGGACAGGGACGTTACCTATCTTTAATCGTGCACTGGGTGACTCTTCTGGCAGCTGGAAAGGATGCAGGACAGGGTGCGGTAGTGATGGAGGTTGTTCTGCCACCACGCCTCAAAAATTCTACTGCCACACCTCTCTCCTCCACCCCCTCCTCTTCTTCTTCCTCCATGGCCTCTTCCTGTGTTGATTTGTCCTCTGAACCAGCAGTGCTCCGTAGGCATTCAAGGGGCTACGCATGCACGCAGGCAAAAAGATGCCATGCGGTGCTTGAGCTGGTGTGCTTGGAGGACAGGAGCCACACTGGGGCAGAGATTCTGTCAGCTCTGCAGGGGCAGGTTCAGAGGTGGTTGACGCCACGCCAGCTTAAGTCAGGTATGGTGGTTTGCAACAATGGCACCAACCTCCTCGCCGCCCTCAAACAGGGACAACTGACCCATGTGCCCTGTTTGGCTCACGTCCTTAACTTGGTGGTGCAGCGGTTCTTGGGCAGGTACCTAGGCTTACAGGATGTCCTGAGGCAGGCCAGGAAAGTCTGTGTGCATTTCCGCAGGTCATATAATGCCAGTGCTCGGCTGGCTGACCTCCAAAAGGAATTTAACCTGCCCAAGAACCGCCTAATCTGTGACATGCCCACCAGGTGGAACTCAACATTGGCCATGCTGCAGCACACGCAGCAGAGGGCCATCAATGAGTACCTGTGCAACTTTGGCACAAGGACAGGATCAGGGGAGCTTGGGTTTTTTTCCCCACGCCAGTGGGCTATGATCAGGGATGCATGCACTGTCCTGTCACCATTTTAGGAGGCCACGAGGATGGTGAGCAGTGACAGTGCATGCATCAGTGACGCTGTCCCTCTTGTCCACCTGTTGGAGGACTTCCTTAGCTCTCAAGGCCCCCTTTATCCAGACAGTGTTCCTGTGTGCCCATTGATCACACGGGAAGAGGACGAGGAGGATTGTGTCAGCATGGAGGTGGAGCCTGGCACTCAGCATCAGCAGCAGTCTTCAAGGGATCATTTACAGTCTGAAGAAACCCATGGACTTGTACGTGGCTGGGAGGAGGTGGCTGCGGATCATGTCGTCCTTAGTGACCCAGAGGACTCTGGACCGAATGCCTCAGCAAACCTACGCTGCATGGCCTCCCTGATCCTGCAAAGCCTGCGGAAGGATCCTCGTCTTCGTGGTATCAAGGGGAGGGATGATTACTGGCTGGCAACCCTCCTTGATCCACATTACAAGAATAAGGTTGCGGGCCTTATCTTGCCGTCGCAGAGGGAGCAGAGGATGAAACATCTTCGGGAGGCCTTGCAGAAAGGTTTGTGCAATGCGTTTCCAGAGCCTGGGAGGTTACAGTTTTCTGGTCCTCCTGGACAACGTGTTGCTGAGGCTTCGTTCAGTCACAGAAGAAGCAGTGGAGAAGGTGGCCGTCTGACCGGTGTGTTTAGACAATTTTTTAGTCCGCAGCCCCAAGGTCTGATCGGTTCCACCAACCATCGTCAGCGTCTGATTCACATGGTGCAGGATTACCTAGGGGCAAGATCAGACTTGGACACCTTTCCCACTGAAAATCCTCTGGGTTACTGGGTCTTGAGGATGGATCACTGGCCAGAGCTTGCACAGTATGCAATTGAGCTACTGGCCTGTCCTGCATCCAGCGTTGTTTCAGAAAGCACATTCAGTGCTGCTGGAGGCTTTGTAACCGATCACAGGGTGCGCCTGTCCACCGAATCGAGTCGATCGGCTGACCTTCATAAAAATGAATCAGTCTTAGATCACCAGCTACCAAGCACCTGATGCTAATGTAACCGATTGATTTTTTTAATCTGAGATCCCTTCAAGACTGCCTATGCTAATGCTGAGTGGCTATCCTGTTATGCTGAGTCACAATCCTCTTCCTCCTCAATTTTCATGCTGATAGCTTGTAAGAACATTTTTGGTTCTGGGCACCGCCACCAAAGCCAAAGGCCCAATTTTTCAGCCCCTGTTTAACAGGGGCATATAATTACAATTTTTGATGCAATACTTTGCAGCAGGGCTCATTCCTGCGCTCCAACTATAGTATCTGTGAGGGGTTGCAGTGTTGTGGCACCAGCACCAGTGCCCAAGGCCCAATTTTTCAGCCCCTTTTAACAGGGGCATATAATTACAATTTTTGATGCAATACTTTGCAGCAGGGCTCATTCCTGTGCTCCAACTAGATTATCTGTGAGGGGCTGCAGTGTTGTGGCACCAGCACCAGTGCCCAAGGCCCAATTTTTCAGCCCCTTTTAACAGGGGCGTATAATTACAATTTTTGATGCAATACTTTGCAGCAGGGCTCATTCCTGTGCTCCAACTAGAGTATCTGTGAGGTGTTGCAGTGTTGTGGCACCAGCACCAGTGCCCAAGGCCCAATTTTTCAGCCCCTGTTTGACAAGGGCGTGTAATTACAATTTTTGATGCAATACTTTGCAGCAGGGCTCATTCCTGCGCTCCAGCTATAGTATCTGTGAGGGATTGCAGTATTGTGGCACCAGCACCAGTGCCCAAGGCCCAATTTTTCAGCCCCTTTAAACAGGGGTGTATATTTACAATTTTTGATGCAATACTTTGCATCAGGGCTCATTCCTGTGCTCCAACTAGATTATCTGTGAGGGGCTGCAGTGTTGTGGCACCAGCACCAGCACCAGTGCCCAAGGCCCAATTTTTCAGCCCCTGTTTAACAAGGGCATGTAATTACAATTTTTGATGCAATACTTTGCAGCAGGGCTCATTCCTGCACTCCAACTAGAGTATCTGTGAGGGGTTGCAGTGTTGTGGCACTAGCACCAGTGCCCAAGGCCCAAATTTTCAGCCCCTGTTTAACAGGAGCATATAATTACAATTTTTGATGCAATAATTTGCAGCAGGGCTCATTCCTGCACTCCAACTAGAGTATCTGTGAGGGGTTGCAGTGTTGTGGCACTAGCACCAGTGCCCAAGGCCCAAATTTTCAGCCCCTGTTTAACAGGGGCGTATAATTACAATTTTTGATGCAATACTTTGCAGCAGGGCTCATTCCTGCACTCCAACTAGAGTATCTGTGAGGGGTTGCAGTGTTGTGGCACTAACACCAGTGCCCAAGGCCCAAATTTTCAGCCCCTGTTTAACAGGGGCGTATAATTACAATTTTTGATGCAATACTTTGCAGCAGGGCTCATTCCTGCGCTCCAACTATAGCATCTGTGAGGGGTTGCAGTGTTGTGGCACCAGTGCCTAAGGCCCAATTTTTCTGCCCCTGTTCAACAGGGACATGTAATTACAATTCTTGATCTAATATTTCACAGCAGGGCCCATTCCTGTGCCCACCAAGAGTAACTGTGAGGGCTTACAGTAATGTGGCAACACCACCACCACCACCACCAAAGGCCCAATTTTTCTGCCCCTGTTCAACAGGTGCATGTAATTACAATTCTTGATATAATATTTCACACCGGAGCTCGTTCCAGCGCCCACCAAGAGTAACTGTGAGGACTTACAGTGTTGTGGCACCAGCACCACCACCACCAAAGGCCCAATTTTTCAGCCCCTGTTTAACAAGGGCATGTAATTACAATTTTTGATGCAATACTTTGCAGCAGGGCTCATTCCTGCACTCCAACTAGAGTTTCTGTGAGGGGTTGCAGTGTTGTGGCACTAGCACCAGTGCCCAAGGCCCAAATTTTCAGCCCCTGTTTAACAGGGGCGTATAATTACAATTTTTGATGCAATACTTTGCAGCAGGGCTCATTCCTGCACTCCAACTAGAGTATCTGTGAGGGGTTGCAGTGTTGTGGCACTAGCACCAGTGCCCAAGGCCCAAATTTTCAGCCCCTGTTTAACAGGGGCGTATAATTACAATTTTTGATGCAATACTTTGCAGCAGGGCTCATTCCTGCACTCCAACTAGAGTATCTGTGAGGGGTTGCAGTGTTGTGGCACTAACACCAGTGCCCAAGGCCCAAATTTTCAGCCCCTGTTTAACAGGGGCGTATAATTACAATTTTTGATGCAATACTTTGCAGCAGGGCTCATTCCTGCGCTCCAACTATAGCATCTGTGAGGGGTTGCAGTGTTGTGGCACCAGTGCCTAAGGCCCAATTTTTCTGCCCCTGTTCAACAGGTGCATGTAATTACAATTCTTGATATAATATTTCACACCGGAGCTCGTTCCAGCGCCCACCAAGAGTAACTGTGAGGACTTACAGTGTTGTGGAACCAGCACCACCACCACCAAAGGCCCAATTTCTCTGCCCCTGTTCAACAATGGCATGTAATTACAACTCTTGATCTAATATTTCACAGCAGGGCCCGTTCCTGCTCCCACCAAGAGTAACTGTGAGGGCTTACAGTGTTGTGGCAACACCAATAGCTAAGGTCCCAATTTCTGTAGAGTATATAGGGCAGGCCCCTACTTTCAAACATCCAACTTACAAATGACTCCTACTTGCAAACAGAAGGAGACAACAGGAAGTGAGATGAAATCTACCCCTAGAAAGGGAAATTCTCTCCTGTAAGAGTTAATATGGGAAAAACGTGTCTCCTTTCACTGATGCTTTATCACCAATCCTTGTTTCACTAAAACCCCCAAATTTTCAAAAAACATTTGTCATTGGGACAGAAAGTGAGGTGAAATCTTCTGAAGAGGCGCACAGACAGCAAAACAAATGTTACAGGGGTAAGAACTATTCACTATGTTTTCCAAAAAGCTTAAAAATAGATTTTGTGGCTGCTACACTTAAAAAATGTACCAGTTCAAAATTACAAACTGATTCTACTTAACAACAAACCTACAGTCCCTGTCTTGTTTGCACCGCCTTTATACTGCTGTTCAGAGTATATAGGGCCTGGGGGCCCCACGCCTTTCCTTTTTTTAATTTGTTTTAATTTGGTTGCGGGGTTCCGCTTAACCACTTGCTTATTAGGCAGTTAAACCCCCCTCCTATCCAGACCAATTTTCAGCTTTCAGTGCTCTCACACTTTGAATGACAATTACTCAGTCATGCAACACTGTACCCAAATGATTTTTTGTCCTTTTTTTCATACAAATAGAGCTTTATTTTGGTGGTATTTGATCACCTCTGGGTTTTTTATTTTTTGCGCTATAAATGAAAAAAGACCGAAAATTTTGAAAAAAAAACGCATTTTTCCTAATTTCTGTGATAACATTTTGCAAATTCGTAATTTTTCTTCATACATTTTGGCCACAATTTATACTGCTACATATCTTTGGTAAAAATAACCAAAAATTTGTGGAAATTATTTGGTCTGTGTGAAAGTTTTAGAGTCTACAAGCTATGGTGCAAATCATAAAAAAATTATCACATCTGATGTACTGGTGGCCTATCTCATTTCCTGAGACCCTAACAAGCCAGGAAAGTATAAATGCCCCCCAAACAACCCCTTTTTGGAAAGTAGACATTTCAAAGTATTTAGTTAGAAGCATGGTGAGTTATTTGAAGTTGTATTTTTTTCCCACAATTCTTTGCAAAATTGAGATTTTTTTTTTCCCCCCACAAAATTGACATTGTAATAGCTTATTTCTCTCACATGGCATGTGTATACCACAAATGACACCCCAAAATACATTCTGCTACTCCTCCTGAGTATTACGATACCACATGTGTGGGACTTTTTCACTGCCTGGCCACATACAGAGGCCCAACATGCATGGAGCACCATCAGGTGTTCTAGGAGCATAAATTACACATCACATTTCTCAACCACCTATTACACTTTTGAAGGCCCTGGAGCACCAGGACAATGGAAACACCCACAAAATAACCCCATTTTGGAAAGCTAACACCCCAACGTATAATCTATGAGGCATAATGAGTCTTTTGAATGGTTTATTTTTTTCCAGAAGTTTTTGGAAAATGTGGAAAAAAATGAAAACGCATTTTTTTTTACACAAAGTTGTCCGTTTATAAGATATTTCCAACACATAGCATTTAGATAGCAAAAATGACACCCCAAAATACTTTCTGCTACTCCTCCTGAGTATTACGATACCACATGTGTGTGACTTTTTCACTGCCTGGCCACATACAGAGGCCCAACATGCATGGAGCACCATCAGGTGTTCTAGGAGCATAAATTACACATCACATTTCTCAACCACCTATTACACTTTTGAAGGCCCTGGAGCACCGGGACAATGGAAACACCCACAAAATGACCCCATTTTGGAAAGCTAACACCCCAACGTATAATCTATGAGGCATAATGAGTCTTTTGAACGGTTCATTTTTTTCCAGAAGTTTTTGAAAAATGTGGAAAAAAAATGAAAACGCATTTTTTTTACACAAAGTTGTCCGTTTATAAGATATTTCCAACACATAGCATTTGGATAGCAAAAATGACACCCCAAAATACATTCTGCTACTCCTCCTGAGTATGGCGATACCACATGTGTGAGACTTCTACACAGCCTGGCCACATACAGAGATCCAACATGCAAGGAACACCGTCAGGTGTTCCAGGGACACATAGCATGCACATACCAAGAATTACACCCCAAAATACATTATGCTGAGCAAAGCGTAAACAAAAGATTACCTGTGATTGTAGTAGTGCAGTTGTACACAGGAGGATAGCACTGGTCCAGGCAGCAAGCAGGGACTTGGTCAGCAGCGGCGAACACAATTGTCCAGGCAGCAGGCAGGGTTACTGTCCATATAAAGTCCAGGGTCAGTGCAGGCAGAGATATTGTCCGCAGTGCCAAAAATATTGGTCCTGGTAGTAGGCAGGTCCATGTGGTGTGGTCAGTGCGACAGGCAGAGGCATGACGGCAGTAAGTCCTACAGGCAGAAGTAGGGCCTCGTTCAGGACAGAATGGGGACAGGGGTAGAGGCTTCTGCCACCCAAATCTCTTTGAAGACTCCGAGTCTCCAGACCCTAATCTAGGATTGAGAAAACAAAAAAAATTGTTTTCTTCATCCAGAAAAACAATTCTGGAGCCCCTCACATATGTGAGACCCCTGTGTTGAATCCCACTAGTCCAGTATCAGGGTACAAGATCAGTGCAAGAGGCAGGCAAATATCATGGTCAGACAGTCCAAGGTCAGTTCCAGATCAGGCAGATGTATGTACAGAATCGTTAGGCAGAAGCATGGTCGAATAACAGTCCAGGGTCAGTTCCAGATCAGGCAGAGGTATGTACAGAATCGTTAGGCAGAAGCGTGGTCAAATAACAAGCCAGGGTCAGTTACAGAGGAGGCAGTGGCATAAGGGGTGTGAGGGTAAATTGCAGGAACGGAGGCTTACGTTTACCATACTTCACTAATAATTTAGTGAAGTATGGTAATAACGAAAACATTCACCTACGCAGAGGCCTGGTTCAGAAGGACATTGTGCACAATAATAAGATGTGTCTCTTCTGAATCCTGCTCTGGTACACACCTTACATTTTTTTTGCCGTCGTTGGCCTGTTGGTTTGGGAGGGATCTTATCGGGAAAGTGGCGTTCGGAGAGTCGACTTAGAACATCTGATCAGATATTTTCTGGAGGGCCGTTCGGGAATGTAAGGGCAGTGAAAACTTCCTCCTGGTAGCCAAGGAAGGGTTTGGGGTTTTGGGTGGAGTTACGATAAATGACATATGAATTGTAGATGGCCAAATGAAAAAAATAAATTGCGACTTTCTTATACCAATGGTATGTCCGTATTGTAGCAAGGTACGGTTCCAGCATCTGGTCATTCAAGTCGACTCCCCCCATAAACAAATTATAATCAAAGATGCATTTAGGTTTCTGTATGGGGCCATTTCTTCTGGGGATTTCCATGAAGGTATCATCGTGGATTGAAGACAACATGTACACATCTCTTTTGTCTCTCCACTTCACTGCCAAAATTTCGTTGTTTCGTAGACTTGCCATTTCTCCTTTTCTCAATTTTTTATTGACCAGACTTTGAGGAAAGCCCTTTCGGTTCTTTTTAACGGTACCACATGCAGGCGTCTTCTTCCGATGAAGGTTGTGGAACAGGGGCAGATATGTGTAGAAGTTATCTACATACAAGTGGTAGCCTTTCTCCAGTAGAGGGTATGTGAGGTCCCAAACAATTTTCCCGCTTGATCCCAAGTAGTCTGGGCAATTAGGGGGTTGCAGCTGGGTGTCCTTCCCTTCGTACACTTTGAAGGCATACAAGTAACCTATGACTCGGTCACATAATTTGTATACCTTCACCCCATAGCGGGCCCTTTTACTGGGAATATATTGTTTTATTTTAAGCCTGCCACTAAACTTAACAAGGGACTCATCCACACATATGTTTTTGTCCGGGGTAAACAGCAGGGTGAATAGTGCAGAAAAATAATTTAAAAGTGGCCGAATTTTGAAAAGTCTGTCATAGTTTGGGTCATTTCGGGGAGGGCACTGGGTATTGTCATCGAAATGAAGAAACCTCAATATCATGAGGTATCTGTTTTTGGGCATTACCTTGGAGTATACTGGCATGTGTTTGAGGGGGTGGGTTGACCAATAGGACAGCAAAATGTTTTTTTTGTGAGTCCCATATTAAATGTGAGCCCTAAAAAAACCTTCAACTCCTCCACCGTTAGGTCTCTCCACTCATAGGGATGGGCATAGTAGGACGTTGGATTATTCAAAATGAATTGCTGTGCATAAAGGTTGCACTGGGCCACAATATTTGACAGCATGTCCTCGTCGGCCTGGGACAGTATTTGGTACGCCTCCTCGGCGGAAAAGCTTCTTTTGGACATAGTTGCTAAGCCTGCACTGATGGGCACTGATGAGGTGGCACTGATGAGCACAGATGGACACTGAGGTGGCACAGAGGGGCACTGATGAGGTGGAACAGATGTGCACTGATGAGGTGGAACAGATGTGCACTAATGAGGTGGAACAGATGTGCAGATGTGCACTGATGAGGTGGCACTGGTGGGCACTGATGAGGTGGCACAGGTGGGCACTGATGAGGTGGAACAGATGTGCACTGAGATGGCACAGATGTGCACTGATGAGGTAGCACGGATGTGCACTGATGAGGTGGCACAGCTGGGCACTGATGGGATGGTACAGATGGGGCGTCACAGATGGAGCGGCACAGATGGGGCGGCACAGATGGAGCGGCACAGATGGAGCAGCACAGATGGGCACTGATGAGGCAGCACAGATGTGCACTGATTGCACAGATGTGCACTGAGGCAGCACAGATGGGCACTGATTGGCACAGGTGGGCACTGATGAGGTGGCACAGGTGGGCAATGATTGTGCAGATGTGCAGCTGGACACTGATCACCAGTGGGCAGACAGGTGGGCACTGATTGGCACAGGTGGGCACCGATTGGCACAGGTGGGCACCGATTGGCACTGTACTGATGGTGCACTGTACTGATGGGGCACTGTAATGATGGGCACTGTAATGATGGGCACTGTGGGCACTGTAGGCACAGTAAAACGCACAGTAAACACTCACAGATCGCTGACAGATCTCTCTCTCCTCACACGCTGTCTCTGTATGAGGAGAGAGAGCCGGCAATGAGAGATGATCTCAATTGTTTACATTTCAGATCATCTCTCATTGGAGGCAGCGATCGCGCTGTAAACGGCCGCTGTGATTGGCCGTTTACATCGATCTGTGATTGGCTGTGTCCAAGGGACACGGCCAACACAGAATTTCCCCTTTGCGCGCTCGTGAGCGCGCACGGGGAGCGAGGAAAAGGGAGGCCGTCATATGATGGTCTCCCGGGAATTGACATCCGCGCTGAAGCCGTCATTCGGCTACGGCCGGATGTCAGGTGGTTAATATCCATACAAGACCCAAAGGGCCTGCTAATGGACTGGGGGGTACCCATGCCATTTGTCTCACTGATTTTCATCCATATTGCCGGGACCCGACATTACTTTAAAGCCACATGCAGTTATAAATGACTTTTATTCCTTTAAAAATGTCATTTTGTGCAGGGACAGTTCTAAGCACGGGAAACACGCACCATTTTACAGGCATACTATAGACACCCCCCAGGTACGATATTTAAAGGAATATTTCACTTTTTTTTTCACTTTAAGCATCATTAAAATCACTGCTCCCGAAAAAACGGACGTTTTTAAAAGTTTTTTTGCATTGATACATGTGCCCTGGGGCAGAGGGGGCGGGGTTACCCGGTTACATAATGGGTGACCCCGCCCCCCTCTGACATCACGGGGAAAACCATAGGGGAAGTCCCCCTCAAGTCCCCGTGCGTCCGTTATTTAAGAAGTGTCAGAAGAAGAGAAGCGTCACACAGCGGGAGCCTCCGATGGATGCAGAGCGGCCCGAGAACAAAGCGGGGAAGAAGACGCGGCCGAGGAAGATCCCGGACGAGAACACCGGAGCAAGAAGCAAAGGATCGGAAGAAGAAGAAGATGGAGGAAGAAACCAAAGGAAGATGGAAGGAAGAAGGAAGAAGAACCGAAGAAGATGGAAAGAAGAAGACTTTAAATAAAGGAATTGTCAAAAACTGTCTCTTGTCATTTTTAACATTTTTGACACTTTTTTGTGAAATGGTAGGGGTACTTTTGTACCCCATTATCATTTCACACAGGGGGGTGGGATCTGGGGGTCCCCTTGTTAAAGGGGGCTTCCAGATTCCAATAAGCCCCCCACCCGCAGACCCCCACAACCACCGGCCAAGGGTTGTGGGGATAAGGCCCTTGTCCTCATCAACATGGGGACAAGGTGCTTTGGGGGGCTACCTCAAAGCACCCTCCCACTGTTGACTCTAGACTGGATATTTCACCAAAAGTAGACAACAATGCTGCCATCTTCCCTAATGCAGAATTACACATTGAGGGTCCCCCATAAGAAGGTTGGGACTTTCAAGGCAACTGGATATCATGGAAAAAGCAATGAATTTAAACTTCAATATATTTTATCATTTTGTCAATACTTTAAAAAAGTCAGTGCATAAGATTGTTGCAACTGACTCATTAGTAACAACAGTGATATAGAAAAAGGGGTATCAAAATACAAAATAACAACAAATATAGTCTCCTATTTTAAAAAATAAAAAGAGAATACAAATATTAATATACAAACAAATATGGTCTCCTCTTGGAAAAGAGCCCGACATGTTTCAGGAACTTGTCCTTTCTTCAGGGGCTTGTTATATGTGGAGACAGGTGTGCATCTTTAAGAAAAATGAATCATCAGAGTTGGACAATGTGGGGACAGGAGATAAGAGGAGCATTGATGAGGCAAAAAAGACAAGTCGACCATGAACAAGCCCAAAGAAAAAAAAAAACGGAGTAAAAGTAGTGATTAAGAATAATAACCTGATACAAAACCTGGACGTGTTTGCTGATGAATGTTAGCTGGACAAAATTGGACAAGAATCTAGTCCAGAAAGGAAAATTGAGTTAATCCACTATGGTGGGGCAAAGTGAGGTAGCACTTAGTTGGTGTACATTGTATATGGACCCCGGTGTGCGGTGTAGCACTAAGTAGTGCCCTACCATAAGGGTTTCAAATTTACCTATGGTATACCTGTGTGATCAAAAAAAGAGAGTTTAAAAAGTATCATACGCAAACTTTCCTTCAAAGAGGAGAGAATTAATTATTTTACATAGACAGCTGTATTTAGTGTAAATATCAAAAATAAATATTGAAACATTCAATTGTGTGTAGATTATATATTTAGTCTAAAATAGACAAATATAATTAATCTGAAAATCTAAATTATAAATTAAGCAATTATGTATAAATAATATGTTACCGAAAAAAGGGAAATTAACACACTCTTATACCAGTCGTAATTATAGAGCCAATGTTGAGGGCATGTGGCCTGGTACGGTTCAGGAGGGGGGGCGCTCTCTCGTCCTCCCCTCTTTTAATGTGGCCTGCCAGGTTGCGTGCTCAAATAAGGGTCTGGTATGGATTTTTGGGGGGACCCCACGCCATTTTTTTTTTAATTTTGGCGCGGGGTTCCCCTTAATATCCATACCAGACCTGAAGGGCCTGGTATGGAATTTAGGGGGACCCCCACGCCATTTTTTTTTTAAATTTTGGTTCGGGGTTCCCCTGTGGGGAAATCCCATGCTGTTTTTATCAATGAACTTTTATGTGTATTGTCGGACCGACAATTCATTAATAGCCGCGAGTAGTTTTAAATGACTTTTTTTCCTTTGAAATGTCATTTTGCTGTCAGACTGTTCTAAACACAGGAAACATGTGCCCCTTTACAGGCATACTATAGACACCCCCCAGGTACGAAATTTAAAGGAATATTACACTTTTATTGTTTCACTTTAAGCATTATTAAAATCACTGCTCCTGAAAAAAACGTCCTTTTTTAAAACTTTTTTTTTAATTGATACATGTCCCCTGGGGCAGGACCCAGGTCCCCAAACACTTTTTATGACAATAACTTGCATGTAAGCCTTTAAAATTAGCACTTTTGATTATTCATGTTCGCGTCCCATATACTTTAACGGTGTTTGCGTGTTCAAATGAATTTTTTGCCTGTTCGCATGTTCTGGTGTGAACTGAACAGGGGGGGCATTCCGCTCATCCCTAACCGGGGGGTGTTTGGCTCAGTTCAGATTAGGGATGAGCCAAACACCTCCCAGTTTAGTTCGCACCAGAATCCGTAAACGGACCGAAAATTTGCACCCCATTGACGTCTATGGGACTCGAACGTTCGAAAACAAAAGTGCTAATTTTAAAGGCTAATTTGCATGGTATTGTCCTAAAAAGGGTTTGGGGACCCGGGTCCTGCCCCAGGGGACATGTATCAATGCAAAAAAAAGTTTTAAAAATGGCCGTTTTTTCGGGAGCAGTGATTTTAATGATGCTTAAAGTAAAAAAAAAAGTGAAATATTCCTTTAAATATCATACCTGGGGGGTCTCTATAGTATGCCTGTAAAGTGGCGCATGTTTCCCGTGCTTAGAACAGTCCCTGCACAATATGACATTTTTAAAAGAATAAAAGTCATTTAAAACTGCTTGCGGCTTTAATGTAATGTCGGGTCCTGGCAATATGGATGAAAATCAGTGAGACAAACGGCATGGGTACCCCCCCAGTCCATTACCAGGCCCTTTGGGTCTTGTATGGATATTAAGGGGAACCCCACACCCAAATTAAAAAAGGAAAGGCGTGGGGCCCCCAGGCCCTATATACTCTGAACAGCAGTATACAGGCAGTGCAAACAAGACAGGGAGGTTTGTTAATAAGTAGAATCTGTTTGTAATTTTAAACTGGTACATTTTTAACGTGTTTAGCTCCAGCCAAAAAATCTATTTTAAGCTTTTTTGGAAAACATAGGAAAGGGTTATCACACCTGTGACATTTGTTTTGCTGTCTGTGCTCCTCTTCAGAAGATTTCACCTCACTTTCTGTCCCAATGACAAATGTTTTTAGAAAATTTGGGGTTTTTAGTGAAACAAGGATTAGTGATAAAGCATCAGTGGAAAGGAGAAACGTTTTTCCCATATTAACTCTTACAGGAGAGAATTTCCTTTCCTAGGGGTAGATTTCATCTCACTTCCTGTTGTCTCCTTCCGGTTGCAAGTAGGAGCCATTTGTAAGTTGGATGTTTGAAAGTAGGGGCCTGTCCTATATACTCTGCAGAAATTGGGGCCTTAGGTGTTGGTGTTGCCACAACACTGTAAGCCCTCACAGGGCCCTGCTGTGAAATATTAGATCAAGAATTGTAATTACATGCCCCTGTTGAACAGGGGCAGAAAAATTGGGCCTTTGGTGGTAGTGGTGCTGGTGCCACAACACTGTAAGTCCTCACAGTTACTCTTGGTGGGCGTTGGAATGGGCCCTGCTGTGAAATATTAGATCAAGAATTGTAATTACATGTCCCTGTTGAACAGGGGCAGAAAGATTGGGCTTTAGGCACTGGTGCTGGTGACACAACACTGCAACCCCTCACAGATACTCTAGTTGGAGCACAGGAAGGAGCCCTGCTGCAAAGTATTGCATCAAAAATTGTAATCACACGCCCCTGTTAAACAGGGGCTTAAAAATTGGGCCTTAGGCACTGGTGCTGGTGCGAAAACACTGCAACCCCTCACAGATACTCTAGTTGGAGCACAGGAACGAGCCCTGCTGCAAAGTATTGCATCAAAAATTGTAATTACACACCCCTGTTAAACAGGGGCAGAAAAATTGGGCCTCAGGCACTGGTGCTGGTGCCACAACACTGCAACCCCTTACAGATACTCTAGCTGGAGCGCAGGAACGAGCCCTGCTGCAAAGTATTGCATCAAAAATTGTAATTGCACGCCCCTGTTAAACAGGGGCTGAAAAATTGGGCCTTAGCCACTGGTGGCGGTGCCCAGAACCAAAAATGTTCTTACAAGCTATCAGCATGATCATTGAGGAGGAAGAGGATAATCACTCAGCATAACAGAATAGTCACTCAGCATCAGCATAGGCAGTCTTGAAGGGATCTGACATTTAAAAAAAAAATCATTCAGTTACATCAGCATCAGGTGCTTGGTAGCTGGTGGTGATTCAAGACTGATTCATTTTTATGAAGGTCAGTCGATTGACCGAGTCGGTGGACATACGCACCCTGTGATCGGTTACAAAGCCTCCAGCAGCACTGAATGTGCTTTCTGAAACAACGCTGGATGCAGGACAGGCCAGTAGCTCAATTGCATACTGTGCAAGCTCTGGCCAGTGATCCATCCTCAAGACCCAGTAACCCAGAGGATTTTCAGTGGGAAAGGTGTCCAAGTCAGATCTTGACCCTAGGTATTCCTGCACCATGTAAAACAGACGCTGGCAATGGTTGCTGGAACCAATCATACCTTGGGGCTGCGGACTAAAAAATTGTCTAAACACATCAATCAGACGGTCACCTTCTCCACTGCTTCTTCTGTGACTGAATGAAGCCTCAGCAACACGTTGTCTAGGAACAGGAGTTTGTAACCTCCCAGTCTGGGAATGCATTGCACAAACCTTTCTGCAAGGCCTCCCGAAGATATTTCATCCTCTGCTCCCTCTGCGACGGCAAGATAAGGTCTGCAACCTTACCCTTGTAACGTGGATCAAGGAGGGTTGTCAGCCAGTATTGATTCTTCTCCTTGATACCACGAATATGAGGATCCTTCCGCAGGCTTTGGAGGATCAGGGAGGCCCTGCAGCGTAGGTTTGCTGAGGCATTCGGTCCAGAGTCCTCTGGGTCACTAAGGATGACATGATCCGCAGCCACCTTCCAGCCACGTACAAGTCCATGGGTTATTTGGGACTGTAAATGATCCCTTAAAGACTGCTGCTGATGCTGAGTGCCAGGCTCCACCTCCATGCTGACACAATCCTCCTCCTCCTCGTCCTCTTCCTGTGTGATCGGCAGGCACGCAGGAACACTGTCTGGATAAAGGGGACCTTGAGAGCTAAGGAAGTCCTCCTCTTCCTGCCTCTGTTCTGCCTCAAGTGCCCTGTCCATTATTCCACGCAGCGTGTGCTCCAACAGGTGGACAAGGGGGACAGTGTCACTGATGCATGCACTGTCACTGCTCACCATCCTCGTGGCCTCCTCAAATGGTGACAGGACAGTGCATGCATCCCTGATCATGGCCCACTGGTGTGGGGGAAAAAAAACAAGCTCCCCTGACCCTGTCCTGGTGCCATAGTCACACAGGTACTCATTGATGGCCCTCTGCTACGTGTGCAGCCGCTGCAACATGGCCAACGTTGAGTTCCACCTGGTGGGCATGTCACAGATTAGGCAGTTCTTTTGCAGGTTAAATTCCTTTTGGAGGTCTGCCAGCCGAGCACTGGCATTATATCTGGAAATGCACACAGACTTTCCTGGCCTGCCTCAGGACATCCTGTAAGCCCGGGTACCTGCCCAAGAACCGCTGCACCACCAAGTTAAGGACGTGAGCCAAACAGGGCACATGGGTCAGTTGTCCCTGTCGGAGGGCGGAGAGGAGGTTGGTGCCATTGTCGCAAACCACCATTCTTGCCTTAAGTTGGCGTGGTGTCAACCACCTCTGAAACTGCCCTTGCAGAGCTGACAGAATTTTGGCCCCAATGTGGCTCTTGTCCCCCAAGCACACCATCTCAAGCACCGCATGGCATCTTTTGGCCTGCATACTTGCGTAGCCCCTTGAACAACTACGGAGCACCGCTGGTTCCGAGGACAAAGCACAGGAAGAGGCCATGGAGGAAGAAGAAGAGGAGGGGGTGGAGGAGAGAGGTGTGTCAGAATCACCAGTACTGGCATTTTGGAGGCGTGGTGGCGGAACAACCTCCAACACTACTGCACCTTGTCCTGCATCCTTCCCAGCTGCCAGTAGAGTCACCCAATGCGCCATGAAACTTAGGTAACGTCCTTGTCCATGCCTGCTGGACCACGAGTCAGCGGTAATATGCACCTTACCGCTGACTGCCCTGTCCAGCGAGGCCAAGACATTGCCTTCCACATGCCGGTAGAGAGCCGGAATCACCTTCAGTGAGAAAAAGTGGCGTTTGGGAACCTGCCACTGAGGAACCGCACATTCCACAAACTCACGGAAGGGGGCAGAGTCTACCAAATGAAAAGGCAGCAGTTGAAATGCTAGCAATTTTGCCAAGCTAGCATTCAACCGCTGGGCATGTGGATGGCTGTGAGCGAACTTCTTTCTGCGGTGCAGTAGCTGGGGCAGGGAAATTTGCCTGGTACAATCTGACGTCGGTATACCGATAGTAGATTGCCCGCAAGTACTTGGCTGTGACACATCTAATTCTACACCTTCATTCCTCTCAGTGCAGGTCTCAGAGAGGACTGAAGGTATAGTGGGGTTGGAGATCCCAGCTGATGAGGAGCAAGGAGAGGTCCTCTTTGTTCTTTGGTGTGGGTCTTTTAGGTACGCTTGCCAATAAACTGCATGGCAGGTGAATATATGTCTGGTCAAGCATGTGGTGCCCAAGCAGGAGATGTTTTGGCCATGCGAGATACGCTTGAGACATATGTTGCAAATAGCAGCTTTGGGATCTGATGCACTTATCTCAAAAAAGGCCCACACCAAAGAACTTTTGGAATAATGCACAGAGACAGCAGCGCCCTGCACATGCGGAGCTCTGCGGTGTGATACAGTCAGTGTGTTTCCCTTAGGCTGGCCCCTGGAGGGCATCCTGACTCATTGGTCATGTGCCTCCTCCTCTCTCCTATCAGGCACCCACGTGGAGTCAGTGACCTCATCATCTCCTCCCTCCTCATCACTGGAGCAAACCTGGCAGTATGATGCAGCAGGGGGAACATGACTGCCAGATTGCTGTCCTTCTTGGGCACCCCCTCTGTCTGGGCTCACGTTACTGCCTTCCTCTAGCTGAGTACCATCATCGGAGCCTTCAAAATGCTGCGCATCCTCCTGGAGCATGTACCCAACACTGTGGTCAAACAGTTCGGGGGAATCCTCAGGAGGACATGGTGGGGCTAGGGAAGGAGTGACTGATGCCATTGAGCCAAGGGAAGAGGCCGCGTTGGCAGCTGCCTTGCCAGACAAAGTACCCTGATCCTGGGTGAGAGAGGATGAGGATGATGAGGTCGGCTTGGTCATCCACTCAACCAAGTCTTCCACATGTTGCGGCTCAACGCGGCCAGCTGCTGAAAAAAAGGCCAAGCGTGTCCCACGGCCACGTGCTGATGAGGATGCACTGTGTCCATGACAAGCACTGTTGCCTCTAGACACAGAGCCTGCTTGCCCTCTTTTATTGGCTTGTGACTGTCTGCCTCTCCTTGTTGGCCTTCCAGACATACCATTGGCCTGCAGTGAGATGTAGCTGCACAAAACTGGGATGTATATATATACCGATTATACTGCAGCTAGCAAAATCAACTGCCTGCCTGTAGTATTATTAGTATGAGAATACCTGCACTTGTCTTCAGGTAGCTATACTGTAGGTGCAACTGTGCAGGGTATACAGTACAGTAACTGAAAATACATCAAGAGCCCACACAAGCACCTGGCTTCAGGTAGCTATACTGTAGGTGCAACTGTGCAGGGTACACAGTACAGTAACTGGAAATACGTCAAGAGCCCACACAAGCACCTGGCTTCAGGTAGTTATACTGTAGGTGCCACTTTGCAGTTTACACAGTACAGTAACTGGAAATACGTCAAGATCCCACACAAGCACCTGGCTTCAAATAGTTATACTGTAGGTGCAACTGTGCAAGGTACACAGTACAGTAACTGGAAATACATCAAGAGTCTACACAAGCACCTGGCTTAAGGTAGTTATACTGTAGGTGCAACTGTGCAGGGTACACAGTACAGTAACTGGAAATACGTCAAGAACCTACACAAGCACCTGGCTTCAGGTAGTTATACTGTAGGTGCAACTGTGCAGGGTACACAGTACAGTAACTGGGATTACGTCAAGAGCCCACACAAGCACCTGGCTTCAGGTAGCTATACTGTAGGTGCAACTGTGCAGGGTACACAGTACAGTAACTGGAAATACGTCAAGAGCCCACACAAGCACCTGGCTTCAGGTAGTTATACTGTAGGTGCCACTTTGCAGGTTACACAGTACAGTAACTGGAAATACGTCAAGAGCCCACACAAGCACCTGGCTTCAGATAGTTATACTGTAGGTGCAACTGTGCAAGGTACACAGTACAGTAACTGGAAATACATCAAGAGTCTACACAAGCACCTGGCTTAAGGTAGTTATACTGTAGGTGCAACTGTGCAGGGTACACAGTACAGTAACTGGAAATACGTCAAGAACCTACACAAGCACCTGGCTTCAGGTAGTTATACTGTAGGTGCAACTGTGCAGGGTACACAGTACAGTAACTGGGATTACGTCAAGAGCCCACACAAGCACCTGGCTTCAGGTAGTTATACTGTAGGTGCAACTGTGCAGGGTACACAGTACAGTAACTGGAAATACGTTAAGAGCCTACACAAGCACCTGGCTGCAGGTAGTTTTACTGTAGGTGCAACTGTGAAGGGTACACAGTACAGTAACTGGAAATACGTCAAGAGCCTACACAAGCACCTGGCTTCAGGTAGTTATACTGTAGGTGCAACTGTGCAGGGTACACAGTACAGTAACTGAAAATATGTCAAGAGACCACACAAGCACCTGGCTTCAGGTAGTTATACTGTAGGTGCAACTGTGCAGGGTACACAGTACAGTAACTGGAAATACGTCAAGAGCCTACACAAGCACCTAGCTTCAGGTAGTTATACTGTAGGTGCAACTGTGCAGGGTACACAGTACAGTAACTGGAAATACGCCAAGAGCCTACACAAGCACCTGGCTGCAGGTAGTTATACTGTAGGTGCAACTGTGCAGGGTACACAGTACAGTAACTGTAAATACTGTAAAAACACCTGCCTGCCTGTCAGTATATTAGGAAGAGAAGAACAGGATCTAGCTAAACTGAATACAGTGTGTATATATATATATATATATATATATATATATATATATATATATATATATACAGGGATGCATATATATACACAATACACTGGAAGTGCAGCTAACTGCCTCGACCTGCCTACTCTATCTAACTTGAATCAAATGACACTGTCTCTCTGTTTATCTATCTCTCTCCACTGCAACACACTACAGAGGGCCGACGTGCAGGCGGCATTATATAGTGTGGGGCATGTACTAAACCCCCTGAGCCATAATTGGCCAAAGCCTCCCTGGCTTTGGCCAATTATGGCTCTCTGTCCACACGATGCTGTGATTGGCCAAGCATGCGGGTCATAGTGCATGCTTGGCCAATCATCAGCCAGCAATGCACTGCAATGCCGCAGTGAATTATGGGCCATGACGCGCCACTCGAATTTAGCGCAAACAGCCCATATCGTTCGTAATTTGGTGAACGACCAAACACACAATGTTCTTCGACTCGAACACGAAGCTCATCCCTAGTCCAGATCCATGTGCCAAAGACACCCTCCAACAGGATCATCCCACAACTATTTTTGCTAGCAGCCCTGATGAAGGGCTAGTCTTTAGTCCACTGAAACACGTTGGCCTCTTTTTATTGCTGAAACTTCAAATAAAATACAAATTACCTACCTCTTTGATCACTGGGCACTCCTTTATCCTCATTTCTTCTACATTACATGCGGAGTCGACCGTAAGGATGCACACTGAGGTAGCTGCTCAAGCCCTAATAGGGCTCATTACCACTATTCTCCAAACTGGGCATGGACCTCTGGAAACTAATTCTTTCCCTCTGCCCACACTCTACCAATCTACAACACTACAACACTGACTGATAGAGTCAGTCCAGCGCAATCTACACCTATTATTCTCAATACTATACACTGTCAGTGTACTAATGACACTGACTGGGAAGGGGTTAACATCTAGGATGATCAGGGGGTTAAAAGTGTGCCTAACTATGTGTAATGTGTGTAAAGTGTGCTGTTTTTAATTAATGATCTCTCAGTTTCTCATCCCTTTATTCATATCACAAAGTATCAAAACATATTGTACAAAGCTAAATTGGCTATCCCAGCAATATCACCAATATACTGTAGGTAAAGTACAATCATAAGTCACAAATTTTCCACTTGAAAACAGCAAGCAGAATGCTCCAGATACTGCACACCCAACACTGTACAATGGTATTTTTTAATTTAGTTACACCAATATTGTGATGTATAGAATTATGTACTGTGTACATTTCACTCTATGTAACTTTTATGTTATATTTATTCTAAATTATTTTTTCAAAGGAAACTAATACATTTTCCAGGGTCTATAAGGTGACTAGAGCCAGTGCCTACAAGAGTCACACACACACACAACAAAGGGTAAAATTGCAAATCCCTGACTTCCAAGACTGAGAAAGCCTGATGAAATAAAAGAAGTAAAATGTATTACATCCCTGTCCTATTTGCCAGTATTTACCTTTAGTTATTGGTGTAAACCAGACAACAAAATAAAATCAAGTGACATAGAGAAACAGTAATAAAATCAATAACATACTATTAGTAAGCTTGATGTGATTATAAAGTATGTTATTGTTACTGAGGACTTGATTGCTCAGTAAAGAAAATAAAATGCAGATATTTGCAGAACACAGACAAATGTGGCTCCCTTAGATGACTATACATGGATGATTTACCTTATGCGCTGCGTCTTTCAACCACAGTTTACAAAATCTGTAACATTTGCTGAAGGGTGCAATAGGGTGTGTATGCAAAAAATGAATATAGATTCAAATCTGAAGTGGAATGTGATGTTGTTGACTGGAGTACTGTCCTGGATGTATGTCAAATTTCTGAGGTCCATACAGCTGCTTTGTGCAAGAGCAGAGGTCCAGATCTCCAGTGTGCTGCCAGCACAGGGCAACCTGCTAACTTTATAAAGCACTTAGGGCTCCTTCACACCAGGTATGTTGGATGTTGGCTATGCCATGCCTTGTCTATTACAGTCCCAACACCAGACAAGGCTAAAAGCCTTGTCCCTATGAGACCAGTTCACATGTCCATGTTGTGGTGGTGTGCACTGAAAAAAGTACTCCATGCTGTTTTTTAGTGTAGCGCTGTCATGCAGTTCTCTGCCACTCACCACATTGCCGCCAATATGACTGAACAAAATTTCACTTGTGACATTTTATTATAGTTCTAGCAAAAAAGTAAACAAGTGCGAGATGCCAGGACTGAGGCATCAGTACTGTTTCCTCCATAGGTGTGCATAGCCTATTGCATTAGGGTGTGCACCCCAAAGCTCACACATACATGCATGTATACACACACACACTTTATTAATAAAAGTCCTTAATTTGAGCTTACCAGGTGAGTTTGACCCTCAAATTATAGCGCGGTCAAACAAGGCTTTGTGATGAAAATCCCTCCGATTACTGCAAACAACCAGGTATACTGCAGCGAATGGCCCCTAAGCTTCCAATGGCAAAAATGCAATCACAACCAATCCAGGTTAAACATGTAAGGAATATGCATACTCCTCATAGTGCAAATCCCAATGATTAAAAGCAAATATTATAAAAAATTGCACTTACAATCTCAAGTAGATAAAAACAGTGCTGTATACCAAGGACTGTACAGTATGTGTTAAGAACATTTCAATTATACATGGGAACTCCCCCCTTTCCCTCTAAATAATGTAAAATCTTCCAGCCGATAATGCATATCGGCAGGAAGATTTTACATTATTATGAGGGAAAGGGGGGTATTCTTAATATATTAACCACTTCAGCCCCGGAAGGATTTACCCCCTTCCTGACCAGAGCACTTTTTACAATTTGGCACTGCATCGCTTTAACTGCTAATTGCGCAGTCATGCAATGCAGTACCCAAACGAAATTTGCGTCCTTTTCTTCCCACAAATAGAGCTTTCTTTTGATGGTATTTGATCACCTCTGCCGTTTTTTTTTTTTTGCGCTATACACGGAAAAAGACCGAAAATTTTGAAAAAAAATGATATTTTCTACTTTTTGTTCTAAAAAAAATCCAATAAACCAATTTTAGTCATACATTTAGGCCAAAATGTATTCGGCCACATGTCTTTGGTAAAAAAAAATGTCAATAAGTGTATATTTATTGGTTTGCGCAAAAGTTATAGCGCCTACAAACTAGGGTACATTTTCTGGAATTTACACAGCCTTTAATTTATGACTGCCTATGTCATTTCTTGAGGTGCTAAAATGGCAGGGCAGTACAAAACCCCCACAAGTGACCCCATTTTGGAAAGTAGACACCCCAAGGAAATTGCTGAGAGGCATTTTGAGCCCATTGAATGTTCATTTTTTTTGTCCCAAGTGATTAAATAATGACAAAAAAAAAAAAAAATTACAAAAAGTTGTCACTAAATGATACATTGCTCACACAGGCCATGGGCATATGTGGAATTGCACCCCAAAATACATTTAGCTGCTTCTCCTGAGTATGGGGATACCACATGTGTGGGACTTTTTGGGAGCCTAGCCGCGTACGGGGCCCCGAAAACCAATCACTGCCTTCAGGATTTCTAAGGGCGTACATTTTTGATTTCACTCCTCACTACCTATCACAGTTTTGAAGGCCATAAAATGCCCAGATGGCATAAACCCCCCCCAAATGACCCCATTTTGGAAAGTAGACACCCCAAGCTATTTGCTTTGAGGCATATTGAGTCCATGGAATATTTTATATTTTGACACAAGTTGCGGGAAAGTGACAATTTTTTTTTTTTTTTTGCACAAAGTTGTCACTAAATGATATATTGCTCACACAGGCCATGGGCATATGTGGAATTGCACCCCAAAATACATTTAGCTGCTTCTCCTGAGTATGGGGATACCACATGTGTGGGACTTTTTAGGAGCCTACCGCGTACGGGGCCCCGAAAACCAATCACCGCCTTCAGGATTTCTAAGGGTGTAAATTTTTGATTTGACTCTTCACTGCCTATCACAGTTTCTGAGGCCATGGAATGCCCAGGTGGCACAACCCCCCCCCCCCAAATGACCCCATTTTGGAAAGTAGACACCCCAAGCTATTTGCTGAGAGGCATGGTGAGTATTTTGCAGCTCTCATTTGTTTTTGAAAATTAAGAAAGACAAGAAAAAAAATTTTTTTTTCTTTTTTCAATTTTCAAAACTTTGTGACAAAAAGTGAGGTCTGCAAAATACTCACTATACCGCTCAGCAAATAGCTTTGGGTGTCTACTTTCCAAAATGGGGTCATTTGGGGGGGGGGGGGTTGCCACCTGGGCATTCCATGGCCTCCGAAACCATGATAGGCAGTGAAGAGTGAAATCAAAAATTTACGCCCTTAGAAAGCCTGAAGGCGGTGCTTGGTTTTCGGGGTCCCGTACGCGGCTAGGCTCCCAAAAAGTCCCACACATGTGGTATCCCCATACTCAGGAGAAGAAACAGAATGTATTTTGGGGTGTAATTTCACATATTCCCATGGCATGTTTGAGCAATATATCATTTAGTGACAACTTTGTGCAAAAAAAAAAAAAAAATTGTCTCTTTCCCGCAACTTGTGTCACAACATGAAATATTCCATGGACTCGACATGCCTCTCAGCAAATAGCTTGGGGTGTCTACTTTCCAAAATGGGGTAATTTGGGGGGGTTTTGAACTGTCTTGGCATTTTATGCACAACATTTAGAAGTTTATGTCACATATCACCCACTCTTCTAACCACTTGAAGACAAAGCCCTTTCTGACACTTTTTGATTACATGAAAAAATTTTTTTTTTTGCAAGAAAATTACTTTGAACCCCCAAACATTATATATTTTTTAAAGCAAATGCCCTACAGATTTAAATTGTGGGTGTTTCATTTTTTTTTTCACACAGTATTTGCGCAGCGATTTTTCAAACGCATTTTTTGGGGAAAAAACACACTTTTTAAAATTTTAATGCACTAAAACACACTATATTGCCCAAATGTTTGATGAAATAAAAAAGATGATCTTAGGCCGAGTACATGGATACCAAACATGACATGCTTTAAAATTGCGCACAAACGTGCAGTAGCAACAAACTAAATACATTTTTAAAAGCCTTTAAAAGCCTTTACAGGTTACCACTTTAGATTTACAGAGGAGGTCTACTGCTAAAATTACTGCCCTCGATCTGACCTTCGCGGTGATACCTCACATGCATGGTGCAATTGCTGTTTACATTTGACGCCAGACCGACGCTTGCGTTCGCCTTAGCGCGAGAGCAGGGGGGACAGGGGTGCTTTTTTTTTTTTTTTTTTTTCTTTATTATTTTTTTGCTTTTTTATCTTATTTTTAAACTGTTCCTTTCATTTTTTTTTTTTTTTTAAATCATTTTGATTGTTATCTCAGGGAATGTAAATATCCCCTATGATAGCAATAGGTAGTGACAGGTACTCTTTTTTGAAAAAATTGGGGTCTATTAGACCCTAGATTTCTCCTCTGCCCTCAAAGCATCTGACCACACCAAGATCGGTGTGATAAAATGCTTTCCCAATTTCCCAATGGCACTGTTTACATCCGGCGAAATCTAAGTCATAAAATGCTCGTAGCTTCCGGTTTCTTAGGCCATAGAGATGTTTGGAGCCACTCTGGTCTCTGATCAGCTCTATGGTCAGCTGGCTGAATCACCGGCTGCATTCTCAGGTTCCCTGTTGAGACAGGAGAGCCAGAGAAAAACACGGAAGACGGTGGGGGGGGCATTCCCTCCCACTGCTTGTAAAAGCAGTCTAGAGGCTAATTAGCTGCTAGGATTGCTTTTACATGAAAGCCGACCGCTGGCTGAAAAGAATGATACCAAGATGATACCTAAACCTGCAGGCATCATTCTGGTATAACCACTCAAAGTCGTGAATGGCGTACCTGAAGACAAAAAAATGGTTAACAATAAAGCACAGTAAACGGTAAAGTATAAAAAATTGCATACCTGAAAAGCAAACATGATAAAACATAATAACAATAAAACATTGCAGAATAGAATACAGTAAAAAAGAGCAGAACAATAGAGAGAGAATAGAGAGAGAGAACAATAAAACGACAACTATTTTTTTTATTTTATATTTTTGTTTGTGTTTTTTTTTTTACACTTTGTTTTGTAACTAACTTTTATAACTGTAACCAGTTCCAGGTTCGGGTCTCTCAAAATGCGATGGCATCTTGGGAGACCCTGTGAATGTGTGCCTAGTCTGTGGAATGCTGTACCCTACGCTAATGCTCAACTAGTGAATGGTAGCGTTCAAAACATTCACCAATGCAAAGACCAGGATTGTCGGGACAGGAGGGACAAAAATAGCGGGTGTCACGCTTATATCCGCGCTTGCTGCAGACACGACATCTTTTTGGGGGGGGTTCGCTGGGTAGGGGTACTCGGGAGGACATAAAAATGCCTCTCATGCAGCCGACTGCATTTGGTTGGGGATGTGAATGGGGAATTACGGGCGCTGCAGAAGTAGTGGGTTCCCAATTAGGATTGGCGAATGCAGCAGAAAGGGCACTATGGGCAAGACGGGCCTATGTTCGTCTTCTTGGTGGCAGCGGGACACTACTTGTGCTTGCCACCTCACCAGCTTGAACTGCACTTATGGAACTCGCCACATCACCAAGTGTTACTGCAGTGCTGGTTTGACTACGACCGGGGTGTACTAGGCCGCTGATGCTTGCCAGTTCACCAAAACGCTACCAAAAAAAACTGTTAGCGATCGCAGGGATCAGGCCTGACTCTGCGAACGCTGCAGTTATGCGTTTAGTGTTTTGTAAGTGACAGTGATCGATCGATACTGCACTTGGGTGGGCTGGGCCAGGCCAGGCGGAGGGGCAAAACGCAGGTGCTGGCAGGTATCTGGGATGATCCCGCTAACACTGCGTTTTTGGGAACCCTAAACTGCTGGGGACGCCATTACAGATCTGATCGGATCAGCCCAGATACCAGTACCGCTAACACCCACGCACGCAGCATACGCCTCCCTTAGTGGTATAGTATCTGATCAGATATTGATCCGTTCAGATACTATACCACTAAGGGAGGCGTATGCTGTGTGCATGGGTGTTAGCGGTACTGGCACTAACCTGACGCTGCCTGGGGCTGGTGCTTGCCAGTTCACCAAAACGCTACCAAAAAAACTGTTAGTGATCGCAGGGATCAGGTCTGACTCTGCGGACGCTGCAGTTATGCATTTAGTGTTCTGTAAGTGACAGTGATCGATCGATACTGCACTTGGGTGGGCTGGGCTGGGCCGGGCGGAGGGGCAAAACGCAGGTGCTAGCAGGTATCTGGGCTGATCCCGCTAACACTGCATTTTTGGGAACCCTAAACTGCTGGGGACGCCAGTATAGATCCGGTCGGATCAGATATTGATCCGTTCAGATACTATACCACTAAGGGAGGTGTACGTGCGTGCGTGGGTGTTAGCGGTACTGGCGCTAATCTGACGCTGCCTGGGGCTGGTGCTTGCCAGTTCATCAAAATGCTACCAAAAAAACTGTTAGCGATCGCAGGGATCAGGCCTGACTCTGCGAATGCTGCAGTTATGCGTTTAGTGTTTTGTAAGTGTCAGTGATCAATTGATACTGCACTTGGGTGGGCTGGGCTGGGCCGGGCGGAGGGGCAAAACGCAGGTGCTAGCAGGTATCTGGGCTGATCCCGCTAACACTGCGTTTTTGGGAACCCTAAACTGCTGGGGACGCTAGTATAGATCAGATCTGATCAGATATTGATCCGTTCAGATACTATACCACTAAGGGAGGTGTATGCTGCGTGCGTGGGTACTGGCGCTAATCTGATGCTGCCTGGGGCGACGCATATCACCGCCGGACGATCAGGGGGCTAAACCTTTATTCGGTAATAAACAGCGGGTGCCCTGACTCTATAAAAAATAAACAAACTAACCAGCTTCACCCGTAACGGTTATACGGTGATCAGTGGTGAAAGGGTTAACTAGGGGGCAATCAAGGGGTTAAAACATTTATTAGATAGTATATGGGGGTCCCTGTCGCTATAAAACGCTGATGGCGAACCTAAATATTTACGTCCCTAACTAGCGTCACCAGTGACACTAATACAGCGTTCAGAAAAATGATCGCTTAGTGACACTGGCGACAGGGGGTGATCAAGGGGTTAAAACTTTATTGGGGGGGGTTAGGGGGGTATCCTAGACCTACAGGGGGCTAACAGTAACTGTCCTACCACTTCTAACTGTCACAAACTGACACCATGCAGTAATCAGAAAAAACAAAAAAAACAAAAAAAAAACCACTGCTTGGTGTCAGTTTGACAGGGGGGGGAGGGGTGATTGGGGGGATCGGGGGCGATCGGGGGGGATCGGGGGTTTAAAGTGTGCCTGGCATGTTCTACTGTGTGTGTGTGTATGTGTTGTGCACTCACATGTCTTCTCTCCTCGGCGCCGGAACGGAAACTGCTGAGCCGAGGAGAGATGACATCACATCCTCTGCCTCTGTGTACTACACAGAGGCAGAGGATGTTTCTCATTGGCTGGGAGCGATCGCGAGGGGGGGCCACGATCGGATGGCCTCCCCCTCATCTCTGATCGCTGCCAGACCAAAGCCGACTGCCGCTGGCACCGGGGGGGGTCCAATCGGACCCCCGCCCGCGGAAAGGCAATCAAGTACCAGGTACGTGATTTTGCCTGCCCGTGCCATTCTGCTCACGTATATAGGCGTGAGGTGGTCGGAAAGTGGTTAACAAGTTCTCTTGATTTTAAGGTGTCATTTTCTCTATAAATGAAGGGATTGTGTATTTTTGGGGAGGCAGTGGTTTGTAACACCTCTTTGCTTGAAGATGCTGCTGGTGAAGAAACACTTTGTGATGATCCAGAAGCGGCAGAAAGAGTGTTTGGAGGGAAAAACTACTGCACTTTCATTATGGCCCTCATAATTCCATGAAGTATTTTGTAATGTCTTTAGGGAACCTCTGGCATGCAAGGATGTGTTTTGTCATCCTTGTACAGTAGCATTTGGAAAATAAAACAATCTAAACTGGAGCCTTACCCCTGTAGTGCCCCTTAGTGGCAGAAATGCATATTTATCTTGTTTGAGATCTGCATTGAGAAGCACAGTGTTACTTGAATTGTATTCCAGGATTTGCTTGTCTTCAGCTGAGAGTAATTGCAATAATTTAAGGCTTCACATAAAGTTTTTGAAATATTTAATTAATCTCTTCATATTATATAGTTTGAATACCATTGCATAGGTATATTATTTATCATAGTAAAAGAACATATTCCACACAAAAACAACTTTGAAAAAAACACAGGAAAAAAACGTTTTTTTCCCAATGTTTACGTTTTTTTATGGGCCTTCCCATCTCTACTTCTAACTTCTGTTATTTATTTATTTTTTTTCCGTTCAGGTAGAACAGATTTCTCCAGTCATTCATATGAGATGGATAGAATTTCTGCTTATAGTCTGTATTACAGCTATCCTATTGTTACATGTTTAAAATATTAAAATAAGGATGTGTTAAGGGCTGCAAAATTAGCTTTTAAAAATAAAGTGGCAATAAACACACAATATTATTAGCTTAAATTTTTTATACTGAATATAATGATTTCATTGTATGTCATATCGTGTCATTGTGCAAAAAAGTCAAAACTATTTCTTGTCAAAAGAAGTTTATTGAGTATACAATGTTATAGAGATACATAAAGTAAGTTTACAAGGATCTATAAAGTAAGCTCATTGTTTTATAGTAGGGTTTATATAGGTAAATATCATGAAATTTCAAATATTAAACATTGGTTTCACGTAAACCTAAATTAAATATATATATCATTTCCTTAGTTACTTTTGTAGGTATTTAAATGATTTATACCTACTATACATATTGTTTACAAGTAGAGTGTATATAGGTCAAATAAATTCTGATAATGAGCTTTAATCGTAAGGTGGAGAAAAGGAAAGAGAAAGAAGAAAAAGGGTTGAAAGGTAGAGGTATGGTCCACAAGGTTGTCCCGCTCGTCAGTTTATTATTCTTTTTAGTTCTCTTTGAAGCCTTAGAATGGGTGTCTCTGTAAGTCATTTAATCTGTTACAATGGCAACAGGACAGAGTCATTGAAGTTTGACAGGAACTGTTGTTTTATCCAAGGATGCCATATTTTTTATAAATTTTGGAATTTGATTTTGATCGATGGCTACCATCTTAGCATGGGACATTGTATTATTCATTCTGTGAATTGTTTCTGCTAGTACCAATGTAGGAGATTTCCATGCCTTGGCCACTGTTTGTTTTGCAGCCGTTATTAGTTGGATCATAAGTTTGAATTGAGAGAGTGTTAACCATTCCGGTTTTAGATTAAGTAAAGTTAAATATGGATCTGGTTGTATTATTTTTTTAAATATTTTAGATGCAATCAAGAAGACTTCCTTCCAGAAGGTTTGGATTACTGGGCACGTCCACCATATGTGTAAATATGTGCCTATTTCTGGGCATCCTCGAAAACAAAGAGCTGAGGTATTAGGTGAATATTTTGCCACTCTAGCGGGTACAAGGTACCAGCGAGTTAGGACTTTATAATTTGTCTCCAGTGCTAAGATGTTGGGTGAAGATGACTTAGATGTGAGCCATATGTTAGACCAGTCCGTGTCTTCTAAAGTTCGTCCCAGGTCCTCCTCCCACCTCTGAACGTAAGAGGGTCTATTAAGATTTGCTACTCCATATAATTGATTATAAAGTGATGAAATTGTACCTTTAGCAAATGGATCTTTTGTACAGATTGATTCAAAAATGGATAATTGGGATAATGGTGTATCCCCCTTTAGGAATGGTGTATAGAAATTTTTGATTTGGAGATATCTAAATATCTCAGAGTTTGGTAGATCATATTTTTCTCTAAGCGATGGGAATGAAAGGAATGATTTAGATGCTATGAAGTCATTTAGTGTCTGAATGTCTGATGTTGTCCAAGCTTTAAAAGAATTTGGGTAGATCCATGCCGGATAAAAGGCCGGATTTCTGATAAAAGAAAGGAGAGGATTGTGTGGAGATTGTAACTGATATTTGGTTTTTAGTTTATCCCAGAGAGATAAGAAGTGTTTAGTTATGGGATTATGAATTTTAAAGCGGTCTTTAGGATCAAGCCATAATAAATTTGATATTAATAGAGGGTCATTTTCTGAAGCCTCTATAAATACCCATAATGGGATTTCCTGTTTTGCATGGTATTTAGACAGACTGGCCAAATGTGCTGCTCTGTAGTAGTTAGTAAAATTAGGGTATCCCAGGCCTCCTTTATTTTTGGGAAGATGTAGTTTGTGTATAGGTATACGTGGTTTAGAAGAGCCCCATATAAACGAAGTTGCTCTTTTTTGTACTATTCTCAAAAAATAGGAAGGAATTGGAATAGGGAGGACTCTGAATAGATAAAGCAATTTGGGGAGAATAGTCATTTTGATTGCATTAATCTTCCCTATCCAGGATAAAGGAAGTTGCGACCATTGTTTTATTAGATTTGTGATCTGTCTTAATACAGGAGGATAATTGGTTGAGAATAAGTCAGAATGAGATGCTGTTAAATGAATTCCAAGATATGGGATTGATTTTTCTGCCCATGTGAATGGGAGTGCAGCCCTAGCCGGGATCAATTCCATGTTTGTGAGTGAAATATTAAGCACTAGGCATTTCTTAGGATTAATCATAAGGCCAGATAGGGCTGCAAATCCATCAAGAGCTGGTATTAAGTTAGGACCAGAGACCTGTGGTGATGATAGAAAAAGTAATATATTGTCTGCAAATATACATAATTTGTGTGTAATACCTCCTACTTCAATGCCAGTTATAGTTTGGTTTGTTCTGATGTATTGGGCCATGGGTTCAAGTATAAGGGCAAATAATAAGGGAGATAATGGGCAACCCTGTCGGGTACCTCTTTCGATATTAAAGGCTTCAGATTTGTATCCAGCATATTTTATATAGGCTTTGGGTTTATTATATAATGCTTTGATCCATGTTAAAAAGTGGGGTCCAAAACCCCATTTTTGTAATGAATATTGCATATATTGCCAGGATACTGTGTCAAATGCCCTCTTAATATCGAGAGATAGAAAACATAAAGGGATTTTCCGTTTTTTAGCAATATGTGCCAATAACACTGCCCTGCGTATATTATCGCCTGCCTGTCTATTTGGCATGAAGCCTACTTGATCTCTATGTATTAATTTTCCTATAATGCTATTGAGGCGTTTTGCTATTATTTTTGCTAATAATTTAATATCGAGGTTTAACAGAGAGATAGGCCGATAATTCACACAGGAAGTATCATCAGAAAGGGGTTTTGGGATCATACAAACAATTGCCATTAGTGTTTCTTGCCGAAAAGAATGTCCATCTAGAAGTTTGTTAAAAGTTTCAGTGAGAATGGGAGAGAGTATTTCTGAGAATGTTTTATAGTATAAAGCCGAGTAGCCGTCTGGGCCTGGTCTTTTGTTAAGTTTTAAGTCTTTTATGGCTTTAGCAACTTCATCTATAGTTATAGGCTCATCCAAACTGCTTTTTTGATTCTGAGATAACTCAGGTAAGGTTATTTTTGAGAAGAAGGATTCAGCCTCTGTAGGATTAAATTCATTGTTTGTCTTGTATAAAGTTGCGAGATGTGAGTGAAATTTATGGACTATTTTAACTGGATTACAAGTGTAAACATTTTTTGATAATTTCAAACGTATTGGTTTGAAAGATTTGTTAGTTGAATTTAATGCCCGAGCCAAATATGTACCTGGTTTGTTTGTATTCATGTAGAAATTGTGTTTGGAGCGTTTGAGGGATTTATCAACTGATTCAGTGAGAAATAGATCATATTCCAATCTAGATTTTTCCAGATGAGATTTTGTACTCTGAGATGGATTATCTTGAAATGATATGTAGGCTGCATTAAAATTGAGTTCTAGTTTTTTTGCTAGATTTTTGCGTTCCCGTTTAAATAGTCCCATTTGTCTTTGTATTGTACCACACAAGACAGGCTTATGAGCTTCCCACAGTGTTATTGGGGAGATGTCTGTTGTATTATTAATTGATATGTATTCCTTTAAAGCTTGTTCAATGGCCATCTGATGTAGTGGGTGTTTGAGCATTATGTCCGGTAAGTACCACGTTGGGTCATGCGCTTTTGGTATAGCTGAGGCTATAGTAGTGTATACTGCATTATGGTCAGACCACGGAATCGGAATTATATCTGATGCAATAATTTCTGGTATCATTCCTATTGTTAGAAAAATATGATCTATTCTGGTGAAGGTTTGATGAGGGTGCGAGAAATAAGTGAATTTCTTTTTCATTGGGTTACTTTCTCTCCACGAATCTACCAGATTGTATTTGGAAAGAAGTTGAGAAAAAGGTAATCTAGAGGTTATTTTGGATGGTGTAAAAGGTGATTTATCTAGAAATGGGAGGAGGACCTGGTTCGAATCCCCACACATTATCACTGTTCCTATTTTATGTGTATTAATCACTTGTAATATATGTGAGAGGAATGGTGTAGGTCGTTTGTTAGGAGCATAGTAGGAAATCACCGTGATTGCTGTATCCATTATATAACCCATGAGTATCAGGTATCTACCTTCTGGGTCTTTAATTTCTGATGATAAGGTGAATGGTGTGGATCGGTGAAATGCAATTAGAGTTCCCCTTTGCTTGGTACAGGCAGAAGCCGTGTAAATTTGTTGATAAAAAGGAGAAATATATTTTGGAGTAGAATCTTTGGTGAAGTGTGTTTCTTGGAGGCATACTATGTGAGCCTTCTTGTTATGGAAAGTACGGAAGGCTTTGGTCCTTTTTTGAGGGACATTTATTCCCTGAACATTCAGGGAAAGTATATTCAGTGGTGCCATGGCAACAGATCAAATAGTTTTGACTTACTTTTTGTTATGCAGAGCTGACTGCGCAGATCAACCTGTGTGGACTGAAGAGATGAATAGATAGAAAAGAAACCAGTGAATTCTGGAGTAAAGAGTAAACAAAAAACATATGAGATTAGATGATACATTGTATAAATTATTTTTGGCAAGTAATCACAATTTACCCGTGAAAGAGAATAAATATCTCTCTCAGGGGAATAAGTGCCTTCGTCACACTCCCACATAATATGGTTGGGATAATGAGGAGGGCTAATGGGGGTACACGGATCTTCCGCTTACAGGAGAGAAGTGCTATGTCAAAAGACATCAAAATGATGTTTCATTAATTGGAGTGCAGAATAGGGATGAGCTTCGAGTTCGAGTCGAACTCATGTTCGACTCGAACATTGGCTGTTCGCAAGTTCACCGAACAGCGAACAATTTGGGGTGTTCGCGGCAAATTCGAATGCCGCGGAACACCCTTTAAAAGTCTATGGGAGAAATCAAAAGTGCTAATTTTAAAGGCTAATATGCAAGTTATTGTCATAAAAAGTGTTTGGGGACCTGGGTCCTGCCCCAGGGGACATGGATCAATGCAAAAAAAAGTTTTAAAAACGGCCGTTTTTTCAGGCGCAGTGATTTTAATAATGCTTAAAGTCAATCAATAAAAGTGTAATATCCCTTTAAATTTCATACCTGGGGGGTGTCTATAGTATGCCTGTAAAGGGGCGCATGTTTCCTGTGTTTAGAACAGTCTGACAGCAAAATGACATTTTGAAGGAAAAAACTCATTTAAAACTACTCGCGGCTATTGCATTGCCGACAATACACATAGAAGTTCATTGATAAAAACGGCATGGGAATTCCCCAAAGGGGAACCCCGAACCAAAATTAAAAAAAAAAAATTACGTGGGAGTCCCCCTAAATTCCATACCAGGCCCTTCAGGTCTGGTATGGATATTAAGGGGAACCCCGGCCAAAATTAAAAAAAAAAAATGACGTGGGGTTCCCCCTAAATTCCATACCAGACCCTTCAGGTCTGGTATGGATTTTAAGGGGAACCCCGCGCCAAAAAAAAAAAAAAAAAACGGCGTGGGGTCCCCCCAAAAATCCATACCAGACCCTTATCCGAGCACGCAACCTGGCAGGCCGCAGGAAAAGAGGGGGGGACGAGAGTGCGGCCCCCCCTCCCTCCTGAACCGTACCAGGCCACATGCCCTCAACATTGGGAGGGTGCTTTGGGGTAGCCCCCCAAAACACCTTGTCCCCATGTTGATGAGGACAAGGGCCTCATCCCCACAACCCTGGCCGGTGGTTGTGGGGGTCTGCGGGCGGAGGGCTTATCGGAATCTGGAAGCCCCCTTTAACAAGGTGACCCCCAGATCCCGGCCCCCCCCTGTGTGAAATGGTAAGGGGGTACATAAGTACCCCTACCATTTCACGAAAAAAGTGTCAAAAATGTTAAAAATGACAAGAGACAGTTTTTGACAATTCCTTTATTTAAATGCTTCTTCTTTCTTCTATCTTCCTTCATCTTCTGGTTCTTCTGGTTCTTCTGGCTCTTCTGGTTCTTCCTCCGGCGTTCTCGTCCAGCATCTCCTCCGCGGCGTCTTCTATCTTCTTCTCCTCGGGCCGCTCCGCACCCATGGCATGGGGGGGAGGCTACCGCTCTTCTCTTCTTCTTTTCTTCTCTTCTTCTCTTCTTCATTTTCTTCTCCGGGCCGCTCCGCAATCCATGCTGGCATGGAGGGAGGCTCCCGCTGTGTAACGGCGCTCCTCGTCTGACAGTTCTTAAATAACGGGGGGGGCGGGGCCACCCGGTGACCCCGCCCCCCTCTGACGCACGGTGACTTGACGGGACTTCTCTGTGACGTCACGGGGAATGCCACAGGGAAGTCCCGTCAAGTCACCGTGCGTCAGAGGGGGGCGGGGTCACCGGGTGGCCCCGCCCCCCCGTTATTTAAGAACTGTCAGACGAGGAGCGCCGTCACACAGCGGGAGCCTCCCTCCATGCCAGCATGGATTGCGGAGCGGCCCGGAGAAGAAAATGAAGAAGAGAAGAAGAGAAGAAAAGAAGAAGAGAAGAGCGGGAGCCTCCCCCCCATGCCATGGGTGCGGAGCGGCCCGAGGAGAAGAAGACAGAAGACGCCGCGGAGGAGATGCTGGACGAGAACGCCGGAGGAAGAACCAGAAGAGCCAGAAGAACCAGAAGATGAAGGAAGATAGAAGAAAGAAGAAGCATTTAAATAAAGGAATTGTCAAAAACTGTCTCTTGTCATTTTTAACATTTTTGACACTTTCTTCGTGAAATGGTAGGGGTACTTATGTACCCCCTTACCATTTCACACAGGGGGGGGCCGGGATCTGGGGGTCACCTTGTTAAAGGGGGCTTCCAGATTCCGATAAGCCCCCCGCCCGCAGACCCCCACAACCACCGGCCAGGGTTGTGGGGATGAGGCCCTTGTCCTCATCAACATGGGGACAAGGTGTTTTGGGGGGCTACCCCAAAGCACCCTCCCAATGTTGAGGGCATGTGGCCTGGTATGGTTCAGGAGGGAGAGGGGGCCGCACTCTCGTCCCCCCTCTTTTCCTGCGGCCTGCCAGGTTGCGTGCTCGGATAAGGGTCTGGTATGGATTTTTGGGGGGACCCCACGCCGTTTTTTTTTTTTTTTTTGGCGCGGGGTTCCCCTTAAAATCCATACCAGACCTGAAGGGTCTGGTATGGAATTTAGGGGGAACCCCACGTCATTTTTTTTTTTTAAATTTTGGCCGGGGTTCCCCTTAATATCCATACCAGACCTGAAGGGCCTGGTATGGAATTTAGGAGGACTCCCACGTCATTTTTTTTTTTTAATTTTGGTTCGGGGTTCCCCTTTGGGGAATTCCCATGCCGTTTTTATCAATGAACTTCTATGTGTATTGTCGGCAATGCAATAGCCGCGAGTAGTTTTAAATGAGTTTTTTCCTTCAAAATGTCATTTTGCTGTCAGACTGTTCTAAACACAGGAAACATGCGCCCCTTTACAGGCATACTATAGACACCCCCCAGCTACGAAATTTAAAGGGATATTACACTTTTATTGTTTGACTTTAAGCATTATTAAAATCACTGCTCCTGAAAAAACTTTTCTTTTTTTTGCATTGATCCATGTCCCCTGGGGCAGGACCCAGGTCCCCAAACACTTTTTATGACAATAACTTTCATATAAGCCTTTAAAATTAGCACTTTTGATTATTCATGTTCGTGTCCCATAGACTTTAACGGTGTTCGCATGTTCGAACGAACTTTTTTCCTGTTCGCATGTTCTGGTGCGAACCGAACAGGGGGGTGTTCGGCTCATCCCTAGTGCAGAATATAGTTTTTGTTGAAATTATTTATTCCAGGGTGGTTGTATATGGTTAGTCTTGCCCTAGGCTAAATAATTCAGTTAGAAAGGTACTGTTAATCACTTTGGTATTGATGAAGATAGTTTGAATTATTTTGGGATTTTAATCCTTTTAGAGTAAACAATTACATATTTTATTCATATGTAACTGTTTAGATATGTTAACTCATAAAATTGAGGTTGTATTGCTTCAGATTAGAATAAACAAAAACATAATTCTAGGAACTAGTTAGGTAATAATATATTTGTTTTAAGAAAAGAAAGAAAAAGCTTCCATTACTTCTGGATTATTGAACATATTTGTCCTAAAACGTAATAAATCTATTGTTGTTACCTGATAATATATAACTGAACAAGAATTTCCTTATTTCACTTATATATTCTAAGGCTATATGAATCAGAAGTAATAAGAAATATAACTGGAATGTAACATGATCCCACACAGTGTGTGACTATCAAAATGCAGTTACATTCAGTTATAAATATAGGTTTTTTATAGAGAACCATCTCTTAGTATAATAAATGAAGAGATATCAGGAATTAGGATGTCAGTCCATTGAATCTTCTTGGTCCATGGATGATGTGGCATAACGGCCTCTTTTGTGAGAATGATGATTCCCATTTTGTTCTGAAATTTTCTGGGTGCTGCCTGAAGGTGAAGATGATGCCATTCTTCTGCGTGTGGGAGTGTTGCTGCTTCTGGGTTCTGTCAGATTTAATTTTAAAAGGGTTTGTTGTAGTTCATCTGCTGATCTGCTTCTTTAAATTGTACCTTGGTAGTTAAATCTGACTGAAAAGGGGAAGCCCCATTGATACATAATGTTGTGGCGTTGCAGTTCCATTAGTTGGGGTTTCATGGATCGTCTTTTAGTAATAGTAAGTTGGGATAGGTCAGCAAAAATTTGATAATTGTGTCCTTGAAAATTAAGTTCCTTTTTTTCTCTTGCAGCAATTAGTATTTGTTCTTTCGTTCTGTAATAATGAAATTTTGTGATTATATCACGTGGGGGTCCATCTTTCTTTTTGGCTGTGAGGGCTCTGTGTACTCTGTCCAGTTCTAAACGTTCAATAGGGATATCTGGCTTTAGTTCTTGTAATAGAGCAGTAATAGTAGATTGCAGGTCTGTCACAGTTTCAGGTATTCCCCTTATGCGCAAGTTTGAACGTCTGGCTCTATTTTCATAATCTTCGAGCTTAGTTTGAAGTATTAAATTCTCTTTTTTTAATTGTTCCAATTCTGTTATATTTTCTTGGGTTGTAATTTCAATTTCATCCATTTTTATTTCTAAGGCTGCGGTGCGGTTTCCCAGCTCTCTTATTTCTCTGGTTAGGCTTTTTGTTATTTGGTCTGAGGTTTGTTTTAAAGCCTTATGAAGCATCTTTTCAAATTGTAATAATATTACTGGGGATACTGAGGAGGCTTGTGGAGAAGTTTGTGAGAGGATTTGTTCTGTATCTGACTCAAATGGAGAGTCTTGCTGTGACATTTTCTGTCTGTGAGAGCGCCCTGATGCTGTATCTTGTGAGGTGACTGGAGCTGCTTCAGCTGCAGTGAGTGCCTGTGAGCTCTTTGTGAGGTGATTTTTATTTCTGCCACGGTTTCCTCCCAGTACCATATTTCCTGCCCAAACTTTCACAGTTTGTTCCCTGGGGCAAAAAGGTTCAAATGGATACCTTTTGAGCCTGCAGGCTCCGCTTTGTCCTTCTCTTCTCTCCTCAGCGGTGTGGAGCTCTAACAATGCATGTCTGCTCCGCTAGGCTCCGCCTCCTGCCCCCAAGTCAAAACTATTTCAATCAGCGCAGACAAAAAGAAAAGAAAACTAAATGTAAAACCTTGTGTTGCCAGCTATAACACTATAAGGTGTTTCAACCTCACCTTTCACCATAAATTATAATCAACTCAAGTGAAGAACAACTCTACTGATAACTACTAATATTGCAATATATGAAAAATTAACTAATAAAATGTGCCTCTTTAACCACTTTAATACAGGGCACTTATACACCTTCCTGCCCAGACCAATTTTCAGCTTTCAGCGCTGTCACAGTTTGAATGACAATTGCGCGGTCATGCTACGCTGTACCCAAACTAAATTTTTATCATTTTGTTCCCACAAATAGAGCTTTCTTTTGGTGGTATTTGATCACCTCTGCGGTTTTTATTTTTGCGAAAGAGATAAAAAAAGACCGAAAATTTTGAAAAAAATAAAAGTTTTGCTTTTGTTTTTGTTTAAAAAATTTGTAAATAAGTAAGTTTTCTCTTTCACTGATGGGCACTGACAAGGCGGCACTGACAGGCACTGATAAGGTGGCAGCGATGAGGTGGCACCAATGAGCGGGCACTGACGGGCACTGACGATGGGCACTGATATGCGACACTGATGGGCGGCACTGATGGGTGGCACTGATATGCAGCACTGATGGGCATTGATAGGCGGCACTAATGGGCACTCATGGGTGGCACTGGGTGGCACTGGTGGGCACTGAAAGGCTGCACAGATGGGTTCTTATGGGTGGCACTGATGGACACTGATAGGCGGCAATGCTGGGCACTGATAGGCGGCACCAATGGGCACTAATATGTGGCACTGATGGGCACTGATACGTGGCACTGATGAGCACTGATACGTGGCACTGATGGGCACTGATGCGCGGCACTGATAGGCATCCCTGGTGGCACTGGCAGTGGTAGGCATTGGAGTGGGCACTGATTGGCAGCTGCCTGGGCATTGATTGGCAGCTGCCTTTGCACAGATCAGTATTTCCCTGGGGGTCTAGGGGGCAGACCTGGTGGTCCAGTGTGGCTGGTTTCCCTGGTGGTCCTGGGCAGCTTCCCTCGTGGTCCTGGGCGGCTTCCCTGGCGGTCCTGGGTAGGATCCGAGGGGGGCTGTGCTGATAAACAATCAGCACAGACCCCCCTGTCAGGAGAGCAGCCGATCGGCTCTCCTCTACTCGCGTCTGTCAGACGCGAGTGAGGAAAAGCCGATCACCGGCTCTTCCTATTTACATCGTGATCAGCCGTGATTGGACACAGCTGATCATGTGGTAAAGAGTCTCCATCAGACTGACACCCCGCAACAACGATCGCCACGATGCGGGCCCCCGGGGGCGCGCAGAGGCTCAATATCCTGCGGACGTCATATGACGTCCAGTCAGGATATTGAAACCACTTTGCCGCCATCATTCTGCTATATGGCGGGCGACAAGTGGTTAAAATACATTATGCATAAGTCCATATATATGTTGTGAACAGGTTCAAAAATTTTATAAAACAGTCCTGTGCCAAACAGTTTATCCTGTTTTTCCTGTAAGTGTTTTAATTAGTAGGGGATCAAATAAAGTATTTTAAATGGAGAGGACTATGTTGTTGTCATTTTGTCCCATTTAACATATGATGGATGCCTGACAAGTTGAAGCAGAAGGGTAAAGTGTTGCCGTCCAGAGTCTGAGGGAACCAGTTGGAGGTCGACTACCTGGGAGAGTAATAACAAGTGGAGGACACAGATGAGCTTATTTGAATTGTGTTAGAGGTATGCAGGTTTTTGCCCTGGTAGTGGATGAGCACTGTTCACAAGAAGATTTGGGAGGAATAATCACACACAGAGCACTGTTTGGTGCAGGACTGTTTTACAATGTATATATGGATATGTATATATGGACTTTTATTCATATATTTTTCATATATTGCAATATTGGTAGTTATCAATAGTGTTGCGCTTCACTTGAGTTGATTATAATGTCATTGCATTTTTTCAAATACCAGCTGCCTGGTTGACTTTCCTGTCCTGCAAAAATTTTTACTGAGTTTTTGAGTAAGAAAGTATTGAAAAGAGTGGGTCAGAATAACAGCAAGTTGCATTTTTACATGGAAATTGTCAATGATTGACAGAACTTGTGAAAGTTATAACAAACTTATAACATTATGGAATGTTGTTGTGAAAATCTAAGGCCCCTTGGTACAAAATAATTATTAATATATACCTTTTAGACCCATTCTTGTAACAGTCAATTGATTAGCTAGCTTTGTGCTGCAAGTCATCTTTGAAGAACTATGGAGGGTTGACTTATTCCTGCTGAAAAATAAACGTATTGTGAATAAAGGATCATGGCCACAGCAAGAGTTGTCAAATTTATTGGAACACATGAAAGCATGAAAACACAGAAAGTAACATAAAAATTGCATGACCAGAGGATCTGTTGATTAACCTTGTCCCTTTTAAAGTGGTAGTAAACTGCATCAAATTTTTTTTCAAAGGTAAAGGGTGCGTCACATACTAGCACATTATGAAATACTTACCTTACAACAAAGCCCTCCAGCGGTGCACTGTCACAGCTGAGAGGGCTTCCATCTTCACCATGGTCTTCCTTCCGGGTTCGCATGCTCCAGCCATCTAACTGGCCATGCTGTGATGACGTCACTCCTGCATGTATGCCGCCTCTTCAGAGCGCATGTGCCAGTGACATCACCGGCTGCATGCAGTGTGAATATCTCCTAAATAATGCAGGTTTAGGAGATATTTACGGTACCTACAGATAAGCCTATAATAAGGTTTACCTGTAGGTACAAGTGCAAAAAAGAGTTTACTTCCATTTTAAATCATCTCCTGCTTTCCCCTTATATAATGCTGCTTGAGTGAATTTTAACCAGCCAGTGCAGTCATTTTATTGCAAAATTCAATGTACAATCTGTGACAAACATCTCCTGTCATTTGTGGATGGAGTGTATCTGCCACATAGGATTTTGTAGTTCATAAGGTACTGAAAATGGTGGCAGTGAGAGGTTTGGAGCAGGACAATGAATGACAACATTAGCATCAAAACAACAATGTTCAAACAGACAGCCAACTATACTGTAGGACTCAACAAAACCCTAAGGAGCGTTCTTACCATCATGTGAGCTAAGTCAGAGAAGTCTCCTCCTCGGCACACTACTGTGCACTTATATTTATTCAGTAGATATTTGCCTGCTTCCAGGCTTTACTTTACCATTTTTATTTGCCTTTGTTGCTAATAAGTCTAGTATCAGATTTTTAACCCCTTTACTCCTAAGGGTAAAATAAATGTTAACGCCTAAGCACAATTTTGGAATTTTGACATGTGTTAGTAAAACTGTACTTATCATCACAAATACTTTGTGCATTCAGGTGGAATATACTACTTTTTTTTCAGGACAAATTGGGCTTTCCTTCAGTTGTAAATGGTTATGAATATCTCCTGATTTTTTTTTTTTAATTATCATAGAAAAACTGGCCCAAAATAGTAAAAAATATATGTTTTTTAAAATGTAGCTGTATATTTATTTATTTCTTGTTCCATACTCTACCACCAAAGAACAATCCAAATTAAATTCTCCTAATCTTGACGATCACAGCCATAACATATATGTGTATGTTAGTTGTTGTAGGTACCCGTAATACAGCCCAAAAACAATAATGCACATTTTGCTTTTTTTTTTTTTTTTTTTATTCTACCTAAAACACACTGACACTGATACTAAATGACACTGATACTAATTCAAAAAATGCTTTTTTTCTTAAATCCTGCCCAAAATATACTGACCATGACCTTTGACCCTGACCTTTACCTTTGACTTGACTTTTACCCAAACACTAAGCCTGGCACTGACCTAGATCAAAACTTGATCTTGCAATTTTTTATTAATTTTTTATTATTATTATTATTATTACTATACTTAATTATTTTTTACACACAGTTGTTTTTTTCTTTCTCTCTGCAAGGAGAGAGAGCAATACACAGGGACAGGCTTCACAGTTACTGATCACTATGATAGCCAATCAGAGGCTATCACAATGATCAGGTGACCCAGAACTGGATTTCCGGGTACCGATTCAGCTCAAGACAGATACGCAGATATGCGGCCCCACTGAAAAAAGCCTAGGCCAGTGGGGCCGCATTTATGCATACTGTCGGCGTGAAGGGGTTAATAAAAGACAGAAAAGACAGTTTTTTAATAACACATTCATGTTTCAGAATAGTGGGGATTGTTTCTTCTCCAAGCAGTAGTTTTCCACTGTGCTGCTCAAACAGTAAGACACTGGATAAGGCACCTTTTGTTATTGCTTTTAGAAGAACCAGCAGAGTCAAGTCTGATCTTTTTAATGTAGGGTGGTATGAACTGCTTGCATTGTTTTCAGTTTCTTTTACTGCTGCACTCTCTTGCTGTGAGGGGGATGTATAGATCAATAGGAATATCTTGTAAAGTCAGTAAGGATATCATTTTTACATCAAGAAACACTGGTAAATGTTAAATCAAATTTATTGTATTTATAGGTCCCCTGGCTCACATTTCTGCATGTATTTTTTACTAAAGCTATCATAACTGCAGTCCCTTTTCTGCAAATATGTAAACAAAGAGGAGCAATTTCAACAGTTCATCCATGAAGACAGGAAGTGGTTGCAGACTCTGCAGAAGATCAGCTAAACTAAGATGCAACAAAGCAAGAAAAAGGTGAAAATATGTGTTTTATGAAATTACATTACTTTACATTAAACTAAGATTATTTTTGATGCACAGTGCTTTAACAAACCAAATGTAATTTAGGTAGTGCTTACTTCTACTTTATATTTACAAGTACAATACAGATGTGTTTGCTACTTAATCTACCATAGTATTTAGAATTTTGGGCCAGCTATTCTTATGACACCTGTAGTCTCATACTGGGTCCTTTGAAGTGGATCCTATATCCAAAATCAGCTTAAACTCTATCTCCCACTGTTCTTCGGGGGTGTGCCTGACTTCCGTTAAGCAACCTTTTTCCAGAGCTCCAGACCGCATTGAGATCCTACAGTATCCTGACCAGCTTGCTTATTTAACCTACAACCATTCAGATCGCCTAGAGGACACACAAGGCATTCAGCCATGGTGAAGATAGGACCGAATCTCCAGCCTATACCTGCTGCTCCCCTACTGCTGATACCCAACCTTCGGCCGAGGGGGAATCAGACTCACTGGATGCTACAGATCCGTTGGGTATTCCAATAGCCTCTTCTTCTGCAGAGCCAATGTCAGGAACCTTGGGGGGCACATGTAGGAGAGCAGACCCTAGCAAAATCATGGTGGCCATCAAGATCTGCCAGGCCTCGCTTTCCACAAATAAAAACTCTCCTAGTAGACTCTGAGTAGCTTAGTAGAAGATGATTTAAACCCCCTCATGGTGACCTTTAGAGAGGTGGCGGCGGACCACAAGTCCCAGGAAGCCAAGCTGGGTGATATTGAGGACCGACTCCGCTGAAGCAACCTCCAGTTCCTAGGCTTTCCAGAGGGCTCCGAGGGCAAACGTCCTGAAGAATTCTTACTTACATTGCTGAAGCAAACCTTTGGGGAAGAGAGCTTCTCCCACTTGTTCGCAATCGAAAGGGCTCACCGGGTCCCGCTAAGCACCCCTCCACCATGGAAATACAAAAGACCATTAGTGGCTTGTTTTCTATATATCAGAGATAAAGAAATAATTCCGCAACGTGCTCAAATATGCCTGAATTGCTTTATAACAATAATCATATCACCATCTTTCCTGATTTCCCTGCCGCAACACAGAAACAATGTGTAGCATTCCAGAACGTGAAACAACGCCTGTGAGACTGCAGCCTGCCATTTAGTATGCTGTATCCTGCAAGGTTTTGCGTGGTGCATAAGGGCAAAGTACAATTCTTCACCTCCTCTAAAGAAGCCAACAGATGACTGGAATCTCTGGGATGCACCTAATCTCCATTATGCCTACTTTCTAATGTTATCATCTAGGAGCAGAGAGCTGAGGTCTCTATTTACCAATGATTGTTATACTACAATCCATATTGATGGTTGCACTCTGTTGCGGTTCAACGTTTGTTCTGCTGCTCATCATATCTACACCCTTTTCCTCATCTTCGGCTGGACGAGGAAGAATTCCTCCACTAGGGTGATATTGTTGTACTGAAGTTTGGGGAAGAAGCCTGTAGTATGTTTGGGACTGCAGGCAGGGTGGGGGTTGGGGACACGATCCTACGTTTTGGGTCATTTTGTACTTGGTTACTCATTTTTGTTGTTTTAGTTGTGTTTTTTATTCTAGCCCACACTAATGATGCCTTTCACTCTTTAAAGAATGTAAAGAATGTATATGGTTTTCACTGACATCTCCATGTATTGCAGATTTGGATGTTGCCCTCTGTGTTCTCCAGGATTCATTCGCCACTACACCCTAATGGTCAATGCTGTTGTAGTTCTTCAGTCTTATGGCACCAAACTTGCAAACCCTTAATTTACTCTCCTGGAATGTGAGAGGCCTTAATTCTAAGATCAAGCATGCACTAGTTTTCAATTATATACAAAAACGAATATTCTCTTTCAGGAAACCCACCTGGTTGAAACCAAAATCCTATTCCTTAAACAGGCATTTATAGGCCATGCCTTTTACTCCATGTGTTATAATTATGCTAGAGGTGTTCTAGTAGCCAAGTCCCTATCGTGTACCCTTAAAACTATTGTAACAGACTCATTTGATGTTTGTTGTGATGGTTCTTATAATTAATAATTTGCCCCATACTTTTGTAGCAGTTTATGTTCCACCACCATATACCATAGCTGTGTAGGATGGATTGATGGTGAAGGTGCTCCAGGTGGCAGTGGGTGTCCAATTATTTTAGCAGGGGACTTGTATACAGTGCTTTCTTCTGATATAGAAAGATTCCATGCCACATCCAATTGCAGTTCCCCACTAGAGGCTTGAATGACACAATATAGTCGAGGCTTGGAGATGGAAAAACCCAGATACCCATGTTTATTCTTGTTTTGCTTCTGCATATAATACCCTCTCTCTTTTTGATATGTGTTTTCTGTCTAAAGATGTCTTGCCCAGGGTGGTGGAGGTTCAATATCTCTTAAGGGCGATTTTGGACCACTCCCTTCTACTATTGACTCTGGCCATGGGCCAATCATGTGGATATAAATTGTGGAGCATGAGCGCATAGTGGTTAAATGAGGAGTGCATTGAAAGATCCTCTGCTACCTCTATTGGTAATTTCTGGTCAGAAAACAAAAATTAAGTCTCACTGAGTACTACTTGGGATGCTTTTAAAGCTACCCTAAGAGGTTCTATTTCAGGGGTCATTAGGAGATCCGATAGGGAATGTAAGGTCCGCAACTGTGAAGAGGCCGCTACAGAAGCTGAAGTGGAATACATTAGAAACTCATCCTTTTCTAATATTAGGGTTTGAAGAGGTTATGAACGCCAACTTGATTTAGTATTAGTTGAAAAGACACAAAATAAATTACTTTACTAATCCCAGCGTGGCTTTGAATTTGCAGATAAAAATAGCAAACTGTTAGCATACCTAGCCCATTCTCAACCTGCCCCTGCCTCTATTCCTCAAATGTATAATGAACACCAAACCCTCTGTACTTCCCTGGATGACATAGCAAATGCATTTATACAGTTCTATCCTACCCTATATTCACTCACTCGTGTGAGGTAGAGAGCAGAGGAGGTCCAGCAATACCTAGAGCACATCCCTCTTTCTGTATTGTCCCAAGAGGCAGCAGCAGAATTAAATACTCTGACCCTGTGGCTCTTTTACATGTAAATGATATAATTACCGACACTTTTGAAATAGGTTGGGGAATGCGGCAGAGGTGCTCGTTGTCACCCCTGTTGTTTGCCCTTGCTAAAGAACCGTTGGCAGCTATGTTAAGGGCAGATCGGGCTGTTAGGGGATGTTGGAGAAATACTGTGGGAAAAAAAAAAACTCTTTATTTGCTGACGATTTGCTACTATATTTATCAGATGTGGATGGATCTTTAATCAATGCATTGAATATAATTTTAAGATTTGTGGTTTACTCCAGGTTCAAAGTTAATTGGAGTAAGTCAATTGTTTTCCCTTTTGATCCCCTGTTCACTCCTAGGATGCCCCCGGATGTCCCATTACAGATGGTCTCCAAATTCAAGTATTTGGGGGTTGAGATTCAGCTGCCACTAAGTACATAAATTCCTAATAATCTCTCCCCTTTAATAGCCCAACTGAGGAATAATCTGCAGACTTGGTCCAAGCTGGCTCTTAATCTCCTAGGCCGAATCAACATATTTAAAATTATATACCTTCCCAGATTTCTCTATATATTCTGGCATGTCCCAATTTATATCCCCAAAAAAATGTTCACAGAAATAAATATGATACTCTCCTCGTTTCTTTGGGGATCTAGGCCAACTAGCATCTCCCTCGATACGTTATATTTGCCCATTCAGGCAGGTGAACTGGCTCTACCAAATCTCCAATGTTACTACTTAACATCCCAATGAACCCATATATACTGGTGGTTCTTCCCAAATCTAGATGTTGCCTCTGCAGCTACTCAAGCTGCCCTGGTTCATTCTTATGAAGCGTTGATTAATGTTCTATACAGAAATGGCCCATACCCCTTGGATGGGACGGGTATTCTTAAACGTGCTCATAACATTTTTCATGTCTGTAATAACATATTTTTATATGATTTGGTTGTACCCCTGTGTTGGGAGATTCTGGGAGGCAATACTCAGGTTTCTGGGGGACAGGTTGGCCTTCAAAATATCTGCTTTCCAGCTAGATGTCTTTTAGGAGACTTTGGAGAGGAGGACCTTACCAGTTCTAAAAAGAACCTACTGAGAATAGTATTTTTTTATGCCAAAAAAGCCTTAGCACTCAAATGGAAAGACCCTACCCCCTCATCTATCCAATTTAAGGTGGACTTGATTAACAAAGCATTACCACTGTTTAAAAGAACGTATGCCTTTAGGGGATGCTCCAAAAAAATTTGAGAAAATTTGGGCAAAATGGCTCACTTCGGTCTCTGGTGACATTGATGTTTGAGACAAATATAGGGAATGGTATATCCTAAAATGGAGATGGGTGATGTACGTTTAATTGTAAAAGAGATTGGTACAGTTTATACCTATTTGATCTTGGTGTGGATGCAAATGTTATTTGCATGCAGTTTATACTATATCAATTAGTTTTGTTGTTAGTTATGTATGCTCTTAAATTGACCAGATGAACACACCATAGAATTTTTCAGGCTTACCTTTATTCACTTTTAACCACTTCAGCCCCGAGCCTCTTTCTGAGATTTGGTGTTTACAAGGTAAAAACATTTTTTTTGCTAGAAAGTTACTTAGAACCCCCAAAAATTATATATATATTTTTCCTAACACCCTAGAGAATAAAATGGCGGCCATTGCAATACTTTTGGTCACACCATATTTGCGCAGCGGTCTTACAAGCGCACTTTTTTTGGAGAATTTTTTTGAATAAAAAAATAAGACAACAGTAAAGTTAGCCCCATATTTTTTATATTGTGAAAGATAATGTTCTGCCGAGTAAATTGATACCCAACATGTCACGCTTCAAAATTGCGCCCGCTTGTGTAATGGCGACAAACTTTTCCCCTTAAAAATCTCTATAGGCGATGTTTAAAGAATTCTACAGGTTGCATGTTTTGAGTTACAGAGGAGGTCTAGGGCTAGAATTATTGCTCTTGCTCGAAAGATCGTGGCGATACCTCACATGTGTGGTTTGAACATGATTTTCATATGCGGGCACTGCTCACATATGCGTTCGCTTCTGCACGCGAGCTCGGCGAGATGGGGCATGTATACATTTTTTTTTAAATTTTATCTTATTTATTTTAACTTTTTTTTTTTTTTAAAAATGGTGTCACTTTTATTCCTATTACAAGGAATATAAAACAAAAAAGCATGACAGGATCTCTTAATAATGAGACCTGGGGTTAAAAAGACCTCAGGTCTCATATTTACACTAAAATGCAATAAAAAAAATAAATTAAATGTCATTTGAAAAAAAAATGTCTCTTTAAGAGCTATGGGCGAAAGTAATGTTTTGACATCACTTCTGCCCTGCAATGGTATGGAGACCGGTGGGGGACACCTTCCCCTCACTCATCTCCATACCGCAGAGGAGAGCGGACCCACTGCTGGTGGCTCCGGTAAGCGGCGGAGGGCACCGGAGCGCAGCGGGAGGGGGGCCCTCTCCCGCCGCCGATAAAAGTGATCTTGCGGTGAATCCACCACAGAGACCACTTTTATCTGAAAGCAGACCGCTCGCTGAAGAAGATGATACCGGGGTTATGGCACTTAGCTGCTGCCATAACAATGATAACCCTCTTCAAAGTACCGACGTATAACGACCGTCCGTAAGTGGTTAAAGATATTGACAAGGTATACTTTAATGTTTTGTTAATATGTAAACGAATGTCCTTTTACCTGTATCCTCTTACGTACTTTATGCATTGTGGATACTTCCATTACTGTTTTGTGAAATATCAATAAAATTTACCCTAAAAAAAAAAAAAAACTCTATCTCCCCCTAAGAATCAGGTCATACAAGATGGCACATGTCCAGCTAAAGTACTTTCTGATCGGTCAATAATACCTACCAGTGCAAATATGAATCAATCAGATGCTAAGTTTCATTCAGCCTAAATTAAATAGTCTTGCATAGGCACATATTTCAGCATACTGTAACACTATATTGATACTGTATATATCTATATGTGTGTGAACTAAATACAGTCTTATTTCTTTTTTTAAAATCCAGTAAATTTTATTGAAGTATTTTTCTTCCATCAATACATTTCACATTCATATTATCCAGATACAGCACAAATACACATTACATTTAATTAAAAAAAAAAGGGGGCTTATTGACACCCCAATTTCCCTCTCATTTTCCCCTCCCCCCGTCCACCCTGAATTCAACCTCCCCCACCTCTCTTTCTAAGGGAATCCAATCCCTCTACTTCCCATCTCAATCCACCCGGGTAACGTTCCTCCTAAACTTTTAAGGCATCTCACATTTCCGGACCCAAGACCTCTAACCAGCCTTTCCAGATAGCCTCAAATTTCCCTTGACAGCTTCTATGCAAAAAGATACAGTTCTCTTTTAATATGGTTTATTTTATTTGCATTCTCCATTCCTCCACAGTCGGTGGGTATATGGAGATCCATTCCTGCGCAGTTTCCGTGCCTGGAACAAACTTCTTACTATTGAGACATAGATATTTTCAGAAAAACTGGATTCCTCCATTATGTTTAGCAGACACATTCCAGGATCCAGTGATAGTTTAATTTGAAGCACATTATTAATAGTCTTAATTATGCCCTGCCAATATCGGTGGAGTTTGGGACATCTCCATAACATGTGTATTAAATTTGCCGGGGCACCTCTACAATGAGGGCATAAGGGGGATTCTCTAAATTTCCACTTAAACAATTTCTCGGGGTATATTACGATCTGTGTAGGATAAACAATTGCGTTAATTTTTGGGTAGCGGATGACGATACCTTTGGGGTCGCAGACAGAGCCATTAACCACTGATCATCTGACAATGGTCCCAGGTCTTGTTCCCACTGAGCCCTAGAAGGAATATCTATAGATTCTTTAAACTTTTTATGCAGTGTCTCATAGAGTCATGAAATAAGACCCTGCTTTTGACCTCTATCTTTCAACAATTACATTATTTTAGAGTTGTTTAGTTTAAATTCAAAAGTACGAGCCTGAGCCTGTAAGGCATGTCTAAACTGCAGATATTGGAAAAACCTCTGTCTTGGAATCCCAAATTCATCAGATATTTGAGAAAAGGATTTTAGGCTATCATTCCAAAACAATTGCTCCACATATCTCAACCCCTGTGTTTGCCATAGCTCAAACTCTTCTAACTTTCGCAGCTCCTGACAGTTTGTATTGTTCCAAATTGGGGTATAAGAAGTATAACCCGTAATATTAGTAATATTTATTAATTCATTTCATGCCAGACCTTAGTAAAAAGTTTACCTGTCATGAACTTTTTATCCATTTCTAGGGTTTTTGTCTCTAGTAGGGAGATCAATGTATATCCCCTACATAGCAGCAATAATAATCCCTGTATAGGATCAGAATCCACAGCCTCTGTCCAACCACAAAATTGCTGTATTTGTGAGGCTAAAAAGTAATTTTTAGGTTGTGGAATAGCAAGTCCCCCTTCATCTTTGGCTAACATTAAACTTGTTAATTTTATGCGTGGCTGTTTTTTCCTCCATATAAACTCACAGAAAAGAAATTCTACCTTCCTAAACCAGAGCGTTGTTATCCAAATAGGACAGTTATGAAAAATATACAGTGGCTGTGGAGCCCAAATCATTTTTATAAGACTGACTCTGCCAATCACTGTTAATGGAAGTTTACACCAACTCCGACACTTGTCCCTGAACCTGAGCAGTAATGGTTTGAGATTCAAATCAACATTTCATGTTACCTCGATCCCACTTTATGTTTTATTTGTATTTGTATGGCGCCATATGGTAAAGAGATATTCCCATCATGTAACGGCATATTGATTTCTCCCAATTAATACGAAACCCTGCGAACTGTCAAAATGCAAAGACAAGCGTCATAAGTTCCTCTAGAGATTCCAGGGATTCTGCGGTAGCACCCAAAAAAATAATTTAAATAATCTCCACAGGGAGTCCATCCATCCCTGCGGCTTTATTATTTTGAATTTGCCTCACTGCCTCTTCCAACTCTACCAGAGTTATAGGGATATTCAAGGATTCACTTTCTATTGGTGTCAGTTTAGGTATGACTAGATCATCCAGAAATTGATTTATTTTATTTGATATTTCAGATTCACAAAGCCGTGTATAAAAATCCATAAATTTGCTCTGGATACTCTCTGTGTCATATACCATTACACCTTTTATATCTTTAATGGCAGCTATACCAGACAGGCCTTCTTGATTCAGTGCTATCATAGCCAGCATATGTCCCACCTGCTCCTCCATTTCATAATGCTTTTGACTCTGTAGGAATCTGCTATTTTCTGCCTTGACTATATATAAATTTCTTTATAGCTTCTGAGCTTCCTGCCAGGCTAAACATTTTTCTTCTGTGGGATCTAAAATAACTTCTGTTCTATTTGCTTGACTCTTTGCATTATTTCTTCCTCTTGTTGCCTTGTTGACTTTTTAATTCTAGTGATTTCTTTAATTATCACGCCTCGTAGATAGGCTTTCATGGCATCCCAAACTATTACCATAGCGGTTGAGCACTAATTGTCTCTAAAAAATCCTAGCAGCAATAATTCTATTTGACTCCTCTCTGGAATCAGGGTCAGCCACTGGGGGTTGACTTTCCACAATGGAAGAACAAGTTGTTCCCTCAATTCCAGAGGAAGAGTCAACGGAGAATGGTCGGAGAATCCCCTTGATTCATACTGAACTGATTTTAGCCACGGGAGAAAACTCCCGTTTCTCAAGGCCAGGTCAATTCTTGATAATGACCGTAAGTACTAGAGCAACATGAATATTCTCTACTATCAGGGTACCTGGATCTCCACACATCCGTTAAACCCATCTCCTGTATCTGGCTGGCCAACCTTGTTGCATTTATTTTCCCTTTAATCTTTTTATTACTCTGTCTTATCTCTGGAGTATCCTATTATTCCATTGTATGGGTTACATTCACATGTAATTTCTGGTAATATTATCTTTCTCTGTGTTCCTGGACTACCACCACCAACTGGCTGATCAGTTTACCCTAAGGCAAGCCCTAGATGATTTGATTTTTTTCCTGCAACCGCAGGTTTGCAGGAAAGAGAATCACTTGATTTCCCCATCAACACAGTCATTGTTGATGCGGGAATCCCTCCAGCAGTGGGCTCCTATGGACGGCTTATGTTTCCTGTATGTCAACACACAGTTGTTATACTGGAAACTAAATGGAAGGCTATATATAGATACCTCATCCAAATAGGAATTTGAGAAAAAAGAGAACAATTTATGAACTTTAACGGTATCAGAAGGAGACGCAGTAACCAAAATTGTATCAAAAAAGGTTTATTATAAAAGTTAAAAATAACAAATATAAAATATTCAGAGTCGAAGCTCATGTATTAATGTGAATTATTGGCCAAACTGTGTTAGCCTGCACTGTTCTGTCAAGAGGTTGACGCGTTTCGCAATCTGCTTCCTAAGGACCATTTTATCTTGACAAACAACAGTGGGCATGTCTCCAAAGTTGGGTGAGAAAGTGGCATGCCATGCATGATGCAGATGCAGCTTTGTATTTAATGTGATAACAGATAAGAAAAAAGTGTTGACCCCTTTCAAAATTATCTGAAAACAGGGGTCTCACTACAAATCACTCAGAAAGAGGAAAAAGGAGAGAAAAATCCAAACAAGATATAGAAGCAACCGCAAATCCATTGATAGAGGATATCTCCATAGTGAATAGATCGAACAGTTCACAGAGTATCTGCAGACTATTTGCCCGTACAAATGGATTATAGTGTCCGATATCTCTAGTATCAAAATATATAAGAAGATCGACTTAATCTGATCTGCTGTTTTCTCACTACAGATAGCCTCACCCCACTTCAAGCAGGCCTCTCCAAGACTGTAATCTCCTGCATAGCATCAGCCACCATAGTCGCAGATTTATGTTATAAATCATAATGTTCTGCCTTTCTGCCTGGAGCACTTTCATACTATTATTACTACATTATTTTTAGATAATGCTCAGTAGGGAGTATTTTATTCAGTTTTTCCAGGAAAAAATATTATGAAGGCTCAGAGTAGCAACGTTTGGGATTTTTTATTAATCCAAATGTCATCAAATGAGAAATTTGCCAAAGGGAGCAAAGTTTAAAACAGAACTTTCAATGCATAGATCAAATTCATACATACATACATATATCAAATTCATACATTTTTCCTACCAAAATATTTGTATTTCTTTCCATCCGGTCCTGAGATTTACACAGTTCTGCTATACTTTACATCCTTGTCTGGTAGGCAATAGACCTTATTTTACTTTAATGGCCAGATCTGAGACCCTGTAAGAGCTGTCTCAGACAGAGCTACTGCTGGCACTTATCCTTTGAAACAGCACATAGTTACTTGGATTTTGAGCTCAGGTCTATTCTCATAATGTCCCAGGACAGATGAACTCCCCAGTTTCCTTCAGGCATCTCTATGCTTCAAGGCAATGTCTCAGTTCCTAGCTTCCACCATATGGTCTTCAGTGAAGGAGGACAGCTGCACACCTTCCAGATTCCACCTGCCACTCTTCAGTGAGTCCTCCAGACCAGATCTATAGGTTAGACTGCTTGGTTAGCTTCAAAGATGATTAGGAATAGGCCTCCCAGTTCTGCCACAGTTGGGACCTCAATGAACACCAGCAAGCTCCAGAAAAACTGCTTTAGAGGGGCAGAACCCTTGAGGCTGGGAACTCCTCCAGCAGGACAAGCTCCAGGGCTGCTCCAAACCCCCAGACAATTGAGATTTATGTTTCCTTCAGACACCTACTAGCCACATCTCCCCAGGGATAGGCTGCAGCCCAATAAATATTAAGGCTTCCGATTTAACTCTTCCAGACCACTATTTTCTAGAAACCTCTAGAAGGCAGGGGGGAGCAATCAAACCTGCAGCCTGTGAGATCCAGATCAGCCCAAAGAAATCAACAGCTGCCTCAAATATTACAGAGGAGCCAAAAAGGACTGCATTTAGCTAACATCCTAGCAACCTATCTAGGAGGATTCTACACCTCTAAAAATAAATCAAAGTATGTGTTAAAAAATAAAGAGCTTGATTATCTTGTGTATTTCATAGCAGTTTGTAGATGTTCACTGATCTCAAATGGTTGCTGATTTGTTGCTATGATTTTTTCAGCTTCATTTATTTCAATTTTACTTAATAAATAAACTGGGTTGTAATTTACATTTATAAAGGACATTTACAATTACATAACATAAAAGGTATAAAACTATTTGTAACTTTTTTCTCCTTTGTTAAAATGTTGTAGGACATTACACAAGAACACCTGTATCTCGATATCTTGTATTCCACACACATCCTTGTTATTGAAAGCACATGTCAAAGTTCTGCTTTATGTTTTCATATTTGCTCCCCGCTGCAGCACTTTGCCCTCAGGATTTTGCTGTTTGGAAGCTAAAATCTTCTCCAGGGAACTCACATGTTATGTGCTTCTCAAGTGTTTCCAGAGACGTTTTCTGATTTTAACACCGTAAAGTGCCTTTTTCTGTCATGCACTTTGGGAATGATGCATGATGGCAGGATATACAAGAGTGAGATGCAGTGGGAGAATCTTTTCTAAATGTATTTTTTTCTCTTTACAAATTCGACTCAACAGTGAATGCACTTAGTGAACAAATGCCATCTATTGTACATCGTTAACCTGTACAGTGATGGCTGAAAGTTGCTCAGATTTGTTTGAGACAAAAAACGAATTGGAAAAGAAATGCTTTATTAGCTGATGCCTAATACATTATACATTTTTAGGGGTTCTGTTCCTAAAGCTTCACCAGCACAGAAAGTCATTGTTCACTTCAAATGCCCAAACAGCAAAATATATGTAAAAAAAAAAGAAATGTTCTCTTAATTTGACTAAATGATTAAATAAGTAGAATTGCTAGTAAATGATCAGTTGGGTTTACCTACTAAGTTTGCTTGATGTCTGGCATTTCACAAACTATGCTGCTGAAATTTTACCAGCATCACCAGAAGCTCAAGGGCTTTCAACCCTTGAGCATCCTTATTGGGGTTTGGCCCATCTACAGAAGGTCAGATGATCTTTAGCAAAGGGAAGGCTCTACTTTCTCATGAGAACAGATTTGGCCATGTGGCTTCTTCTGTATTCCTCTTTAGGGGGCCTCCCTGGTGCTTTTGGATCCCTAAGTAATGGTAAAGATGTACCTCTAGAATAACAATGTAGAGGCAATGTCAACATCTTGTCCTCCCAGTGTGCCAGTAACATTTTGAGGTTGAAGACAGCATTAATTTGCAAACAATGATGAGGACTTTGTCACACCGGTGCATCCACAGCTGGCCACGATTTACTAGCACCAAAGTCACCCATATGCATTTGATACTTTCCCTGATGAAAGTCACTCACTTGCTGTCTGCAACTTAGACCCTAGGGGCTTACAGTTTAAGCCTCATACACACTGCTAGTTTTGTTGACAGCTCAGATCGGAGCCTCTATACTAACTATTCAATGTTAGTACAGTGATCTCCCCTGCTGTGCTATTGTGTTCTGACAGAAGGATAGTCCCCCACCAGAGAGCGATGATCGGGAGCCAGTCGGTAGACCTTTTTCAATCATGACCCTTTGGCAGAAGCCGGCCGAACGGCTGTCTCCTGTCACACCGGCTGCCGTACAGAAGGGTCGAATGTCAGCTGGTTTCTTTTGAACTGGCCAATGCTGCCCAACATTCAGCCCGTGTGTACTAGGCTAAAGGCTTCAAAGTTCCTTCCAACTATTATTGTTACTGTGCATGTAAAAAATGGTGGAAACTGGCATACTGATTGGCTACTAAAATATAGTATATGCATATTATAAATCTCAGTACATTTATAATAGGATATCTTTGTAATTTGAAGACTCTTAAGCTTTCAACTATGTTTTCCATGAAGTTCAATTAGTTAGAATTGCTGCATTTTAATCGGTTTCCAAATAAAACCTGATTTATTTGTTTAGCTTTGTCACTTGTCCTCATTTCCATATCTCTCGAGCCTCCTACATGATAACACATGAAAATGTTTCATTCCTAATAGTTTAATCCCCTTTTGGTGTCTCATTTTAACACTTCTTTTTATAGAAGAAGCCCTTAGCTGGGGCCAGGTCTATATTAGACAACATTTTATTATGGACATCTCATACCAGCCATTGTCTTTACTGATAAAAGGGAAACCTGTTGGGCCCTTTACATACAATATTCTTAAACAGGAAATAACAAAAACTGCTAATGCCCAGAAATTATGTTATAATCAAATAATACATACACTAAGCACCCTTTCACAAAGGGGCGGTAGCCGTGAAGCGCTGCTCGTTTTAGTGCCGCTATTCGGGCGGGAGCGGGACACTTTTAACCCCCTAGAAGGGGTTAAAAAGGGTTAAAAGCACCCGTGTAGCACCGCTGACGAAATCTCTTTTCAGGTGCTTCGGTAGCGCTGCCCATGCATTCCAATGGGCAGGGACGGTGGAGGAGCAGTGTATACACAGCTTGCAAACCGCCCGGAAGATGCTGCTTGCAGGACTTTTTCTAACATCCTGCAAGTGCACTGCCTGAGTGTGGAAGCACTTGGGCTTTCACGCTGGGACTGCAGATGAAGCATTTTTCAAGCGCTTTACAGGCGTTATTTTTAGAGCTAAAGCGCCTGAAAAAACGCCCCAGTGTGAAAGGGGTCTAAAACAATTTTAAAGTAGTGGTAATTAAAAAAGGGAATGTTTTTATTAACTTTATTTACATAATTTCAACAAATAGTTTGCAGAGCCTTCAACAGACTCTCACTCTCAAACCCTTATTATGGAACAGTGGGCCACAATGTCACATTTTAAGTTTTATACAGGCTCCATGATATGGATGGGCTGAACCTTAATAAGGAGGTGTTGTGGAGGATAGAATAGTGGAAAGCATAGAGAAGTTATTGAACTTGATCTTTTATATCTGCCTAGAGGACAGCTTTAAAGCGATATTAACCGCTTCAGCCCCGGAAGATTTTACCCCCTTCATGACCAGAGCACTTTTTGCGATTCAGCACTGCATCGCTTTAACTGACAATTGCGTGGTCGTTTGACATTGCACCCAAACAAAATTGACGCCCTTTTTTTCCCACAAATAGAGCATTCTTTTGGTGGTATCTGATCACCTCTGCGGTTTTTATTTTTTGCGCTATAAACAAAAAAAGAGCGTCAATTTTGAAAAAAACGCATTAATTTTCCTGAGTTTAGGTCTTCTACATATTTTTGGTAAAAAAAAAATCGCAATAAGACTATATTGATTGGTTTGCTCAAAAGTTATAGCGTCCACAAAATAGGGGATAGTTTTATGGCATTTTTATTATTATTTTTTTTACTAGTATTGGCAGTGATCTGCGATTTTTATTGGGACTGCAACATTAGGGCGGACACACATCGGACAATTTTGACACATTTTTGGGACCATTGGCATTAATACTGCGATCAATGCTATAAAAATGCATTGATTACTGTAAAAATGTCACTGGCAGTGAAGGGGTTAACACTAGGGGCGATCAAGGGGTTAATGTGTTCCCTAGTGTGTGTTAACTGAAGGGGGGAGGGGACTGTGCAGGGGAGATGACAGATCGCTGTTCATACTGTGTATGAACAGACGATCTGTCTGTTCTCCCCTCAGAGAACCGGAAACTGTGTGTTTACACACACAGATACCAGTTCTCCGTGTGTCAGCGACGATCGCGGGAGCCTGGCGGTGATTGTGACCGCCGGGCACTCGCATCAGCTCAGGGGGAGAGCGGGGGCCCCTAGTGGCCATAGGGCGAAGCGACGTTACATAATGTAATTTTGCCCAGCCGTGCCATTCTGACGCAGTACAACTGCGGTGGCTGGTCGGCAAGTGGTTAAACCCAATACCAAAAATGTAATATTTTACAGCTTACAAATCATTAAATGTGGTGGCTGCATCAGTTTTCTTTTCTTAGACTTTTTTTCCCCTCGGTTTTCATCTGAGGGTTTGGTCAGTAACACATCTCCTGTGCCTATACTCTGGATACATGAGCACAGGGGGAACTCTTGGACAGCAGTATTGTCAGTCTGTGGGGAATGTTAGAAGTACTAGCAGATTTACATACACTAACAAATTGAAGCCAAACTCAAGCTAACACTTTATAATCAGTTACAGCAAACTGTTTTTTTTCTTTGGGATAAAGGTTTAACATGAATAAATAAAATAGAATAAATAAAAACTGATCATTGTAAGCACCCCTACTAGTGTTAAATGGTTTATCTCATTTCAGGATCTGATACATTCTGCTGGAGAGCTTGTTCTTTTGAAAAACAACAGACTTACTTGCCGGCGGGGCCTACTCGCCCCTCACGTGGGGGGACCCTTCACGCTGAGTGCACTCATCAATACTGGCAAAGAACGCGGTCATGTGAAGAATCTAACATTAGGGCTGTTCCCCAACTTATAGATGAGCCTTTACTGTGTGCAGTAAAAATACAGAGCTCTTCTGAAAAAGCACTATCCCGTGTCACTACTCACTTCAACTTGCATGTTGCATTAGGAGGGATGTGCTGAGCCCACTCCACCAGTCCAGTGTACCTCTGTTGCCTCACTCCCAGTAACAGAATGGTGTCCCCCCGAGCACTAGCGTGGACCTCATGCATGCTCGATATTACCTTTTTCACTTCCCATACCTATGTGACCAGGCCATAGATCTCTGTAATGTGGGTTGGTTTGGTTCTGTTTGTTACTGGAAACCGACCACTAGAGGGAGAGCCAGGCAATGATCCCTTCACTACCAAAGGGCCTGTCACCTTACAAGGTACCATGCCTAACAGCTGGTTGCTTTGTTTCCCAAACTTTGCTTAGTTACACTTAGCAACCTTTCCTCTTCCTTGTTTTGCTGAGTTAACCCTTTTGTAATGGTGTTACTTCATACCCCTTTATGCTTTACAGACCCTGTCAAATGATGCCCCATAGTTATAAAACTTTACTACAAAAGATACATTAGAGAGGAGGTTCCTGTTTTTTTAAAAGAAGACAAGTACATATCTGTGTGTTGTTGGTTTCATAGAAAAAGATTAAAAAAAGTGTGGGGAAGGGTCAGAACAGAAAGCAGTTGCAGTGAAGTTCATGTTTATTGCTGTTTGTGTCCTATCTGAGGAAATTCTCCCTCTCTACTTGTTCTCGTCACCTTCCAGTCACCAGGATAGATATTATGAGATAGAGATTATGGGGAAAGCAAAATTCTACAGCTGTTACTGGAACTGGAGGTCAGTGGAAATCTTCAAATATAAATGATGTTTTTCTAATCCTTCCCCACTCTATCCTAAAATAAAACTAAAATAAAATATGACCTTTGTTAAGTAATGGGGAAAACGTAATTTCGTTTTTTGGGTCACATCTTTTTCAGACACAGCCATTTTTTAATCAAACCAAATGTTACCTTCTCAGTTTGTGGCCTGAGTGTTTCTTCTTATCCAGTGCCACCCACAGGAAAGGGAGCATCTGAATTCAGGACAACCCCTTCACTCTTTTCTACTCATTCAACATCCAAAGTTATTTCCAGTTTTTTTGTAACTTTGAAAATAGGTGACAAATTATAATGAGTTAACATATGCATCTGCATCTTCTCATACTGCTATTTCATCACTGGGATTATGCACTATGTGATCTGCTCCAACATCTGAATAACCATGACATACCCAATGTCCATTTTAGGATATTCCTCAAGCATGCCCCTTACCCTCCTTCAAATCGTTGTCATTGCTTCTCCAATCCTCCTTTGTTGCTATGATTATGTAATCACTAACTACTGTTATCTCGCTTTTGAGCTCCTTAATCACAGTCTTCATTTGTTCTCCTAAGATCTCCTAACATCACCTCTTCCAAACCACAATTACTTGAAATGTAGCACAAATAAACCCTAACTGCAGCTATTACAGGCGGTCCCCTACTTAAAAACATCCGACTTACAAACAACTCCTACATACAAACGGAGGGAGACAACAGGGAGGCAACAGGAAGTGAGAGGAAATCTACCCCTAGGAAGGGAAATTCTCTCCTGTAAGAGTTAATATGGGAAAAAGGTGTTTCCACTGAGGCTATCACCAGTCCATGTTTCCCTAACATACCAAAATTTTCAAAATCCAATTGTCATTGGTACAGAAAATTGGGTGAAATCTTCTGAACAGACAGCAAAACAAATGTTACAGGGGTGATAACCCTTCCCTATGCTATCTAAAAAACTTAAAAATAGATTTTTTGGCTGGAGCTACACTTAAAAAATGTATCTGTTCCGACTTACAAACAGATTCAACTTAAGAACAAATCTACAGTCCCTATCTTGTTTGTAACCTGGGAACGGCCTTTACTTTGATTTTGGTATTGTTTTTTACATCCTGTGATCAGCTTTCTAGTAAAAGTGTACAGCTTTCTAGTAAAAAAACTTTACAGCCATCCAATCATTTGGATTCATGGCATAAAGGAGAGGGACCATTAATGCTTGGCAACCCTCTTGGATTCATGTTACAAGGGGAAAATCAGGGAGCTTATGCTACCGTTGCAGAGTGAGCAAAGAATTAAATCTCTGCAGGACAGTCTGTGGAGGAACCTGTTAACCTCCTTTGCAGAAGCTGCATGTATACTGTATCATGGACAATGTGGCCTGGAGCCTGCTGTTGTTAAAAGGAGGCACAGCTTGCTGGTTGCTGCCTAAACAAGGCGTTCAAAAAATTTTTCTCTACCCAGTACCCAGGGCTGTCCGCTACCAGCAGATATCAGTAGTTACTGTATTATATGGTAAGGGAGTACATGGGGTCAAATACATATATTGATACCCTTCCAACAGTTGATCCCCTTGAATATTGGGTACAAAGGATAGACCACTGGCCAGAGTTTGCCCAGTATACAACAATCTACTCGGCTGCCATGCTGCCAGCGTCCTCTCTGAATGTACATTTATTGTTGCTATGGATGTTGTGACAGACAAAAGTGTGCGCCTGTTCCCAGACACAGTTGACTGGCTGTTATTTGTTAAAATGAACCAGTCCTGGATTAGCAACAGCTACTGACCAAACACACACACACACACACACACACACACTGCAGATATGTCAGATTAAACATTTGGATGATTCTGACACCCAAAGCATTTATTTTCTGTACAGCCTAAGCTTGTTGCTGACCTGAAAGAGATCCCGCTATTGCCCCCTTGAGCACACCCTGTCACTATTAACACCACTGCAGGTCTGGCAATGTTAACATCTTTAATAACTACTACCACACCTGTAGTCTTGCCACCATTCTCATACTGGGCCCATTTCTGTTGTTCATTGCAATTACACTTTTAATCTGGTACATCCAAAAATAATAATAATTACATTTTTTGACAGCTGTTCTACACTTGCAAAATTCAATTTTTTTAGCCAGGTAACATCCTGTGCTTTGCACAAATATTTCTTTGTGGCTTTAGTGTTTTGCATCACTAACACCCAAAAAAACAAGTTTTCCACAGGTGCTTCACAGTTGCAAAGAATTTTAATATTTTGGCCAGGTAACATCCTATTCTTTACATTATTATTTCTGTATGTGTCAAGCATCTGTAGCAGGTATCTAATTTCTTCCCCCCAACTGCCAAGCTGACCACCGCGATGTACACAGGCTTTCCAGACTTGAAGGAGGGACAAAACACCTGTCAGTGTCTGCATGGCCTTTTTCACCCACCTCCTTCTCCCTGTTTCACTGACTGAGTCTAATGTAATATAAGCTCACACACGCAGAGCTGTTCATTCTGTAGCCTCCCTTGTGCCCCTATTGGCAGGAAGAAGAAAGCCAATTAAAGGCACAGTTACAGTAGCCAATCAGGGAAACTGTACTGTACTGCAGGAAGTAGCTGCAATGGATTCTGGGACATGCAGTTCCTTCACAAAACAGCGCCATAGACCGGTATACAGAGAGGAACTACAAAGCCCTGGATGCTCTGCACAAAAAGGAGTTGAGGACTCCATGTTGTGTCCTGAGGGAATTTCAGTCACAATGAGGCAGTCAGAGAGATCAGACCTGTAGGAGAGAAGCTGATCACCCCGTGCAATTCAGGCCTCCTCCGCCAGTCAGGACATCCAGCCTGGGAGAGGGGAATTCCAGGTGCATATCAAGGTGCACCTGCACCGACGGTGAAGCGTTCCAGTGTGAGGTGACTAGTCGGGACACCAAGAAAGCCTGCTGTTCCAAGGACGTTTGTTTGGGCCTTGATCACAGGATTTGGTGAAAGGGCATTTTTCCCATCTGCAGGGAACAGAGACACTTGAACACATGAACACTGTATACAGACATCGTTGCTGGTAGTCATCTTGCAGACACTTGTAGTACCACAGAGATAAGGGATAAGGCTATCCATTTCTGGAATACTGCATACAGACACCATTGTCCTCTTACCTTACTGAGGAGGATCCTGCCTGATTCACTTGATAGGCTGGGCCAGTTGTGTTGTATGGGCCCGCTATACAGGAGTTTAAGTGCACCAACGAAAGTGGCTAGCTGAAGACACCAAATCTCACCTTTTCTTCAAGAGGACTGAAGCTACTAGTGCAATACGGATCCGCACACACATATTCAGGGCTCTGTATATGCATTGGGGGTGTGGGACAGTTTATCTAAGAAGTTAAGCCATTACCTGTTGACTTGTATAGAGTGTTTAAAGTCAGGCCTCTGGTGTCAGGGGACAGGAGAGAGAGACCTGACACAAAGGGAGTCATTCCTCTGCTCTCCTCCTGCCTGGACTAGGGATGAGCTGAACACCCCCCGCTTTGGTTTGCAGCAGAACATGCGAACAGGCAAAAAATTTGTTCGAACACACGAACAAAAAGGAAAGTCTGTGGGAAATCAAAAGTCCTCATTTTAAAGGCTTATATGTAATGTTATTGCAATAAAAGGTGTTTGGGGACCCAACTCCTGCCCCAGGGGGCATACAGTGGGGACGGAAAGTATTCAGACCCAGTTAAATTTTTCACTGTTTGTTATATTGCAGCCGTTTGCTAAAATCATTTAAGTTAATTTTTTTCCTCATTAATGTACACACGGCACCCCATATTGCCAGAAGAACACAGAATGGTTGACATTTTTGAAGATTTATTAAAAAAGAAAAACTGAAATATCACATGGTCCTAAGTATGCAGACCCTTTGCTGTGACACTCATATATTTAACTCAGGGGCTGTCCATTTCTTCTGATCCTCCTTGAGATGGTTCTACACCTTCATTTGAGTCCAGCTGTGCTTGATTATACTGATTGGGCTTGATTAGGAAAGCCACACACCTGTCTATATAAGACCTTACAGCTCACAGTGCATGTCAGAGCAAATGACAATCATGAGGTCAAAGGAACTGTCTGAAGAGCTCAGAGACAGAAATGTGGTAAAGCACATATCTGGCCAAGGTTACAAAAAAATTTCAGCTGCACTTAAGGTTCCTAAGAGCACAGTAGCCGCCATAATCCTTAAGTGGAAGATGTTTGGGACGACCAGAACCCTTCCTAGAGCTGGCCGTCTGGCCAAACTGAGCTATCGGGGGAGAAGAGCCTTAGTGAGAGAGGTTAAGAAGATCACTGTGGCTGAGCTCCAGAGATGCAGTCAGGAGATGGGAGAAAGTTGTAGAAAGTCAACCATCACTGTAGCCCTCCACCAGTCGCTGCTTTATGGTAGAGTGGCCCGGCGGAAGCCTCTTCTCAGTGCAAGACAGATGAAAGCCCACATGGAGTTTGCTAAAAAACACCTGAAGGACTCCAAGATGGTGAGAAATAAGATTCTCTGGTCTGAGACCAAGATAGAACTTTTTGGCCTTAATTCTAAGCGGTATGTGTGCAGAAAACCAGGCACTGCTCATCGCCTGTCCAATACAGTCCCAACAGTGAAGCATGGTGGTGGCAGTATCATGCTGTGGGGGTGTTTTTCAGCTGCGGGGACAGGACGACTGGTTGCAATCGAGGGAAAGATGAATGCGGCCAAGTACAGTGCTCAGGACCTCAGACTGGGTCGAACATTTACCTTCCAACAAGACAATGAAGGAGTGGCTTCACAACAACTCCTTGACTGTTCTTGAATGGCCCAGCTAAAGCCCTGACTTAAACCCAATTGAGCATCCCTGGAGAGACCTAAAATGGCTGTCCACCAACGTTTACCATCCAACCTGACAGAACTGGAGAGGATCTACAAGGAGGAATGGCAGAGGATCCCCAAATCCAGGTGTGAAAAACTTGTTGCATCTTTCCCAAAAAGAATCATGGCTGTATTAGATAAAAAAGGTGCTTCTGCTAAATACTGAGCAAAGGGTCTGAATACTTAGGACCATGTGATATTTCAGTTTTTCTTTTTTAATAAATCTGCAAAAATGTCAACAATTCTGTGTTTTTCTGTCAATATAGGGTGCTGTGTGTACATCAATGAGGAAACAAAATGAACTTAAATGATTTTAGCAAATGGCTGCAATATAACAAAGAGTGAAAAATTTAAGGGGGTCTGAATACTTTCTGTCCCCACTGTATATCAATGGTGAGGCTGGCGAACACCTTACGAAGAGAAGGCCACCAGTAATGACGCTGAAGAAGGTCACAAGTACGAGGTATGCCAGGATGTTCAGAGAACTTGGAGTCATGTGCCCAAGCAAGGAATTTGAGACGAAGTGCAGGAACTACAAAAGTTTTACCTGGAGGAGGCTGCATAGACTGGAGCTGAGTAGTGGCTAGAATACGATGCGGAGGGATGATGGGACCAGGATCTAGGTGATTCTCAGAATCGTTGACATCAAACGACCAGGACAAGGCATCAGCTCAAAGGTTTTTGGCACCTGGACGAAAAGTAATGTTAAAGTTGAAGTGGGCGATAAAGAGGGCCCAGTGAGCTTGACGTGGGTTCAAGCGTTTCGCGGATTGTAAATATTGCAGATTTTTATGATCAGTATAGATGGTAATACAATGGGGAGAACCCTCTAGAAGATGTTGCCATTCTTGAAGAGCTAGTCTAATAGCGAGTAGCTCATGATACCCAATGGTATAGTTCTTCTATGCATCAGAAAACTTCTTGGAAAAGAATCCGCAAAGCTGAGACTTGCCCTTCTGAGCTTGGAGTAGGACAGCACCGACTCCTACTGAAGAGGCATCAACCTCCAAAGAAAAGGGTTTTGTATTGTCCAGACGTAGGAGAATTGGGGCGGAGAGGAAGGCTGCCTTGAATTTGAGGAAAGCATCAATGGTTTCAGGGGACTAGAGCTAGGCATTGACACCCTTGCGAGTGAGAGATGTAATAGGGGCCACCAAGATGTAGTAGTTATGAATGAATTGGCGATAGTAATTGGTGAAGCCCAAAAAACGTTGGGTGGCTTTAAGACCAGAGGGCTGGGGCCACTCAGAGATGGCCCGAAGTGTGGCTGGGTCCATGAGGAGGCCCTGTGATGAGATTATGTAGCCCAGAATTGGAACTTGTGTTTGTTCAAATAGACATTTCTCCAATTTTGCATATAGACAATTGTCCCGTAGACGCTGTAGCATAGCTTTCACATGAAGACGATGGGTAAGTAAGTGTGGTGTGTTCTTGAGCAAACTGTCACAGTACTACTTACAGTGAGCCCACAGGCGAGCAGGTGACACGGGATCCCCCTGGGCGTGGAGTCTAAGGGCCAGCTGGTATTCTGCCAGGGACCCCCTCACAAGGGTTTGGGCTTAGCTGCGTGCTGACTCTGACTCTTCTCAGCTGCCTACAAACCCACAGGAACTTCCCCCAGCTACTGTTACCTCTTCTCTACCATATCCCAATCCTCCTTTCCAGTCTGCTGCACCCCTCACCTACAGAGCTTCAGTGGCTAAGCCAAAGAAAAAACAAAAGTTTTTTCCAACCAAGACGATCCTGCCAGTAACCCAACCTGCCTCCGCACCAGCTAATCCAATCCAGCCTGACGTCCCAGTGCTTGCTACCCAGTCTGACGTTCCAGTGCCTGTTATCCAGTTCGATGTCCTGATGTCCACTTTCCAGCCTGATGTCCTGGTACCCGCCTTCCAGCCTGAGGTGCCAGTGTTCCAGTCTGAGGTGCCAGTGTTCCAGTCTGAGGTGCCAGTGTTCCAGCCCGAGGGGCTAGTGTTCCAGCCCGAGGTGCCAGTGTTCCAGCCGGAGGTGCCAGTGCCCACTCTCCAGCCTGATGTGCCCGCTCTCCAGCCTGATGAGCCCACTTTCCAGCCTGATGTGCCATTGTCTGCTGTCCAGCCTGATGACCCGGAGCTTGCTGCCCAGCCTGATGACCCAGAGCTTGCTGCCCAGCCTGATGACCCGGAGCTTGCTGCCCAGCCTAATAACCCAGAGCTTGCTGCCCAGCCTGATAACCTGGAGCTTGCTGCCCAGCTTGAAGTGCCCATGCCTGCTGCCCAGCCTGATGTGCCTGCTGCCCAGCTTGAAGTGCCTGTGCCTGCTGCCCCGCTTGATGTGCCTGCTGCCCAGCTTGAAGCACCCATGCCTGCTGCCCAGCTTGAAGCACCCATGCCTGCTGCCCAGCTTGAAGTGCCCGTGCCTGCTGCCCAGCTTGAAGTGCCCATGCCTGCTGCCCAGCCTGATGTGCCTGCTGCCCAGCTTGAAGTGCCCGTGCCCGCTGCCCAGCTTGAAGTGCCCGTGCCTGCTGCCCAGCTTGAAGTGCCCGTGCCTGCTGCCCAGCCTGAAGTGCCCAATGCCCAGCTTGAAGTGCCCGTGCCTGCTGCCCAGCTTGAAGTGCTCCTATCCGCTGCCCAGCTTGAAGTGCTCCTGTCTGCTGCCCAGCTTGAAGTGTTCCTGTCCGCCGCCCAGCTTGAAGTGTTCCTGTCCGCCGCCCAGCTTGAAGTGTTCCTGTCCGCCGCCCAGCTTGAAGTGTTCCTGTCCGCCGCCCAGCTTGAAGTGTTCCTGTCCGCCGCCCAGCTTGAAGTGTTCCTGTCCGCCGCCCAGCTTGGAGCGTTCCTGTCCGCTGCCCAGCTTGGAGCGTTCCTGTCCGCTGCCCAGCTTGGAGCGTTCCTGTCCGCTGCCCAGCTTGGAGTGTTCCTGTCCACTGCCCAGCCTGGTGTGTTCCTGTCCACTGCCCAGCCTGATGTGTTCCTGCCCGCTGCCCAGCCTGGTATGTTCCTGCCCGCTGCCCAGCCTGGTGTGTTCCTGCCCGCTGCCCAGCCTGGTGTGTTCCTGCCCGCTGCCCAGCCTGGTGTGTTCCTGCCCTCTGCCCAGCCTGGTGTGTTCCTGCCCTCTGCCCAACCTGATGTGTTCCTGTCCGCTACCCAGCCTGATGTGCCACTGCTTGCTGCCCAGCTTGAGGTGCTGCCCGGCTGGACACCATGGACTTTCCCCAGCAACAGCTAGTTGGAGCGTCCGGAGGTCGCTCCTTCGAGGGGGGGGTACTGTCAGGAAAGGTCTCCTCCACTGGTAATATCGATCATTTGGCATGCAGTACTGAGGTCCACCAGCAGGTGTCTCCTGGCAGTTTGGGATATTCACCCACATCTGAGGCAGAGAGACTGCTGCGGACACACTCGGCTTCAGTATCCTCTCAAGAGAACTTCACCCCCCTCCATCCTCCTTAGTACAGGACAGCACTCTCCCAGGAGGACGCAGACAGGCCAAAATCTCTCCTCCATCCAGCTCGTGATAGGTCCACACCACCCTACAATCCTATCTCTACAATGTAAAGGAGAACACACATACCATCAACTACCACTTAAAACACTTGAACGTGGACTGGTATGGAACACAGAAAAACGTATCTCCCATTTCAGGCCACACTTTCCAACTAGCCATTATGTCTATGTACATATGTTGGCCTACTGGCCCATAGAGACTGCGCCCTGGTTCTCAAAGGCTCTGATGAAGAAGTTATCCTCGAAACGCGTCAGCCGACTCTAAACACCCGCCTCAACATGGGCTTATGTTACTTTTAAAACATTTTTAATTTCCATCTTTTCTATATTTTGTTACCTGTTTGCATGATACGTAGTATTGGTATTATTCATTTGCTTTTATTTGTTTTTATGTTCATATGAATAAAATTTTTTACTTTTTGATGTGAGCAATTGATCACGGGCCCTTCATCCATCACTCTCCATATAGTCTTACCTGACCACCCCGGGGTCAGTTTCTGGGCAGCGGGACATGCAATACCATCTCTTTTATTTTTATTTTTACTACAGTTCACAATACTACTTTTCTCAAACCCAAACAGACCCTCACAAGCGCAGGAGTAATCTTTTCTTGTCCACAATTTAAATCCTGGCAGTATGGAGCAGGTATTCCCCTCTGCAGACAGGTGTCACTTGACCTTAATTAGCAGAGCTGCAGTATAAATACCCGGCAAGTGCACACTCATGTTGCCCTGGTATTGTTCCTTGAGCCCTGACCTGCATCCTGTGATTCCTGATTCCTGAACCCTGATTCCTGGAACCTGTTGATCCTGGTTCCTGTCTGTTACCTGAACCCTGAACCCTGAGTCTTGTACCTGACATGTCCCTCCTGTGATCCATCTATCCACTCTTGTCCAGTTTATTTCCCTTCCAAGCTACTGATCTCCTGTTTATGACCCGGGCCTGGCTTGACTACGATTCTGGTACTCCCTCTTGCTACATATGCTGGTTGGTTTAATATCACTGTTTGGTTGTTCACTCTGTATTGGTGGTGTGTTCACATATGCATTTTCCTTAATAAACTTACTTTCACCTATTTATGTCTGGTTCACTCTGTCGCAGTCACACAGTTCTGGTCACATCTGGTTTATGACAAATGTACAGTACAAGCACCTGGGGTGGATGGGAGGGAAGGAGGGGCCGGTGGAGAGCAGTGCACCATGAGAGGTCTTATTACAGCCGCTGCCCGTGCTAGACTGTATGTGTTGCAGTCTTGCAGAGCCTCTTATGGTGCCCCCCTAATGGCCCCAGGCCCTCGGGCAGTGCCCGAGTGCCCAATGGGTCAGTCCGTCCCTGCAGTCCACATTCAGTGAAAGTTCATGTACTGCAAACTTTGCAGTACATGAACTTTCACTGAATGTAGACTGCTTAATGAGCTTGTTGCACAAATCACTTTATTGCACTTTATTTATGATATCTATGGCTATGCATATTTATTTAATCCATATTGAGTACTCAGTTTGATTGGCTGCTTCTGCTTGGCACACACGCACAATGGCACATGATGATGACTTAAAATGTTTTCATGTGCGTGTGTGCCAGGCCCAAGCAGAAGCAGCCAATCAAATATAGTGCTCAGTATGGATTAAATAAATATGGATAGCCATAGATATCATAAGTAAAGTGTAATAAAGTGATTTGTGCAACAGCAGGTACTAGTAGTACCTGCTGCTGCACAAATCACTTTATTACACTTTAGTTATAATACCTATGGCAATGGCTATCAATATTTATTTAATCCATTGAGCACTATATTTAATTGGCTGCTTTCTTCTTCTTGGCAGTTGGCACACACGCACAATGGCACATGATGATAATCAAAATCAAGAAGTAGTATGGTATACCTGCTACTGCTAGGCTGCATTAATTGCTGCTGCCTGGCCCAGGGTTCCCCATCATCCATTCCTTCTCTGGTCTCTTCTGCTCCTTACGCCACAGTCCCCACTCTGGGGAGAGAGACAATGATGCCGCCCAGAGGAGGGTAGGCAGAGCATTAGGCTCCGCCTTCAGCAGTCACTCTACCCTATGTGGACCCAGTCTGGCCAGTCGTCATCGGCTGTCATGGGGACGCCTGTCGCTCCCCTCTCCAGGCCAAGTAGCAAGTGCCAGCGCCACGCTCCAGCAGGCCTGCCGCGTCGCCGGCCAGGTGCTATATTAGTGCGGGAGGCAACCACCAGAGCCGAGAGCGACTGCAGGAGGACGGGTGGGGTTTTTTTTTCATGCGGGGAGGATTTTTTGCCACCCCTACCCCTCATGGCGCCCATGGCACTTGAAAATATGGATGGGGAAAGGGGAGAGGCATATGCTGTTAAATGATAATGTTAATGTTCCCTACACCTTCCCACTTCTTTTTCCTGTATCTGGTTTATATCTAGTGTTATGTGGCTGATTACAGCATGTGTTTTTCGTGTGTGTGAATTTGTATGTATGAATTTGTGTGAGCCTATCGCTGTTGTGTGTATGTACTGTGTCTGTGTTTGGTGTGTACATGTTTGTGTGTTTGTGTATAGATATACCATATATATATATATATATATATATATATATATATATATATATATATATATATATATATATATATAATTTGTACTCACAGGAAACTAACTCTGCGTATCCTGATTCTCACTGACACACAAACTAACCCTGACAGAGACCTTTTTTTGACTGCAAGTGACACATGGGCCTGCTCAGACACTCAGAGTGACACTAAGTGGGAATGACACTGATAGAGGCAAATGCACAGACCAATAACACGGTCCCACCACTGTTTATGTGAAGTGTCTTTGGATTTGAAAATGCATGAAATCATACATCTGTATTACTATTACATTATTTCATGTGCCCTTATACATTTTGTATGCAAATGCATTCACTTTAGAAGTAAAATGCAATTTTTTTTGTATATAATATTAATATTTTCCTCTTTTCTTCAGGACTCCAGCATTTTTATTGTAGAATGATGAATAAACGTCCTGATTCCTATTGATTTCTTGATTTAGGGAGCATTCTAGCAGATCTGTACATTCCTACAGTACAATCCATTCACCATTCATAGATTATTGTGTAAGATGTCAGAGATCCAGCATAGAGAACTGTTCAATATTGGCTAATACTGGACTAAGCATTGGGGCTCCTGAACAGACAGGGGAATATTTGTGTAACATAGAAAGAATGCACTTTGTTGTTCTTGCTAGTAGCAACTTACAGTACATCCGTTTGGTAAACTTTACCCATGGATTCGCTTTAAGACTATGTATTGAGCACTCAAAAGCAGACACCTAGATTCTTTTTCAATCGCCAATATTGCCAAGAAAGCCCAAAACCCATTCAGGTTTGGGCTTCTCAGGCTCAGGGCTTCTGTTGCACTCTGACCTTTAGATCTAAGTTGTCATGTGATAGAGTTTATAAGATATTTAATGTCTCAAATTCTAATGAAACTAGCAGATTTTGCCAAAGGGGTCATTATTCTAGCAGGAAACATTAATATCCCCTTAGATCCTATTCTAGACACCTCACAGGGCCATTCTGCTATCCCATTTACATGTTTGTCTTTCATTAAAAAAGACTTAATGACTTGCAATTAATAGACGTATGGTGTTCACTTCATCCTATAGCCAAAGATTATTGTTACTACTCCAAAACTCATGATTCCTACTCAAGAATTGATAGCATTTTTTATTGACCAATTTCACCTTCCTCTTTTGCGTTCGGCCTCCATTGGTAATGCCTCCATTTCTGATCACGCACCTGTCTCTATTTGCTTGACCATGCCCTCTCTACACCTTGCACCAATAAGTGGAAACTTTTCCCTCCTCTTGAATCCTACTGATGTCTCTATTTTGTCTTTTTCTTTGACGCAGTATTTCATGGAGAATGTGTCTCCAGAAACTGCTCCATCCCTATTGTGGGAGGCTCACAACGCCACAATGAGGGGTAAGTTGATTGAACTTAGGGAGAGGAGAAAATGAGAACATGGTCAACAACTTAAAGAAACTCTGCAACAGGTTGCTGATCTTGAAAAGTCTCACAAACTACCTCTGCATAAAACTCATTTGGAGGTTCTTATACAAAATAGGGAAGAACTCAAAGCTCTTCTTGACATAGACACTAAAAGAAGGTTTCACTTAGTTTCACAGAAAATGTACGAATAGGGTGATAAACTTGGTAGGCAACCAGCACGTTCTATTTCATATCTAAAATTAAACTTCCCTCAGACAACATGGTGCACACTTCCCCTCAAATTGGCACAGCTTTTAGGGAATTTTATGCAAACCTTTACAGCGTGAAGGGTGACCTAGCTTCTCTATTCCCTACAGAGAAACGTAAACGTATTGTTCACTATCTCAAACAAGCTAAACTACCTAGGTTTCCATGTAAAACTCTTAAGCGGTTGGAGGCTGACCTCTCTGTTGAGGAGTTTCAAAAAAATCTATGCCTCTAGGGAAAGCTTCGACCCCGACGGCAATACGTCTTGCTCCTCCATTTAACAATTTACGCCAACTCTAATACTGTGGGCCTACGCCCAGAATCCCTTACCGCTCATATTACGGTATTCCCCAAGCTGGACAAGGTCCCTACCTGTAGTGGCAGTTTTCGACCCATATCTCTACTGAATGTAGATGTCAAATTGTTCGCTACAGTTATGGCCACTAGACTTCTGCCTCTCCTTCCTAAATGGATTACCGAGGATCAAACAGGATTTATTCATAACAGAGAGGCTAGAGATAACTCTTTACGCTCCTTGTCGCTGATTCACTTTCTTCTTAAGTACTCCCAGCCCACCCTTCTCCTATCGACAGATGCTGAAAAAGTGTTTGACAGGGTGGACTGGGATTGCCTTTTGATGACCCTACGCTTCCCTCTACTCCAACCCCACTGCACAAATTTGAATTAATGACCTATTAAGCGACCCATTCACTTTACATAATGGCACTAGGCAGGGTTGCCCCTTGTCACCCCTGTTGTTCGCCATCTCACTAGAACCTTTTTTATCTGCAATCAGAAATAATGACAGCATCCAAGGAGTTAAGGTAGGTTCCAGAGTACACAAATACGCCGCCTATGCAGATGATATCTTATTTTTGATCCAGCAACTATGCATCTCCTTACCAAATTCATTGTCTGCCTTCCACACAGTCCAATTGCTATCAAATTTTAAATTTAAATTTTAAAATAAAATCCCTCTTTCCTTTTCATTGGAAGCACGAGAACCTAAAATACTTAGGATTCCTCCTTATCCCACACCTGAATACTTTACTTTATTTAGGCATAACTATATCCCTTTATTAAATAGCAATAAATCTGATCTCCAGCAATGGTCCCACTTCTGGCTGGAAAAAATAAATATTATAAAAATGAATGAATGTTTTACCACGCATTCTCTTTTGTATTTCAAATCTCACCATTGGGTGTGCCTATAGGGTTCTTCTCCATACTTAGACCTTAGACCTTGATCTCTCGCTATATCTGGAAGGGTGCGCATCCCAGAATATCAAGGTTGATCTTACACCGCTCCAAACGATCTGGGGGGCTTGTCATTCGTAACCTCAAAATGTATTATCATGCTATTGCCTTATCAACGGATACCTGGCTGGAAATATGCTGGTAACGCCAAACTCTGGGTCCACCTGGAATCTACTTTCAGTGGCACGGACCTATCCAGCATTACGTGGATACCCCAGTTCTCAAAAGCTCTATCTCGCTCCACCTCACCCCTAATCACCTCTACTTTGGACATTTGGGACACGCTCTACCTCTACTTTGGCCTATAACTCACCCTTAATGCCTCTCTTAAACCACAGTTACTTTATACCTGGCTCCATGGATCTCCGCTTCAAACAATGGTCTCCTGACAGTCCTCTACTGCTTCACCATGTTCTCCAAAATCATGCACCCAAGCCTTTTCAGTCTATTTTGGGAACAAAACCAAGTACCTTCATGGACAAATGGAAATATGCCCAACTAAACCAATTTCTCCACTCTCTGCCTCGTCCACTACGTGACTTGCAAGACTTAGAATCTCTGTTCAACTACAAAGATCCTCCGCTGCACTGGGTTTTGCAGTTTTATAAAGCTCTCATTACACTGCAAGACCCCCCTACCCTGAATACCTTGCCAAATAAAAAGGTGACTTTCAATCTCATCTTTCAGACAAGCAAAAGGACAAAATCTTGCAACTCTATCATACATCTTCAATATCATCCAAAATGGTGGAAACTAACCACAAACTTCTAACCAGATGGCACTACACCCCGGCCAAACTACACAACATGTTACCCTCTATTTCCCCGTTGTGTTGGAGGAATTGTGGGAATAAAGCCTCCCATGCTCACATCTGCTCAGACTGCCCTTTAATACACCCTTTTTGGTCAGAAATATTCAAACTCCTAAACCAGACAATGGATCTCACCCTTCCCCTTGATCCTTGGACAATACTGTTTCACTCTACATTTGAAACAGTCTGCTCATATAATCGTTCCCTCACCCCTCATCTCTTGAATACAGCCCCTCATTCCCACCCTATGGGGTCAGCCACTAATCCCCTCTCTGAGGCAATGGCTGTGCAAGGTGGATGAGGTTTGTTTGTTAAAGGAACTTACCTGTATCTCTAAAGGTAACATCAGCCATCATACCAAAATATGGACCCACTGGTTTGAATTCAAATCTTCTTCTCGCTTTAAAAAAATCATGCTTGACTTCCCTGATGAGTAACTTTGTGATGGTACTTAATACTTTTTCTCTATTTCATTGAAATACTTGTTGTCATATTTTATTATTGTAGGTATAGCCCACTTGTTCTCGGCACCTTATTGAATATCCCTTCCCCCTCCCTCCCTTTTTCTCTCCTACTCCCACCCATCTTTACCCTCTCTCCTTCTTCTTCTCTTTTTTACCACATTCCTTCCCCATTACCTCTCCATACCTCTTCTCTCTACCGTAATAATCGGTCAACGTCTACTATGTATCTCTAACCCGAACCCAGGCAATGTTTATATGTACTATATTTACATTTTTTTAGAAGGTTTGTGGGTATTTCATTAATTTATGTACATTTGTAGATGATTATTGTACACTGTGCTATTTTTGCTTTCCACTATTCTTCTAAATAAACAGATATTAAACAAAAAAAAAGCTTATAAGGTAAAATACATAAGATATAAGGATGCATTTCCTTCAGAATGTATGGCTATACAGTATGTCTTGGGCAGCTATGGGCCTCTTGTTATTTAGATGTAGGGGTTTATATCTAGCCCTTCCGTCACTAGTCGGGGCAGTATGACATAACGAAAGAACAAATTACATCCATGCCTCCACTCATACAGATGGTAAGTATGAAGAGTCTTTCTGGGGTTGTTAAACCATTGCTCTGATTATTTCATCTTTCACGAGTTTTGTATTACTCTGTACATGATGTACTGTAGCTGTAACTACTATCTTATTTGTATTTCTGGGTCCAGGTTAAACAGTTTTGTGTGGAAACTACCAGTGTAACTTTTTTTTTTTTTTCATTCAAAGTTTTTATTGAGATAAGTGCAAAAGAAAAATAAAACGTAGTGCACAGTGCTTCAGACGCAGATGCAACTGCGTATATTGGTTTCCATACATAACATTGAAGCATAAGGTAGCTAACATGGAAGAACTAGTTGGTTTTGATTTAAGAACTGAGTTCGCAAAACACTGCGTGTATGATTGGTCCTTTTAATTGAACCAAACATATCTGTAGTAAGCTGAAGTGGAACACTCTAAATCACTTTAAGGGAACAGTTCTAACCTCAATCAAAAGTTTAAAATTATTGAGTGTAACTTTTATATCTTGCAAAATGAATAAACAAAGGACATTATATACTTCCTCATAAAGGTGGTATCTGATAATAAATTATGCTACTTCTTTATTAGGGCAATGGAATTACATGGGGCAGGGATTCTCCTCCAATAACCCATAAGATGTCAAAGCGATTTATTCCACTAATTCATGCACTTGCTATTTTGAGAGATGTATTTTTGCTCTTATCTCAAAGTGTTATCTATCTTCGATTTTTAGATTTTATTGAATATCATACATAGCTCTCCATGTATTGCTATTGTTAGCTGCACATTGAGAAGGGTTGACCATCTTTCTCATCTTGAGACAAAAACCAATAGAGGGAATAAATTTAGAGGGGGAAGTGTAGGAATTCCAGTAGGAAGATTCACTCCTGTCCTGTTGGGATCATAGGTTTGTTATAAACACCCGATGGACACTTTAGAAAGGGACTAACCTCTATCTTACTATGGCACTGTACCCTAAGCTACAGAAAAATAATTAGCATGAATACCCCAAATCCCAAACATTGACAGTAAATAATTGATCCAAAATACATTGTTATTTATATATAAAAAAATGTCTTTTAATATATCTATGTATATTGCTATAGTACACAAAACAATTTTAAATACAAGAACGAATCTTTACTCCGACTAGTATTTTTGGTTTATAAATTGTATTTTATTCTTTAAATATGTTTTATGGATATCATTGATTATTAGCAGTATGAACTGACTTTGTTATACCGATGGTGCCCCACAACAGCTAATTACATATTTTTCAGCTTCTGTTATTATTCCTCTTTTCATACTCACGGGTTGGATGTGAAAATTTGACACCAGCACCACTCTAGTGTGCAATGCAGTTTAATTCCAGCTCCTTGAGAATAAAGACTTCTCCCGAGTAGACTTTTCTTACAAACAAGTGTGAAGATTTAGTTTTATCAGTCAGTTAACTGTTTATATATTTTATAAAAGTACATAGATCCATGTCAGTGTTGATTTCACTATTTGCAAACTGGCATTGTCATTTTATTGATAGCACTTCAGTGAAGAGCTCCCTGTTAATATATGCAAACTCACAACTCTCAACAAGCTTTAAAGCTTAGTTAATGAGAGGATTAACAAGAGCACTGCAATGTATTTAACCTGCGGCACTAGCTCTGTTTCAATAAGAATTCAACAGCCTATTAAATGGAGTGGGGGCTCAATTAACCCAGACAAAGGCCACTCTACAGAACATGGCGAGGAGGGCCACAGTTAGCATCTGTCTAAGCAGCTTGTTCTGAGCTTGAAATAAAGAGGGTGACATGTTCTCGCCCCGAGCTATGATATAACTGAAATGGTGATTCTAGTTCATCTGGGCTGACTGAATAGGTGACAGCATTGAAACCCACCACTATCTCGCCATATGACAGTTTGTAAAATCAGAGTGCACCCAACGGTCACCCCAGAGTCTCCTGCATAGAATCATCTAGTGTATTGTTCCTCATGGTGGAAGTCGTCAAAGCTCTGATCTGATGCACAGCGGTGGCAGACGGTTTGGGGGGGATTTTATTTTTCAATAAATATATTAACTTTAAGCAATTTGATATCAAGCGGAGAGGCTAGCCACACTGAAAATTACTCTCTGTGTTTTTTAACTACTGCTATTTAACACGTTCTGATTTGTGAAGTGATGTGGCAAATGTATTTCTATTATCCACTCCATAATATGTAGTAATTGAGTTGGAATAAAGTGATGCTTGTGAAATAATGTATGTATAATCATAACTATTATTATTTACCCGAAATTTTGAATTATGTACTATTGCCTTTTTTTAAATTCCTAAGGATTTTTAAAAATTATTATTATATTATTATACAGAATTTATATAGCGCCAACAGTTTGTGCAGCCCTTTACAATGTTAGGGCAAACAGTACAGTTAAAATATCATTCAATACAGGAGTAATCATTAGAGCTTACAATCTAAAAGCTAATACATATATTATTTATATTGTTGCATAAGGAGCATTCACAAAATTTGCACCATTTCAGGCTACAAGTTGCAAGATTCTTTGTTTATGTATGAGGTGTGAAATGGAGTTTGACTATCAACTATAGGCTTGTTGTGTGCATTATTATGTGTATGATATTTTTATATTATATTATGTACAGTATTATGTTGTTTATGCTTAGAGTGCTTTTTTATTTTTGCTTTGTACCCACAGAGACGACTAACAACACAACTTTTTCCTTTGAACCAGAGAACCAGTTTAATGTGTTCCAGAACTGTCTTGGCGCTACAGTATTTTCCGGGATGCTCTTAAATGATATATATAGACTTTAGCTTGGTGACATAGCATATAGAGCAATAACAAACACAGAAGATAATGCCAAAAAAACCACAGCTGTAGAGGAAAGAAATGTATGCCTTGTAGGAAAATATGCATAGAATCACCATTATCCTTTGTGAATTGTACACAGATAACACCTTTTTCACAATCTCTTGCATTCATTTTTCTGACAAGACGTGAACAGTAGATGTGACTTCTCCTGAGATCTGTTTATAAAATGAATATTTCCTTGGGGATTGGTCTGCTTTACACAATGTTTGACCATGCCAGTAACATACTTTCTGTCTTGGGATGAAAACATCTACTAGATGTACTATATCTATGATAGATCAGCAATGTAACTCCAGGCTGCTCACTCCTGATTAATACATAACACCTCCACCTCTACTCTTGACTATAACATAAGAAACAGTGTACATAGAGAGAACTGGGCAGGGCTGCTAACACCACTTAAAGGCATTCTATAGGCACAACATGCACATTCATACAACATAACATCAGCATTGTAAAAGCAATACAAAATATTTTTGACAATCCAATGTAAGCTTTCTTGAAAAATCTCCTTTCATGTTGTGAGTTCTGCCTGTCTGCTGGCCATCTCTCTCCATAACTTTCTGGATTCTTCGCATGTTTTGTAGTTTCTCCTTTGCTGTTTACTTTCAATTTCTAAGTACTACATATCCCATGGTACCTTACTGCTTTCAGTCAAAGATTCCTGTACTGAGCCCACCTATTAAAACTCTTCCTTGCAGCAAGTCTGTAGTTTAGAAGGCAGGCTCCATGAGTGACACAGCAGTGCCTACATACAAGGTATAGTCAATAGGTTTACAGAATTCAAGAAAGTAAATGTTTGGGGATCTTCACAAAATAAGTTTCTACATTTCAAGATATTTCACATTAATTGGAGTAGGCTAGTAATAACTGAAATACAATGTGAAAATGAATGTATGGTGTTTTTATGATTTACATACACTTTAAGTAAATAAATACAAGAACCAATATAATTCATTGATCCATTTAAAAGTTGAAACCTGTCTGGCTTCTATAGGGAACTGCTCCATGTTCACTCCTGTAATTATAAATCAGTCCTATAGTAACCAGTTTGTTAATCAAATTAGGACACTAGCTTCTGTGGTGCATTATAGTCTCTGGCAAATCTTTTCTCAGGCAGTTTAATATTTGTTGTTTTATATTATAAAGGATTATATTTTCCTCTGTGAACTGGGTGCAAAAGGAAAATATTTATACTGTACAGGAAAATATGAATTGCAGGTCTTAAGGAAAAAGAGACTAACCAGCACTGATTTCCTAATTTGAGAATAGAAGATTAAGAAGAATGAAAATGCAGACTGTACTTCAGAAAAGAATGGTGATGTAGATCTAGACATGTTAACGTCTAATGAAAGTGCATTTCTTTTTTTTAAGAATGAGATCTGGGCATGTTACCATCTAATGAAAGTGCATTTCTTTCTTTAAGAATGAAGCGACCAGCCTTGGGTAGCGGCGCAGTTTATTATGTCATCTGACCACTCCCATGGTCTTCAAAACTTTCCCAGCTCTCCAGGAAGCCCGCAGCCTACCGAATTCTGAAATCTTCTATTACCCGCAACTTAAGCACTTTTATGGCCCACTGTGCCATAAACGCGCCAGACCCTTGACACAATGACCTCATTTGAATGCTTTTGTAAGTGAGACCCTCATACCCTTGGACGAAAACTTTACTTAAGCAGAACTTTACCCTACCCCCCCTATTATTTTTTTCCCTTGCCAACCTGATGCAATGTTCTGCACAGGAAAGATACTCACCCATCCAGTGGATCCAGCGTTGTCCCCTTCTCTGTAGCCAGCACTCGGGTCCAGCACCACCATCTTCTTCTGGGATGTCATCAGGTGGCACAGGTTAACCACCCGATGACACGCCACTAGGCCTGCCCCATCTGCTTTGGTGAATGGATGCTCCTGGCTCCTCCTGGGACAGCCACATAATATATCCTGAGCGGCGCCAGGGTCGAATGACAGAGGAGGGGGTTGGGAAGAAATTCATGCTGCCAAAAAAGTACATAAACAAAAAGGAGAAATAATAAATTAAAAAAATAGAAAAATAACTGTGCAGCGAAGGGAGGGGCGCAGATGGAGAGGAGGAAACTTATTAGGAAGGATGAAGTTCTGCTTTGCAATCACTTGAAGAAAAAAAGGTTGCACCCCCCAGAATATACCAGTAAATGGGAAACGGACTTTGGACTCATTTTAACTCCAGATGACTGGAACACAATATGGATTAACAATATGGATTAACACTAAATTTTTGACCTAAACTGTCACTGCCCTGGAGACAAACTATAAGGTCATGACTGGTGGCACCTTAAAAACAATCACTCCTGACCCACTTATAGCACTTTTGAACCGTCAGCCAGATAATATTTCAAAGACCCAATTTAGATCCAATTCACTTGATTGAGACTAAAAATAGGGTGAAATAAGCAATGATCCATGCTAAGATCGAAGCTGTGCTGTAATATAGAGTCACAGAATATATTATTACTTGGAAACCATGGGTAGAACACTACCCCTTGCAAACTTTGAAGGTACATTACTGATTCCGAGCTGATCTACATTGCCCCATCCAGTAGACACCTGGGACCCCGACCCCAGTCCTGTCCCCTTTTCCTTTGACCACTTTTTTTCTTTCCTCCTCTCCCCTTTCTGGCTCTCTCTCTGCCAAGCTGTAAGCAAGTTGGGTTACCTAGTCAGCCATTTTATATTCCTACTGCCATAGGCCAAGCCTGATCACCTATCCATTCTCCCTGCTTACAGTTACACCTCTGTAAACTCTGGCGGCTCCCTTATAAAGTCCAGTTTATGTTATTACCAGTATCTGGACCACACCACTTTTACATGGTTTCCTTCTAATCTATTGTAATCTCACTTATTATGTTATGCGATTTTAATCTGGCCTATCAAGCTAAATTTTTGGTTATTAATATTGTAACCCTTATAACCTTTGTAACCCAATCAAACCAATAAAATACACTGAACAAGAGAAATGATGATGTGACGTATGTAATACTTGTGCTGTTCATGGCTGCAGTCAAAAATATCAAATTTTTTCTCCCACAGTCTCCCACAGTTTTCTCTTACTCCATTAGTCCTCAGTCTTTTGGGTTGAATGCTCTCTGCTGCCAGGATATTTCAACCCATTTCCTCATTTCCTTCAAAAGCAGACACAGACCCCCCCTCCCCCAGCATATGACTGGACATTGAAGGAGCAGCAGCAATGCAATGATCTCATCTCTCTTTCAATCTGCTTTCTCCTCCTATCAGCATGCTTTTTGTAAGCACTTCAACTGACTCCTTATGCTTGTTTTGCAGGAGGCTGATACAAAGTCACATTTAGACACTTACACTACTTACATTTAAAAAAAAACACATTTAATGACGTAATTACGAATATAGAACTGCATTCATTTGTGTTTATGATATCTGCCTCAAATTAAGTTTTAAGGATTTTCCCATCCAATTGTATTTATCTTTAGGTTGCATCTAGCTTACCCTGACCCTGGACAGCTGTGTTCATATGTTTTTGGTAGATCATCTGTAATAGGGAGGGAGCTAAATGTAGAATTTTCTTTAAAAGCCACAATAAAGCAGAACTTTGGAGCGTCATAAAGTTTGGAAACCCCTTCTGAAGAGTTTGTATTATACACTATGACCCTATTGTGCTGAGAGTTTTGGGACATCCATGCACTAGACTGAGAGATGGCAAATGGAAGACTCCAATCTTAAATTGGAAGGTTATTGCAAGGCACACTAGAGTAAGATATTTAAAGTGACATACCAGATTATTCTAGGATCCCTTTTTTGTGTGTGATTGGTGTGTGCTTCCCCATTGTTATCAACCTTCTTTTTATTACATTTTTTAAAAAAGACAAGTAACACACATCATACCATCTTCAAAAATATATACATTAAAAATTCCTTTTACATAATAAATAATCTTAATGATACCCACTTCCTCCTGTTTCTATAGAATCATCTAACTAAATTCCGATTACTCATACATACCTCAAAACATTCATTCCCTATTGCTCATACATACATCTAAACATGCAAAAAAAAAAAAAAAAAAAAAAAATTTTTCCCCCTCTTTTTTTTTTCCTCCCTCCCTTTCATCCCATATCCTTCCCATTCCCCTCCAATTATAAATACTCCATCAATCTATTCGAGGACCGAAATTCCTCCCATTTTTGCCATATTTCTGGTACCTGACCCCCTACATACCCTTCTTCTCTTATCTGTTTTTCCATATATTCAATTTCGTTCATTTCACATATCCATTCCAACACAGTTGGCTTATTTGTTTTTTTCCAATTTTGCGCTATAATTGTTCTAGCTGCAGTTGTCATGTGGTGAAGAATATCTATTTTGGTTACCCTTATTTTATCTGATGTAAGGGAAAACAACGAGGTGCTTATATTTGGACTCCTTTCTACTCCTGACACTTTCTGATATATCTCAAATATTTTGTCTCAGAAGCTCCTCACTCCCTGACAACTGTACCATACATGATCCATAGTCCCTCTTTCTACCTTACATCTCCAACACGTTTCTGTATTAACTTTGTTAACTATATTTAAAGCTACTGGGCTCCAATACGATCTCATTGCTATCTTATAATTTCTTTCTTGATATTTATTTGCTATAGATATTTTATGTATTATTTCAAAGATTTTCTCCCATTCCTCCACTGATATAGGATTTTCTATTTCCTTTTCCCATTTCTTCATTCCTATTAATTCTCTAAGGGAACTGGAGGGGAGTAATAAGTTATATATCTTTGATCATTTTTTAGTTGGTTCTTGTTCCTCTACTAATATTTTTTCAAATTTTGTTTTTGGTCTATTTACAGTACCTGACTGCGAGATTGTGTTTCCAGCGCGATACCATCGCGCTGGTTCTCGGCGACAGGGTACTTTGCATGTTGCACTGGCTCACTTATCGGGAAAGGTAAACTTAGGTCTGGTATGGATTTTAAGGGGAACCCCCTACGCCAAAAAATTGGCGTGGGGGTCCCCCCAAATTCCATACCAGACCCTTATCTGAGTGATAAGACAGCGGCGACAAGACAGCGGCAGCAGACCGGGCCCCCGCTGGCAAAAGTGCTGGAAGAAGATAGCGGAGGGGCCTGGGAGAAGAGGCCGAACACCGGGAGAAGTCGGAAGAGGACCCCCCCGAAGTCAGAAGAAGACCCCGGAGCTGCCTAATAAATTACTCTTAAAACCTGTGTAGTGTGTTTTTTTTATTGACACTTTTCCCTAGGTGAAAGGGTAGGGGTACCATGTAACCCATACTCATTCACATAGGGTGGGGGGGCCGGGATCTGGGGGCCCCCTTATTAAAGGGGGCTCCCGGATTCCGATAAGCCCTCTGCCCGCAGACCCCGACACCGACAACCTACGGCCAGGGTTGTCGGGAAGAGGCCCTTGTCCTCATCAACATGGGGACAAGGTGTTTTGGGGTGGGGGGCGCTCGCTTGTCCCCACCCCCTTTCCTGGCCGGCCGGACTGCGTGCTCGGATAAGGGTCTGGTATGGATTTTGGGGGACCCTCACGCCGATTTTTTGGCGTAGGGTGTTCCCCTTACAATCCATACCAGACCTAAGGGCCTGGTATGCCCCTGAGGGGGAACCCACGCCTGTTTTTTCATTTAAAATTTGGCGCGGCGTTCCCCCTCAGGATTCATGCCAGACAGCTGTCAGCACTGCCTGTCACTCATCGCGAAAGGAAAAAAAAGCTTTCCTTTCCCGATGAGTGAGCCATCTCGGCGCTGGCTCCCGCGACGGGGCTCGCAGGTGTCAAATCTCGCCGATAAATGCGAGATTGACACAATATCATGGTCACCTACTGTATCAAAGGTATTTTTAACTCAATGAATGTCTTTAATTGATAATATTGTAACCATTTGCTTTTATATTCAGGCCCCAAGTTCTGCAATTTTGGTAGCTTACCATCTACTGGGATCTGTTCCACCATTGCGTTCTCCAAAAGATTCAATTTTAAGTAATTTGTGGTTTCTAAAGCTGGCGGAAATTCAGGGTTGGAGAACAAAGGTGTCATAGGACCAGTCATAGTGGAAAGTTTCCCCCTTTTTATTATATTATCCCATATTTTTAATGTAGCATTTACAAAAATTGTTAATTCTTTCTTCTTTGGTCTTAAATGGGGTTTAATCCAAGGCAAGAACCTAAGTTGTAGTCCTATTAATTCCTCTTCTAGATTTACCCATTGTTTAGTTTCCTTATTATGATGCCAATCAATAATGCTAGTTAATGATGCAGCTTGTAAGTATTTTGTAAAATCTGGTAATGCTAATCCTCCATTTTTTTTATTTATAATTAAAATTTCTCTTTTTATTCGAGGGGTTTTATGAGCCCAAATAAAGCTCACCATTGCTTTTCTCAGTTCCATCATCAGTTTCTTAGGAGGGACTAGGGGAACTGTTTGAAAAATGTATAATATCTTTGGTAATATATCCATTTTTATTATGTTAATTCTTCCCATCCATGAATATGTTATTTTATCATTTTTTTGTAATAGTTTAATTACTTTTCGGATCGTTGCATTGTAATTCAACTCCTGTAATTGATTCAGGTCCTTCGGAATAAATATTCCTAGATATTTAATTGCTTCTTGATTCCATTTAAATGGAAAATCTTTTTGCAAAAGTGCGCATTTTTTTTAAATAATGATATATTCAGTACCTCTGATCTATCATAATTAACTTTAAAGTTACTCAATTCCCCAAATCTTTTAAATTCTTTTATTAAGTTTGGAATTGTTATGATGGGATTAGTTACATATATTAACAAATCGTTTGCATATACGGCTATATTCTATATCTTTGATCTTTATCCCATTAATATCTTTATTTTTTCTTATTGCCGTGATAAGATGTTCTATTACCAATATATATAATAAAGGGGAAAGGGGACATCCCTGTCGGGTTCCATTTGATATTTTTATATATTCTGATAATATTCCATTTACTTTTACCTTAGCTCTTGAGTTGGAGTACAATGCAAGGATCCTACCAAGCATTTTGGGACCCATTCCTATCTGGATTAGTGTTTCCTCCAAGAACCGCCATCCCACTCTGTCAAATGCTTTTTCCGCATCAACGGCCAGAAGACATGTCGGGATGGCGGTTCTCTGAACATATTCCACCAATGTGCAAGTTTTTATTATATTATCCCTAGTCTCTCTTCCCTTCGTGAACCCAGTTTGATCTAATTTTATATGCTTAGGTAAGATAGGTGCTATTCTATTAGCGATAGTTTTTGAATATAGTCTTATATCTATGTTGGTCAATGAAATTGGTCTGTAATTATTACATAATGTATGGTCTTTCTCTGGCTTTGGTATCAATACTATATGAGCTTCTGTACTTTGTGGGACGAAGATTTGTATATTGGATATAGAGTTATATGTTTTTTTAAGGATAGGAATAATTAAGTCCTGGAATGCTTTATAGAATCTAGAAGTATATCCGTCTGGCCCCGGGCTTTTTCCCAGGAGCAGCTCAGCAATGGCTTGCTGAATCTCTTCTGATGATATTTCTTTTTCTAGATCCTCAATTGTTTCCTGAGAAAATCTGGGTAAAGCTGTTTCCTCTATATATTTTCTAATCTCTTCCCTATTCTTTTCCTTTTCTCTGCTCCCGTGTTGTTTATTAATGTTATACAGTCTGGAATAGTATGTATGGAACGTTTTAGATATTTCTATCGGGTCATAAGTTAGATCCCCATTTGTTTTAAGATTTTTACTATGGAGGTCATGGATTGCTGTTCTCTTATTGTTTTAGCTAGTATTTTACCAGTTTTATTTCCATATTGATATCATTGTGTTCTGTTTTTATCC